>NC_142125.1:2870000-3245000 GCF_056152115.1 Neolamprologus brichardi
TTATCTTTGGGGTCATCTGAAGGCAATTGTCTATGGTGTGAAGATACGAGATGTGCAGCACCTGAAACTACGGATACTGGATGCCTGTGCTGGCATTTCTCCTGCAGTGTTGCTATCAGTGTGTGAAGAGGGGGAGAAGAGGGTTGCATTGACAATCCAACACAATGGGCAGCACATTGAACACATTTTATAAGTGGTCAGAAACTTGTAAATAACTCATGAAAGAATAAAGTTACGTTAAAGCCAAGCACACCATTGTTTTTCTTGTGACATTACCAATAAGTTTGATGTGTCACATGGCCCTCTTCCTATTGAAAAAACAAAAGTTGTATCCAAGATGGCCGACTTCTAAATGGCCACCGTGGTCACCACCCATCTTGAGGAGTTTGCCCCCTCACATATACTAATGTGCCACAAACAGGACTTTAATATCACCAACCATTCCCATGTTATTACGGTGTATCCATATAAATGGCCCACCCTGTAGTTTGGATAAGCTGAGCAAGTCTAGAATGTGGCATTTTGTGGCAGACCAAAGACAGAGAAAACTAAGAAAACTGGCAAATTCCACCATATCCCAAAGGTTCTCTACTGCATTGAGATCTGGTGACTGTGGAGACCATTTGAGTGTAATGAACTCATTGTCATGTTCAGGAGACCATTCTGAGTTGAGCTTTGCGACACAGTACTTTATCCTGCTGGAAGCAACAAGAACGGGATGGACATGGTCAGCAACAATACTCAGGTAGGCTATGTAGGGGCCCCAAGTGTGCCACACCATTGCATCATCACCATGAGCCTGTACTGTTTGACACAAGGCTGGATGCTCTCCTGTTGTTTATGCCAAATGCTGCCGCAGAAATCGAGAATCGTCAGACCAGCCGATGTTTTTCCAATCTTCCGTTGTCCAATTTTAAAGAGGCTGTCGAATTGTAGCCTCGATTTCCTCTTCTTCAACTGACCATTCTCCTCTGACCTTTGGCATTGACGGGAGTCTTTCACCCAGGGAGCTGCTGCTCACTGGATATTTTCTCATTTTTGGACCATTTTCTGTAAACCCTAGAGACTAATATGTGAGAAAATACCAGCAGATCAGCAGCTTCTGACATACCCAGCCATCAGGCACCAACAACTCTGCTTCCTCAGACACTTAAATTACCTTTGCTCCTCATTCTAAAGCTGGCCTTTAACTTCAGCAGGTCATCTTGACCATGTCTACATGCCTAAATACAATGCATTGCTATGATATTTGCATCAGGCACCTAAAACTGTACCTGACTGTAATCCGTGATGCTCTCTGTAATCTATAGTCTTATAGCAACAGCAGTACATTAACATTGTGACAATATTTCAACTCCTTCAGTGTGCAGCTGAAACGCAGTATATCAGTGTGTACGTTCACGTCAGAAAAATAAATACTTTAAACCTCTGTGAAGAACAATTGTCTGGAAACAGACACAGAAGCTCAAAAAGGCGGATTGATTTTTTACCGATGTGCTTTTCTTTTAAGTAATGCAGTCCAAATCATGCAGTCAGAGAAAATGTTTAAAAACATGACCTGGAGCTGATGCGCTTCAGCTGTGTAATTACACTGGTTTCTTGCTGCTTTGCTTCAGACACATTTATTTAATACTAGAATTATCTTTGGAAATTCGGCGACTAATAAGCTTTTCAGCTCATTATTACTTAATAAAAATAGTTCATTATGACTTTTCTTTAAAAAAAAAAAAAAAAAAAAAGCAACAGCATGCAGTCAAAGTAAAGACACTCACAGCTGGAGCCAAACACAGAGTGAGGAAAATCCCTCGGACATTGTACATGTCGTCCGCTCAGTAGGTTTCTCTCCGCTGAGTCCAAACGGCTTTCCTGAGACACTCTCCAGCAAGAGGACGGGATGCTGCGCTCTTTCCAGGTGTAAATACTTTTATCAAAATGGCAACAATATAAATGTAGGGATTCCGGGATGCATTTTCAAAATAAAAGCCTCGCCCCCTGGGCTTCTCTTATGTAATGCTTGTGGATAAACAACTTTTCACACATCTCTATGAAAACAACAACAACGCCAATAAACGCAGGAATAGGGGAGACTGGCCTGTATCAGGTACGTGTGGCGAATTTGGACCGTATCGTTCTTGTCTTTTATTTTGAAAAACGGCAGCAGTTCCTAGCTTCAGCTGCAAGCTTCACAGCTCAGATGCAGTTCGAGCTGTGCTCCTCTGCCTTCAGGAGCCAGGCTGGGTCGCCAAATACGCAGAAATATGTGCTTTGATAATATCACTTGCGTACTGTAGTTGGACAGCGTGTCTCATATCAAGCTGTCTTAAGGTTTTTTGTTTTGAGAGAGAAAAAAATTAGTACATTGCAATTGTACATTGCTAAAAAATAAAATAAAATAAAATAAAAAAATCAAGGGAAGCTCTAATATTTACAGTATAAACACAAAGTCAGTTAAACTTCAAGGTTATTCTATTTGTTTCACGTTTTCTTGCAAAAAAGAAAAGAAACGAGAAGACAATCTCTCCTCATCCCTCCTGATCTTTTCTCTAGATTTAGCATGAGATAGTACTTGCAGCCCATTTACATTGCACAGGAAATCCAACTTCTCCAGTATAGCACATCCATACGTGCCATTGCAAGGCTTTCTCTGACTACTAGCACAGGAGTTTGCCAGTGGGGCACTTGTACATGTTTCTGGCTAAACTGTCAGACGCAGAGTCTCTGAGGGAGATATGAGGGCCCAAGGTCCTCTACAGGGAGTCTTGAGATGCCATCGTTTCACAAGACTATTTCATGTCTGTCACATATGCTCAGTGTGAACTCGCTGTCATCTGTAATACAGGTCCCAGTAAAGGATGGGAAGTCATACCGCAGAGTCTATTTCTGACAGTTTGGTCAGAAATATGGACATGTGTAGTCTGCTGGAAATAACTTTGCAGTGCTCTGGCGTTGCCCTTCATGTTCCTTCTCTAACAAAGGAGTCGATATTGGTTGTACTGCTTAGCTGATGTCCTTCTACCATCCTGCCCAGCTTTCCTAGTGTAACAGCCTGTCTCCTCACATCTCCTCCACACTCTTGAGGCTCTGCTAGAAGACTCAGCAAAGCTTCTTGTGATGGCAGATATTGAAGGGCCATCCTGTGGGATCTGAAATACCTGTGCAATCTGAATGGGCTGCCTGTACCATTTCACGCAGCCAGTAATTACACTGTGACATTATCAAAAGACAAAAATAGAGAAAAAAACAGTCAAGAGAAATAAGGACTAAAGCTGCATAGGTATCTGCTTCCTAACATCTATTATTGTACGATCTACTGTACAATATAAAGCGCCTTGAGGCGACTGCTGTTGTGATTTGGTGCTGTATAAATAAAATTGAATTGAATTAAAACTGTGATGACTCAGAGTTCCTTTAATTTTTTTGAGCGATGTATTTCATCTTTAACAGAGAAAAACACTCTCTGTGGTTTCTTTGTTATGCAAAGCCATATCAGAATAGAGGATATAGGATTTACAACAGAGGAACTAACTAGCAGCTTTTGAACTCAGTTACTCATCAAACACAGAAAAAAAACTTTGTCTTTAGAGAGAGGTCATCCAACAGAAAGCAAATGTAGCAAATACATGGATGTAATGTTAAGAAACACGTTAAAGAGCTCATCTTGTTCCCTTGAAATACTAAATCAGACACAGATTAGTGCAGAGACATAATTTCTCTCATTTTATTCATGTTTGTAGGCTGTTTGACAGGTCTCTTAGTTACACTCAAGTCTCTGTAGCTTTGGTTACCACACAATTTATTCCCCCAGAGTAATCATTCAAAACCAGCTAGTAGAAAAATCTGTCCCTGTGTGCACTGTTGAAAAAGATAATAAAAACAGATTTTCATTTAATTTGTAACAAATTAAATATATTTTTCACAAAGTGCAGCTTTGTAAAGAAAACACCTTCTTTGCATAGTTTTTGCATCAATTACACCATCAAAGCTGATAAAAAGAGACCTGACTATAGTGGAAACAGGCCTCTACAAAAAGCAGCATACTTGCTTGACCCAGACCGTAGGGCTGTGTTCAAAAGTGACCAAAGTTGCTATTTCTTATTGCCTTGCTCAGAAACAAACAAACAAAAAAACAAAACAAAAAACCCCCAGAAATGAATATCCTACTTCATCACAAGAAAAAATGTATCATCCAGAGCAAAGATGAAAGGATTCCAGAGATTCATAAGGGGAAAAAAGAAAAAAGACAATTACACTGATAAAATAAAAAATATAGTATAATGTGCAGAACACGACTTAGATGCCATTTCACACAGAAAGTTAGTTAAGTATCAGTTAACAGAGTGATATCAATTCATACCAGATGATGTGTTCTTTTGACAACAAAACTAAAAATGTGTCATTTGAACATCAAACATCCCTGACAGTTAGAACTACAAGGCACTTAGAAAGTACAGTAGCCTGTTACTACTCAGCAATATATTTAAAGTTAGAGTCATGTAAAGACTCAGTCTGGATACTGATACAAAGAAGAAACAGCATAAATTTAGTTCAATCTCTTTTCTTTTGTACCTCATAAGACTTACCCGTCCCCATGCTGCAGTTCACTCATAAAAGCAACACAATTAAAATAAAAATTTGCAAGTAAAACAAACGATTTAGGAAGATATACTTCATCTTATTCCATAACCTGGATACACAGAGAGCAAAATGGCAGTCTTCTATTTTTTAAAAATACATTTTCCAAAAACGTAAAATGGGGCACGCATCCCCTAAAGGACAATTGCATTTCTAACTCCTGAGATTTGCACAAAGTGCTTATGGCATGTTGTGGAGCAGTAACTGCTTTTTCCAGGCCCCGTAAACACATTTCTGCTTTGCTTCTTTCTTGCCACAGTGTTCAAAAAAGTGAAGCAATGGTTTGCACCATAAAGATTGCACGAAACATTTAAAAATAACCACAAATTGTATTAAAAAAAAAAAAAAAAGAAAATCATTCTGTCTTCATAGACAACTTTTATAGTAAAGTATTTGTTGCATATTAGTGTTACTTGCGGTGACCTTCGTTCCTTAACATAACAATTTTTGCTAAAAGAGAAGCAAAACTAAAACTACACCTTAGACTACCAAACTTGGCCAAACCCCCCCCAAAAATCCAGCTTAATTAACTAAATATACTTGAACTAAAGCCATGAATATTACTTGTTGCATGTATGTTTTTTAAATACCCTAAAAGTTGCATAGATATTTTTCCTTCTAAAACCTTTCTTGACGATATTGCATAGGCCACAGTTTACCAATAAACATACCTCAAAACACCAACACCGCACTGTTAAAGTGGTAAAGAGCGTTTTTTGGAATAATATACTTGGCTTTGGAAACAAAAGAGGAAGTGGTCAGTGATAAGCCATAATGTCAGTTCTCCTTTAGGTTTGACAGTGGCATCAGGATGACGTCTCCGGGGGCAGAGTGAGAGGTTCATGGGCAGTCGCTGCCGTCGTAGATTATGGACTTCTCCATGGTCAGATGGTAGAAAACCTTCTTGGAGATAAACCTGTTGAAGAATAGTTTTGGTTGAAAAGACATGTAAAAATTTACATAAAAGCCGAACACAAATGCTGGCACACATAATGACATTTCTGCAATTTACACGCTTCTGCAAAAAAAGAGGAACAAACTGTTCTAAACTATCGTGACCTACCGAGAGAAAGAGTTGTCAAAGATAAGGGTGTAGAGACCAGGATGCCGAACTTTCAGCTGTCCTTGAATGGTTTCTTTATGGGAAACGCAGCGAGTGAGAGGAATCAGGACCTGAGAACAGAACAGAAACAGGCCTTTAAAAATAATCTCAGTGCACAGGTGAAAGATTTGCTGCAGGTTTTCATAACAAATATAAATAAAGAATACAACGGTCATCACAATTGAACCGAATCAAATTAAAACAAACAAACAAACATCAGGATATACCGACAACGGAGGGAGTTGATAGAACGCCAGATGAAAGGTCACGACTCATTTAAAACCTCTGACATTTTAAGTAAAGAATGTGCACCTCACCCTGCTGAGCAACAATGGCTTCCTGCAGTGGTTTTCTTCAGTCAATAATGTTTGAAAAATAAAGCAAAAAGACCGTGCTCTCTGTAGGGGCGACCATGAAAGCACACACTGGGTCTGGTGATAACTTCTGCTTTTAAATCGTCACCTGTGAGTGTGGGGTATTTGAGTTTTGCAACAACCGGAAAGCCTTTCATTCAGGTTTGTGATTTCCTTCCATTTAAAATGATGTAATCTGCAACAGTTGCTTTTCTGGACGCTGCCAGTGGCAGACTTACAAGATGTGCACATCAACACATGCTCACAGTGTTTAGGTGTAGACACCGTGCACTCTAAGGGCCCACAAGAGGCTATATAAAAAAAGGTAGACAGAGATTTCCCGAGCTCACAGTACGTTAACTGTACCTTTGACTGTTGCACCGGAGTGTCCGTGGACTCCCGGTAAACCACGCTGAAGGAGATGCTCTTGGGCTCGGAGGAAAACATCCAGCTTACAGTTGGCCCAGAATCAATCACAGCAACAGTAATAACACTGTAGCTACTGGACTTAATGAAGAGCTCCCGGGAACTCTCACCAAACTTAGAGATATCGTCAATGCTGAGAGGGACAGCCACCCTGTAATGATAATGAAGGTTTATGATTAGGGATGAGACCAGAACCAGAACCCATAGATATTTAAAGGATACCTTTTAATAGCAAACTTCTGACTTCAGCTTTTCCAGCCATATAAGATTTATTGCCAAGAAGGATTGTTACAGCAAAGACATAATCAATTTTGTGCTAAGTTTAGGCACGATATATATTTAGACCATATGAAAACTCACGTGACTTCTCCTGATTTGAGAAGGTTGATCTCTGAATCCTGAACAGTGGGAACTTGCTCGTCATCAGGGGTCACTTCTCCTGTGCTTCTACAAAATCCGAAACGAGACGCAGAGAACAATAGTTATGAAAACTGTTGTGCAACACTTCAGTGGCAAAGACCTATTGAACAAAATAACTCGCATCCACACAAAACTCCACAGCATCTACACAGAGTGCAGCTAATTTTAATCTGTATTTTAAATATTGCTCAAACATCATATGCATTTGACGTGGACTCAGATTTGTACCCACGGTTCAGTGCTTTTGCATTTTAATGGATCATTTCTGCACGTTTTACCTCATTTCACCCAAACACAAATGCTTAATGTTAACACTGCCAATTACCGTAATTGTCGGGCTATAAGCCGCTACTTTTTGCACAAGCTTTGAACCCTACGGCTTTTAGTCAGGTGCGGCTTTTCTATGGATTGTCCATGATTTTTGTGATATCGTAAGAGGATTTGTTTTGTTTGTTCCGCTGTTGTACGGCACTACGTTGCCTGGCGGAAGGATCGGGGTTCAAGAGTGGTATGTTGGTCACATGTCCATCCGCCAAGCAACGTAGTGCCGTACGAAGTAGCGCGAAAAACAAACTTCAAAGTAGCGCTACGCGTTCAGCGGGAGGCGTGGATGACGAGCGGCGATAAATTTGCGAAAAGCAAGTTATGCTCAACTCCACCAGTGGATTCTGAAATCTATTTTTCTGGTGTGCTGTAGGTTATTGTTATGTACTACATTTGTTACTCGTTTATGAAGCACAGTACATGTTTCGTACTTGTACATATACCTAAAAAGTTATGCAAATATGTACCCATAACTTGTTTTTCAAAATATTAATAAAAGGGGTGTGTCTCCAAACAGCCATCTCTTTCCTGACAATTCCCTCTGTGCATATTCTCTTACATATGATAAGTCAACATTGAAACACCTGCAGCTTTTAGTCAGGTGCAGCTAATGTATGTACAAAACAGGATTTTCCCCTGATTTTAGCTTGTGCGGCTAATATTCAGGTGCGCTTTGTAGTCCGGGAAATACGGTACATTGATTTTCAGCAACCTCACATCTTTGCTGCATAAACGTTATGATGATGCTGGTTAAGTAACCTGTTTTACACTAATAAAGCACTTTTTTTGTTATAAAAGTTTCTTTATTTTAAGAACTATTAAGAGCAGTACACACACATGTGTTCTCCAGAAAATGAAAGTAATCTGGTGGTACCGCTTCCTTTATTTATTTTCTCTTATCTGTAAACACAACCCAGCAAACACGATCGAAACCCCAACATAACATCCTGGTCACAACCGGTCGCGGTAGGCCTGCAAACACCGAACCACAGACGGAAGCATGTTGTCGCTGTTTCCATGAGTGTTTTTAACAAAGTAATACATTTATTCAGATTATTGCAACGAAGGAATTAAAAGCAACTGTCTTTCTTTGTTCTTTTAGAAACTGACAGCTAATTTGTTTAGTGCAGGATTGTGAACAGATGGCCACACGTCTCTGTGCACAAAAACAAGCATTATCAGAGTCTCCTCTTTAAAAACAAAACAGTTTTAGGTTATTTATGTTTGCATCCATCTGCTGTTTCATTTGTTGCATGTTGGATTTAACTTTTCTATCTGTGATGTCAGCATAATAAATCCAGGGAACATAAACTAGTTGAGCAACAACTCAATTAGCTCAGCAGGATAAGAACTGGGCTTGTTCATCGCCACTGAGGTAAATGTTTGTTCTTTTTATTCTTGCTGTGGACATTGTTTTATTTTGTTTTATTCTAATCAACTGAGATTACTAGAAAATAATTATTGAATGCCTCGTTCTCATGAGCCTCTCAAAGTGATGTCAGTGGGGTTTTTAAACCAGGACTGGACGTTGACAAAAACGCCATCCCATGGTTATTCAACACTGAAATGCTTGCTTTGAAGAGTTTTGTATCAACTCGACATTAACAAGCCGGCTGGTGCCACGTTTATAGTCTTTTCTAAGAGCAAAGCGAGACACTCACAACATGTGTTTTAAACAGATAACGATGATGTTACTGGTGCTCAGCACTGTGGTATCTTGTGTTTTTACTGACTGATCTCTCCAGCTGAGTTTCACCTGAGGACCCTGATCAGTTAATGACAGAGTGACACGCTGACTCTGAAAACAACACGCAGAGCAATGACTCATCCGCTCCGCTTTGTCTGCCCATAGACGCTGCACTCACAAATCCAGCGCTCCTGGATGCCTGCGGTCTTGTTCTCCCTCCAGGGACCCCGCAGTGGTCTGAGAGGTGGTATCGCTGTCGTACACGCCATTCACCTCCTCTTCTGTGATGATGTCAAAAGCTTCAGATGTGTTACTAGGATCTGACACTGAGAACGAGCAGGTAAATATAGCAGATTAAATGACTGAAATGCAACAAAGAACAATGTGCAGTTTGGAGTAAATAAAAAAATCATGCAAGTATTAAAAAGGAAAAATGTAACAGGACTGAATTGAGACGAATGACGCAGTTTGGTTTTTTTTCCTGAATTTGAGCCAAACTGTGTTTTTCTCTGAAAGAAAATGTCATCGTCTTCCCCATTTGTCTATAGCGCAGGAATTCACAGTAAAGGTTTCTGTCCTCCTTCCTCAACTAAACTTTCACTTCTGCTTACATGTTTACACAAAAAAGAAGAGTGAGGGTCAGATACGTACACCAATAATCTATCGGTGCATGTGGACATTTGTGAAATTAGTGAGTAAACATGCTTCTTCTTCTCACCTGTGACCCTGGGAGTTGGTATGTATGGAGCTGGTTCGGGAGGTGGCTGAGGTCCAGCTCCAGGTGGAGGAGGCTGCACATCCGAGGGGCTTAACTCTGCTGCCGTGAACCTCTCCACCACTGCGCTATGTTGGGTGTAGCAGTGCCTGCAGCAGCGCTCCTTTTTCCCACTTTGCTTGGTCACAACATAGTTGTCGCTGCAGTAGTAGCAGAAGATGCGGCCACAGAGCCTACAACATTACAAATAAATAACTAAACATACATGCATATAAATATTTTACCCATAATCCACGTTTTTATCGTCACTCGAGTGTGAAAGTGGATTTGATTCTACGTTACATGAAGTGTGAAAATCAAATCAGGGTATGCACAAACATGAAAAGGAGAGTAGGCCTTGGTGCAGAACCAAACCTGCAATGATGTCTGCGCAGCCACCAGGTGAACTGGCCTTTGCAATCGAGACATTTGGTGGCCTCCTGATCCACCAGCCACCAACGCTCCTCTGCTCGCAGTTTCTGCTCAAATTCCAGAGCATCAGACTTCTGCCACAGAGCATCTTTGTCCCTGATTTAAGCACAAAAATGACAGATTTCAGTCTTGTCTTCAGTCTAGCCTTTACATTTCTTTGCGTGGGATGGATTTGGCTCAATTGCAACTCAATATTCAAAGCAGTTGAAGTATCGTGAACAATTACTCGCGGAACAAAATTTGTCATTTAGTTGGACTTCGCTGCTTTTATGCAAAAGAATGCAAACAAACTGAAACATGGAATATCTCTCCATTTCTGAAACGATGCAACTAAGACAAATAATGAAGACGTGAGTAATAAAAGAGCACAAATGGAAGAAATAACGTGGGCACATCCCACTGGAGTTGAATGAATCACTGTTTTTGTGTTTCATTCTATGCAGAGTATGAAAGCATTTGAGGTTTCTGAATACAGTGAATAATGGTACACAAAAAGCTGTTGTTTATGTCAGTAGAGTCTCTCACCAACATTTTCTGCTCTTGTCTCCATCTTTCTGTCAAATCCAATCTCAGTCATTTAGCTTTTAGAGAAGCCCTTCACCCTGCTCCTCACACCTAATGACACCTTTCCTCACTAAAAGTTTCTCTCCTTGTTGCAACTGACAGTCTTGCAAAGAACCACAAGAGACAATGGTCATACTTTAAGAGTTCGATGAGCCGCTCTTCGAGGTTCGTCTTGGTTCTGTTGAGGTCATCGATCTCTGCAGTCATCTTCAGATGACTGCTTTGTTTGTCAGCTTCCGCCGTCTTCAATTTCTCCTTTAATTCCTCGCAGGTCTTTTGTGCAGCCAGGAGTGCTTCTTCAGCCCTTTAGACACAAGAAAATTAGTTGAGATCCCTTTTCCCATTAAAAGTTGGAATTCACAAGTATTACTGATTATGAATGTACCTGGTTGCTGCGTCTTTGAGTTGCTCGATCTCGCTTTCATTTTCACGAGTGGTTGCTTCTGTCTTGGTGATGTGAGCATCTTTCTCTCTCGATAGGTGCAAGTATTCCTCATTCTCAGCCTTCGTAAAACAAATGCATGCAGTGTATCTATTAGCAATTTTTGTGTTATTTATAGAAGGTTTTTCCATATAAAAAAAACAACCCTATTTATAATTTTTTGTTTTTCAAAGCCCTCTTGCTCTATAGAAGGGTATAGAAAAAATAAATGGGAGCAACAACAGAAACCTGTGTTAAACCAATATTTGATGATATGAGGCCACAACTGCATTAAAACACCTAACCTCATGCACAAACATATGACCTCAAGCACACTTAGGTAAATGGTAAATGGTCTGTATTTGTATAGCGCTTTACTTGGTCCTAAGGACCCCAAAGCGCTTTACACTATACGCAATCATCCACCCATTCACACACACATTCACACACTGGTGATGGCAAGCTACATTGTAGCTACATTGTAGCCACAGCCACCCTGGGGCGCACTGACAGAGGCGAGGCTGCCGGACACTGGTGCCAACCTCTGACCACCACCAGTAGGCAACGGGTGAAGTGTCTTGCCCAAGGACACAACGACCGAGACTGTCAGAGCCAGGGCTCGAACCGGCAACCTTCCGATTACAAGGCGAACTCCCAACTCTTGAGCCACAATCGCCCCATTTAGCCATTTATCTGATGAGGATCACAGAGCTTGTGTATCTATAAAAATTGCTCTTACAATTAACATGTCATTACCTGTGAAAAGAATAAAAGTAAAAGAGACTTAAAAGAAATCTGCTGAGGAACAAAACAAATAATAGAATTTGTCATATTTTATGTAATGTTTAGCTTCCTTTGCTCCAATCATTATGCAAATAATCAAAATGTTGATTTCTGCTCCAGGCTATATATTAAATATTAGAATTCTTGGTGATCTAACTAGTATTTTTCCAACATGACTTTGTATCTACTTGTGTTGTTGCCATAAATGGCTGGATTAGACTGCATTTGAAAAATACAAACCTCCAGTTCAGAAACTTTAGCCTGCAAGCTGGACTTGTTCCTCTGCTCCTCCTGCAGCTCGGCCGTCACCTTGTCCAACTGTTCGTTCAAACTCTGAAATGTGAGCGTAAGAGAAGGGTTTCACAGCCACGCTTGTGTCTTTGAACTAAACGATAATGAGCTAACAGATTATAATAACAATGTCAACATGCTGTTACTGATCGTCATTTTATTCTAGGGTGTTACCTAAAAGGTTTAATGTGCTCATTAGTGCTAAACACAAAGTACAGCTGGAGCTGAATGTTTTTGATCATAAATCAAAAGCTCTGAGACCAACTGAAATATCTAGTCATGGCTCTAGATGCAAAAGCCAGAGGACACCAGAAGGAAACATGTACACCAAATATTCTGAAGTTGTTTCATCTGAATTAAAAATGACAACAGGTGCTGCTGAAGAGAAAGTCCGGGGTTCAATCCACTGGTGCACGTGAACGGTTTTCTGAGATATTCTGGTGAAAGCAATGAACTGACTGAGATGTCTATCCCCGAGTTCAGTTATTAAAATGAATTAATGCTGGTTTGAGACAAGTCATGATTAACAAGTTTATTCCTCTCACCTTTATCTGCACTTGATAGTTCATGCTCTCTGAGCTCGTCTGGAACTTGATGGCCTCCATCTCCTCTCTGTTTGAGTCCTTAATGGTTTGCACTTGGTTTTTAGTCTTTCCCAGTTCTTCTTGGAGCTCCACGATAGTCTGCGGAAGGGCCTCTTTCTGTGTAAGCTCCTTTCTTAAACTGTTATTCTCCAGTTGTAGTTCTTCCATACACTTCTCTAGTCGCTCAACCCCTTTCTCCAGCTCTACAATCTTCCCAGAATCGCCTTCCCAGTGCCCTCTGACCTCCTCTTTTTCTGCACTGAGTTTGCAGATGGTCATCCCCAGCTCTGCCATCTCGGTGTTTGCCCTGTGCAAACCCTCGCGGATCTCGTTGTTCTCTAAAGCTAGCTTACTATTGTCTGCCTTCAGGGTAGACAACTCTTCTCGCATGGCAGCTGCAGCTATGGCTAGCTCGGCATGAGCAGCGACTTCGTGGTCGTGCTTTTCAATGAGCGCCTCTTCCTTCTTTTTGCACTCCACGAGCTCTGCAACATGCTTCTGATTCAGCGCCTCTGTCTGGGATTTAAGTTGCTCAGTCAGGGTCCTGAGCTCATTTCTTTGGGCTTCTGTCACATCCAGCTGTGCTTTTAATTTTAAGTTTTCTTCCTCAGATCTCTGCACCTGCACCCTAAGGTCCAGGACTTCTGCCTGGAGTCTGGACACTTCTTTTATCCTGACTTCCAACTGGACTTCAACCACAGCTAGCTTTCCGATTATTTCCTGATTTTCCTTGGCTTCGACAGCACTCCTCTCCAACTGCGCCATCTCCATCACCTGTTTCTCAGAGGTCACACTTTTAAGCATTTCACTCTGTTTAGCACAGGTGGCTTCAGCATCAGCTTTGGCAATCTCAAGTTCCTTCTCCTTGGTCTCCAAATCTTTTAGCCTGGACTGCAACTTAACAAGGTCAGTCTCTTTACTCTCGAGCTGGGCCTCTTTGACTTGGAGCTGTTCCTGAACACTGGCTTCATTATTGCGTGAAGCTTCTAAGTTTTTTTCCAATTCTCCAATTTGTCCATGAGCATTCTTCAAGTCTGCCTGGATGAGGCTAAGAGCTGCTTTCCCAGTGTTCTGCTCCTCCCTCAGACTCTGATTCTCCTCCTCCAGACGCTTCAATGTGGTCTCTGAGAGCTTTGCAGCCATGGTGGCTCGCTGCAGACTTTCATCCAGCTTACAGTTCTCTTCACGCAGTCGCTTTTCTTTTTCATCTACTGTCACCTTGGTGTCATCCAGCTGGCTTCTAACTTGTTTCTCAGAAGCTCTTAAAGCTGCTAATTCAGCCTCAAGCACCGATCTGTTTTCTGCCATCTCCTTTTCTAGTTCAGAGTACTCTGCCTTGCCGTTTTCTATCTTCGTAGCTTGTTCTTTGACATTCCCCTCCAGCTCAGCAATCCTAGTATTCAGTTTGTCTCTCTCTGTGATCAGACCCTGGTTCTTGCTTTGCAGCTGTTGTAGTGTCTCGAGGCTGGAGGCTTGCTCCACCTCTTTTCTTTTAAGCTGTTCTATAAGGGAAGCAACTTCTGCTTCTAAAGACTCTTTCAAGTCACCAATATTTTTCTGCATCTCATCTTTATCTTCTTGTGCTCTCTTCTTCACCTCTACTACCTCTTTCTCTTTCTCCTCTAGAGCTCGTTGGAGGTCTTGCAGTTGCCTCTGTAGGTTGCTAGCCTCCTTCTCTTTCACTACCAAGCCCCCCTGCAACTTGTCAACTGTAAAGCACTGCTCCTCCACTTTTTCCTCCAACTTGACTTTCTCCTCAGACACAGACGAAAGTAATGCTCCGAGTTTTGTTTCAGCATCCTTTGCAGATGTCTCTTTGACTCTAAGCTCTTCCTCTAGCCTTTCTGTTTGCCTCCTCTTCTTCTCAACCTCAGCTACTGCTTCTAACTTCCCTTTCTCTGCTTCTTTCAACCTGTCCAGCAACTCATGTATCTTTTGTGCAGAATCAAAGGACTGGGCCGTCTGCTGGCCCTTCTCATTCAGAAACCCGTCCAACTTGGCCATGAGCTCTATGTTCTTCCCCTCAGCAACAGCCAGCTTTTCCTGAAGCAACAGCTGCTCAGCCTGCTTGGCTTGTTCCCCAGTTCTGAGTGCTTCTACCTCTCGGGATAAAGCCGTCTCTCTCTGCTGCAGAGCATAAAAGTTTTCTTGCACGCCTTTTTGTTGCTCATTAAGTGTAAGCGATGCATCCAGCTGTCTCTGCAGTTCTACAACAACTCCTCTCAGCTCTTCACTCTCCTCGCCAAGCTGCTGCATCTTATCTTGGAGTTCTCGGTGCTTTAATTCTGAACGGTCAAGCTCAAGTCGAAGTTCTTCAACTTCACCGACATCTTCTCTGCAGGCAGGCAGCGACTCATTCAGGTCATTCAGCAGACCCTGACCATAGTCAGGGCTGGAAAGGAACTCAGATGCTTGCTTTATGGTTTCAAGGGAAACAAAGAAGAAGAAAAGGAATAATGAAAATCTTGCAATCATTTGAAAGTTAAATGATGTTATTAGAGACAGACATCAGTTACCTGGGAGTAAGAGCTGGCCAGACTGTTAATACTGGAACTGCGACTGGGTGGTTTCCACATATGGCCAGGTGAGTTTGCACTTCCCAGTGTCCTCCTGTTAATTATAAAACAATTCAGATATTGATAAATACTGATTAATGCCAGACAACCTGACTAAGTGTGTTCAAAGGCAGAGATATATCACCTTTTAATGTTTTTTTAATTTTACATTATTTTCATTAGTTATTTTGTTACCTTGCAAAAGTCGGCCAGGAGGCATCAAGGTCATAACCTCTTGATGCTACGTCAAACTGGACTTCATTGAGCTCGTACAGGTGACTGATGATGTCCACACTAAGGTGAGGCTTCAAGAAGGGACTTCTTGCATAGTACCAGTCACTGTGGAGACAGAGGTGAGAACGACATCGTGACAACACACAGCAAAACCACAAAAAACAAATTTGAACTTTAATAATATACTTTTAAAACACTAAAGAAAGGAAATGTCACCTAGAAAATTACACACACACACGTTAAGCTTCTTAGGCTGTAGTAAATAGTCTGTAGCATCAAAAATCAACCATATTTCTCTTTAAAATTAAGATTGAGAATTTTGCATTTTTCTATTCATTAAAATAAGTCTACCGCACTAAACACACTCATTTCACTCAAGTAAGTGACTGAACTGAAAGCGTCTTACTTCATAATAACTAGACTGTTATACATACTCTACTATTATTTCGTAGGAGAGCTACTTCTAGGACGTTCATTAAGAGAACAGAAAAATCAACATCTGATTCAGTTTCCATGATTGTCAGCCATAAACAGCTGGCTCACTTCTGCCAGTGTTTCATGGGCTCTATTCAATTTAACAATCTTGTCGATTTAAATCAAATATGTGTGTTCTTTTATTTTTTTAATGTCAGCATAGAAATAATCGGGCTGTGACAGGCTTACCTGGTGACTCTCTGGTTCATTAGGCACTGCTGCAGCGTGTCAGCCAGTCGCTGATGTACGAGGGAGTAGCGAATAAATGCTCTTCCTTTCCCCAGAGATGTTTTTAGCTATTAAAGCAAATCAGAGATTATTACACATGGTCCTTAAAAAAACATGTACTGACATTGCCGGGAGTCAAAGACTACAAAGGAAAATATCTTTCTGTTTAGCCTTTACAAAAACAAAATGAACAACTCTAGTCTCTAAATAACCGTACAAAATCTAACTGAAAGACAGGCACAAATAATATAAAACTGACAACAAGAAACACATTAAAAAGCAAACAAAAAAAATCACAATATGTTGTTAATTAAAGCCACTTAAACTACTAAAATGTGTCCTGAGTTTTATATATTTATATATATACAGAGTACACACAGCAAAAAGACTGATCGCCGTTAAATGCAGAACTGACCCCCACAGGAAATCCTTCTTACCTGTTGCAATAAGACTGTACAACTCTTTCTCACTCTGTAGACGACTTTTTTAGGAGTGATATTAATGTAATTTATGTCTTTTTACTCAGATTGTGCATTATTATTATTATCATTATTCATCTGTATGTTATTGAATGTTTTTCTCATTCCCCCATCATATGCTGGTACTCTATTTTTATTCATTGCACTGACATTATGTCACTTGCATTCACTTAGGGACTAGAAAAGCGCTATACAAATGCAGGCCATTTACCATTTATTTTATTTTATTCTATTCTTGTATAATCATTTTTTTCCTCTCTTGCCGCAGTGAACATGTTTATGACAAAACAATTTCCCTCGGGATAAACACAGTTTTTAGATTCTTCAGATTCTAAGTAGCAAGGCACAAATAGAAGTATGTAACTAGCATGAATGTTTAAAGGGCCTGTCTGATATTGTCACCATGCAAGCAGAACTATGTTACTCTGTTTCCACACATCTCATTACTGTTTCTCACACCTGGCACAAAATTGTAAATAGTCAGCTTCAGATGGTTGAGATTAATGTGTCGCCTGAGGACACATGACGCCCACTCATTTTCATGACTATTACCTGCTCTATTCTCACTCGGGTGCACTGTAAGGGTTATAGGGGTTTAAGGTCTGAACCGACAGTGCTGGACACCTCAATCTGGTGATGTCTAGGAAAGTTCAGAGCTGCAGGGCATTTGTGGAAAGTGGCTTTAGTGGTGTCATTATTAACAAATCTCACCTCAGTGATGGATTTGACAAAGCGGATACCGTCATTGGCTCCTTTGATCTTAGCCAGGCATTCACTGAAGTAATCCCAGTAGTCTTTCTTTGTGCCAAGAAATGTGGTCTTCTCCTTCTGGTCAAACTGAAAGAAAGTATCAGAAACTGTAAGAAAGAGACATGGCACCCAAACTATCCTGAATTGAAGTCTATATGAGATTTCCACAGCAGCAAAAACGGTGAAAGAAGTATAAAGTTAGGTCCGCAGGCTGTAAGACATCTTTTGCGGTTTTGACTGTAAATCCCTGGAATTTTAAATCAAACAATCAAGATGTGATTAAAGTGCAGACTTTCAGCTTTAATTTAAAAGCATTTTATTAACTATTAACAAATTAAAGCCACTTTTATGTATTGTGTGTATAGTTTCCAAGGCTCAAAAGTAATTGAGCGCCTGACTGATAAATAGTTTTACAGCCAGATGAAGCCTGTATTAATTGTTCAACTTTGAAGTCCAAACAGTTGCCAATACATGCGAATGCATTTACCAGCTCAGTAACACCAAAAGGCCTGAACGGCCACAGAAGACAACTAAAGCGGATGATGAATGAATTACAAATAAGATAAACACCTTCATAACATCTAAGTAAGTCAAGAGCAATCTCGAACAGGTAGGTGTATCCCTGTCAAAGTCTGCAATCAGAAGATGCCTTTATAAATGTTAATACAGACCGTTCACAACAAGGAGCAAACCACTAGTTGCACTCAAGAACCGAACAGCTAGATTGGACTTTAACAGACAACATCTGAAACGGTCTGTCCAGTTCTAGGGAACAGGAAAAAGTCTTTGGTCAGAGGAAACATTTAACTTATACCAGAAGGATGGCAAGATGGAGAATGGAGAAAGAAATGAATAGCTCACCATCCAGAGCATACAACATCACATGTCAAACATGGAGGAGGCAGAGTTATGGGTTTGTATGGTTGCCAGTGGAACCAGGACACTGATGTTTGTGGATGTGATGGCTGACAGAAGTAGCAGAATGAAGGAAAGTGTACAAGGCTATGCTTTATGCTCAGATTCAGCCAAATGCTCCAAACCTGATCAGAGCTTCACAGTACGAATGGATAATAACCAAAAGGACACTGAAAAAGAAACCCAAGGGTTTCCTCAAGGTCGGGAAATACTCTTCAAAGGTCAAGTCATGATCTCAACCCAATAGAGCAGGGGTGGGGGAACCCAAGAGCCGGTGTTCTGCAGGTTTTAGATGTGTTCTTGATCCAACACAGCTAATTTAAATGGCTAAATGACCTCCTCAGCATGTCATGAAGTCCTCCAGAGGCCTGGCAATGAACTAATCATTTGATTCAGGTGTGCTGACCCAGGGTAGGGCTGTGCGATATGACCAAAATCTCATATAAGAATTCTATCGTCCTGATAACGATATAAATCATAAAAATGTAACATTTTCTGTAAATTCTGTGAATCTCGGGCAGCTCGACTTACGGAAGTGTTTCCAGCTGCACGTCGTGTACCTGGAGTCGAGTGTTTTAACGATGCATAAAACGATTCATTTTTAGACATAAGTTGTAACGGCCGCCGTTTTCTTTGTGAGTATTTATTACACGGCGTGCTGCGGGGAAAAGCCTGTTCTAACGTTTGAGTCTAAGGTTTATTTTTTAGCACCTGGCGGCTCTTTTTTTAATTCTCATCCGTAAATAATCTGCTCTTTTACGTGATTCAGTTTATTTTGAAAAGTCTCAACAGGATCTTGAGCTTTATTGTGAAAGGTATCTGTGGAACTTAAACAAGCGGACACGCGATGCTGTTACCATCGTTGTTGCTAACCACAACGCATAAAAACAGGCGCTTGTCCGTCTGTAGTGTGGTTATATTAAATATAAGAGAAAGAGAGAACTTTAAGAAATGAATAATAACTACAGCGACCATCAAAACGATGAAAAAATATTGCCGTAAACAGTTTATTTCATGACACCACGAAACAAACGATAGCGTAAAATGAAACGATAGACGTTTTTATATCGTCATCCAATATATATCGTTATATCGAACAGCCCTAACCCAGGGTGATATCTAAAACCTGCAGGACACTGGCCTTTGAGGCCTGGAGTTCCCAACCCCTGAAATAGAGCATGCAATATCCAACTGAAGACAAAACTGAAGGCAGAGAAATCCACAAATGTCAACAACTGTAGGATAGCTGCAATAAAAGCTTAGAAGAGCTTCTGAAGGGAGGAAACAGCTTTTAGTGATGTCCATGAGTTCTAGACTTTAGGCAGGGAAAGCATTTGATCAGAATACAAACAATCCTTATATTTAAAATTATGTTAGTCTGTCCAGTTAATTTTAAGCTTCTGAAAATGTGGTCTATGACGTATGATAAACAGTTAATGCAAATCTTCTGTTAAATCCCATAAATTAAAGGTGAAAGGTTGCACTTCAAGAAATACAGAGATGGAAAATTACAAAAAGTTGTCACTGTCAAAAAACCCTTTGGACCTAAACTTCCTGTTCCTGTTTTTTTAATTTTATATCAAGGCAGCAGAATTTTTTTGTGTTTTTGACTCTTGATTCAATTTAGTGCCTGGAGAAGTCAAATGGGAAGGTAAGTATTTACAGACACTAGTTAAAGACAAATAAGATCATTGAGTAATGTGTCATGTAAAATGCTGTGTTTCTCCAGTTAATTAGCTTCCTGTCCATTTTTTAAATTTTCTTATTATGTTTCATGTAAGAAACTACGTGTTGTTCCTTAGCTAGCTGTGTAACCTCACCTGCAGCAGGTACTCCAGTTTGTTGGCAAATTTCTGGAGATTGGTGCTGTCATCTGTGATTGGCTCCCCAGTTTCTCTGTATTCCTTTGCAAGCTCTGCAACAGACTCTGAAATAGACATGAAAATAATTCCAAACCGATCACTGGCAAAGCAGGTAGATTATGTTGGAAAACTGGGAACTGTTCATACATTTTATATAAAGTAAACTTAAAAACAGAAAGAAGCAGCATGTCTTCATTCAGCTAATTTATTAAGACAGGAAACTGAGTGAATACAAAGTGTACATTTTGGTAACACACAAACTCAAATAGTCCTGGTACCTATGACTCTAACCACTTCTACTGTCACGCTCTTCCAGTAAAGCTGATATTTACATAAAAACTTGCCTCTTATCCATCGTAAAAACTGGAAAGACACCCGTGATGGATGCACTCTGAGCACGCATTCTCTGTCTCGCTGCATGCTGACAGAGGCTGCCACCACACCCTTACGACACAAACATGAGGTCAGATGCCTGTGCTTCCAAATGGTTTGTTGACAAGGGCGAGTCAGTCAGTCTCCCTCTGCTAAACTGTACTCAGACTTGACTCTAAGGCAAACATCCTGAAATCACAGCTTGCTAACTCTCTTTCTCTTCTTCTCAGTCAGGCCATGTCAGTTAACAACTGACGTCTGCCAGTGTAGTTGCACACACACACATTCAAACACACACACAAAGCTGACAAACCATGCAAATCTCGGATAATCCTCTGGAGCTGGTTCTCCTCGACCCTAGTCCCCGCAGCCATGGCCCCACCTCTCGCTCCCTGGCAACCAGGGGTCACAGGGTCGTATAAAGTCTGCTGAATCAGAAAATCAGAACCAGTTAGGAACAAAAGGAGGATCACGGCTCCCTCTTTATTCTCTTATGGCCACATATGATCCACACAAACGTGTGTGAGGATGAGAACACTTCTCGGCATCTTTGCGGCAAATGCAGTTTAGACCAGAAATTCAGTCTAACAGAGATACAATAGTTTGTGACAGAGCACGCTGTTTACTGTGGATATCAGATTTCAACAAAAGGCTAAACATAAATACACCCTCATAGGTCTCTACTACAAACCAAGTTTAATGCGCTGACGGTATCTTTCTGTTATCTGGATTCACTTCTCCTAACATTAGCAATCAGGATAAGCAGGTTATTAATTCACTAAGTTAGCTCATCTAATCAGTTACAACTGTTGATAAGTGTACTGGCAACAGAGCTGCGGATTATTAAAAGTAAGATGAAACTGTACTATGAGAAAATACATTGCAGTTAACACACAGCACAAACTGAAAGAATAAATGAAAAGAGGTGCTATATTAATAACATTTAACCTAGTTGAAGTCAGGAAAGATTGTTGACTGTGTAAGTTAACAGTCTTATCAAAATCAGGTTTCTGTCATTACAGACAGGAGAATCTGATGGATTATAACTGAGTATTTTATTAAATTAACTTTTAAAGTACAGTTTTAGTTCTTATTCTTTAACCTACAGCCTCGGTGGCGTTTAACAGTCTGAGAGTAAAAACATAAACATTAAAAAAATTCAAGCATATGTTCATCTGCAAATTTGGTCAGCAAGTTCAACAGCTGCTCTGTTTTAGGATCATACATTAACGCTTACAGAAAAATAAAATTGTTTTTTTCAAATTGTTTGAAGCCATCAGATTAAAAAAATCTAACACAAAAACTTTATAAGCTATTAAAAAACTTCAGAGCCTCTTACGATCTGAGGTCAGAGGTCAGAGGAACCGTCCAGCAGTAGTGAAGTTACCCGAATAAAAAAATCCTATTTTATAGTGCAGGCCTCAGATAATTGAAACAAACATTTGAAGGATCAACTGTAAAGGCAAGATTGTTGCTCACACACAGAGTAAACCTCGTTGGGCTGGAAAACGACGCATATCGGCTTACAGTATTTATTAAAACTGTTGAGCTGTACATAAATACATGAAAACCACAACCAAAGGAAGTTAATACATAACGTGATAATCCTGTCAGGGGTATTAGTTACAGCAGACATTTCGTAATTGGTTTATAATTAGTATCGTATGTGTCTAAAACGTGGGAATGTAAGATAACACCCATTATGATAGCACGACGAGCATTTGTGGTGTCGTCAACGTCCGTTTTGGTTTAACGTTACATTTGTATGCTACCTGACCAGGTAATGTGAGTCTGTTGGTAACAACGTTCAAAACGCTGGTTACAGCTGTAACTAACTCTTCACTATCGCTTCTCTAACCCCCTTACAACCATACCTTAGGACACACAGCTGGTATATGAAACTCTTAATCACGTTCCTTTGTGTTTTTGTCACGGTGACGTTACTTTCGCTTCGACACATTTAACGGGTATTTTAAAAATAACCCTGACATCAGCGGGAAAAGCTAACTTAAATAATCTTGACATGTTTCTACATAGCTGCTTAATAAAAATAACAAAAGAACAACAACTTTAACATACTTTTAGTGGTTCAACTCAACCCATAACAACCAACACAGAGCGTTTAATGCGTCCACACAAACTTGTTAGGAGTGTCCTGATTGACAGGACGTCACCCCATTGAGAAAGCGACATTCGATCAACCCACCAATCACTGCGGGGCTTGTAGGCGGGCTCTAGATAAGCGCTGGATAGTTTGTTTGAACTAGCAAACAGTGTGGTCATGTGACCTAGTGTCCCTAGTTCCACGAGTGTCCCACTTTACTTGTCCTTGTCAGCAGAGCAGCTTTGTGATTAGAAAAGGTTTGGTAGATTATTATACTCTACAAATCTGCCCAAAAAAATCTTTGCAATCAGCACAGCAACATTTCTCAATCAATGTTTGATTTTTATTTATTTTTTAAATATGTACCATTGGTTTTTATTTTATATTTATATATTTATTACTTCTTTTTAAACCTTGTACTGAGTTTTTTTCCATATGTTTTAACCTGAGCTTGTGCATCGTAATTTCATCCTGCATTGCGTCCTTGAGGTTGTGCTGAATGACAATGAAATGACTCTTGAATCTAATAGCATAAATCAATATGAATGTCCTTCAGAAAGCTTGTAATTTTTCAATACACATTTCATTCTAATTCATGAGTGATTTCTGAAATAAATTTTCAAAAATTGGAAAGCCATTATTTGTTAATAATTTGGTGTGCCGCAGAACAGATATTGTGACATCTAATGTGGACTTCTGTTTCTAGTATTAACACCCTATTTTTAAACCTTTACAGCTTCCACAGGAGCACAAATAATTTGAAACACGTTTTGGTGATATCACTATAGTTGAGGTAAAGCAAAAAACAAACAAAAAAAACCCTGAAGATTCTGGTTTGTCTCCCTATTTATGGCCGTGAATGCAAAATTTGGATTTTCTGTTCTTTGAGAAGCCAGAGAATTTGCTTTAATTTTACTACTTTCAAGAAGTGCCTGAACATTGAAGTGAAAGTGTAGTGAGTATCAATTCTCATTTCTAAAAGTGTCGTTTTCGTTTTTTAAACTCGGTGAAGAAAAAAAATTCTTATTGAAGCAGCAAATAATGGATGGATGGACAGCAATTAAAGGAGTGGGATCATCTAGCTTGTGATCAGCATATCTCTGATGGTATGGGGGTACATATTAGTGTCTATGGCATGAGCAGCTTGACATCTTTGTTTGTTTGTTTGTTTGTTTGTTTTTGCTTTAGCAATCAGAATTATTATCTGCAGGCCAAGAAAAATGCCCAGCAGATTAATTTTTCCAAGTTGAAAAGTATGGCTTTACCATACTGGTCCACTTGATTGATGTTTATTATTATTTATTTAAAAAAATATTTATTTATTCCTTCATTCATTCTTAACTTTTAAGTTATTATAATTGGAACAGACATGACTGGGGGATAGGAAAGGAAAAGACACAGACAATTGACATCTTTTCTCAGGGAAGGTTTTGGAAAAGTTTAGCGAGCCAATGCTAAATGAACCACATCTACGTATATTCCAGGTGCTGAACTACACTGCCTGCAGTTCAGGTCCTTCACCAAACAATTGACCAATCATGACACAAAAACAACCCAGAATTGTTAAGCAGCTAGAATCTTATATCAGAAAAGAATGGGACAACATTCCTCTCATAAAAGTCCAGAAATTAGTCTCCATAGTGTTCACTTATTTACTGACTGCTGTTAAAAGAAGGGGTGCTACAGAGTGATAAACATGGTCCTATCCCAACTTTTTGTTAAATGTATTGCTGCCATCAAATTCAAAGGGACCTTTTTTTCTACTTAGAACCGTACATTTTCTCAGTCTGAAACCTGATATCTGATTCACTTCAGATATATTTGTGAATGCAAATAACTGCATTCTCTTTTATTGACATTATTGTGGGGCTTGTTTATTTGTTTTGTTTGTTTGTTTGTTTGTTTTGTCTTTGCTTTACATTTGCTTCATATGATGTTTGTTTGAGGTGGTAGGGACTAATAGGTGTATATGTCTGCCTACTCCCTTTCAAACAAAAGAATGGAATGATATTTTGTAATGATTGTGAACGCACATGTTTGAAATAAAAATGAACTGAACATTTCAGTTCATTCTACTTCTTTAGAATTGGGGTTGTAAAATCTAAAAAACAAATGTATCCTGAAGTTGTATATTTCCTTGTTTTACCTAATGATATATTCTCGGGGGGGGAAATAGACGCAGAAGAAACAATTTCAGAATTTTGAGCTCCGTTGTTATAAAGTCGGCAAATATGCGAATAATGCTACAACCAGAAAAGATCACAGGTCACCTATTTACTATATGTGAAAACAGGTGTGGCCACAAAAACAGAAGCAGAAACTGACAATGTCACGAGTTTATAAATGATTCTCTTTTTACGCTGCCACAGAAGGTGTCTCATCTGGGAAGCTATCGATTTCATCAAGCAGAAGGTACTTTATTTCAAATCTGCTGTTTCCATGCTGTTTTTTACTCATAAAGAAAAATCTATTGTAACATGTCACTTAAACAAACACTTGTGTTTATTTTTTAGGTTCCTGTGTGACAGAAATGGCAAATCCAGCCAATTTAACCTATGGTAACTTCAGCTATGACGATTACTACGAGGATGAAATCTGTGATAAGAGTGGAGTTGTGATATTTGGATCCTTTGCCATTCCGATTTTCTTCTCTGTTGTGATCACACTGAGCCTGACAGGAAACATTCTTGTCCTCATAATCCTGGCTTTGTATGAAAATCTTAAATCTCTGACCAACATTTTCATCCTCAACTTGGCCGTCTCTGACCTCGTCTTCACCATCGGTCTTCCCTTCTGGGCTATTTACCACGTCCGGGGATGGGTGTTTTCTGAAATTCTCTGCAAAGTTGTGACTTTTATCTTCTTCACTGGGTTTTACAGCAGCATTCTCTTCCTGACCATCATGACCATCTACAGGTACCTGGCTGTGGTCCATCCTCTGTCTGAGCTCAGCACACCTAAATACTCCACTGGGGTGTTTCTGTCTTTCCTGATTTGGATAATCAGCACTGGAGCAGCCATGCCCTCCCTCCTCTTCAGCTCAATCACCAAGGTCCACCACAACGATAAAGAGTCACAGGGCTGTGAATATAGTCATCCCATGTGGGAAACTGTTGGTGTCATCCAACAGAATGGCTTCTTCCTAGTTGCTTTTGCAGTCATGGCTTTTTGCTACATTCAAATACTAGAAAGAATCACAAGAACAAGATCTCACACGAAGAACAGAGCAGTCAAGTTAGTCTTTTGTATAGTTACTGTGTTCTTCATTGGCTGGGTGCCGTACAATGTTGTCATCTTTTTGAGGGCCTTGCCTGCTCATGTGGTCCCATCATTAATTGAATGTAAAGCAAGCACCCAGCTTGACTATGCATTTTACGTGTGCAGGCTCATTGCTTTCTCCCACTGTTGCCTGAACCCCGTTTTTTATGCATTTGTTGGTGTGAAGTTTAGGAGTCATTTAAAGTTAATGCTACATCGATTCATCCGACGACCAGTCGAGGAACAACAGGTTAGAATGCAAAACTTAGTCTCACATGGATCAATGTACTAGCTGCCCAGTTCATTTTCTTGCATTTACTGTAATATAACGGATTATATAATCATAAGTCCAGTGTGCATTTCACAAAATTCATTTAATCTACAGAAGAGAGGAACTTGGATAGTTACCTAAATGTGTGTGTTGTTTTTTTTTATGTAAAAATAAATTTAGTCAAACAGATGTTGAGTTTAATACTGCAATACTGAATTGGTAAATGGCCTGTATTTATATAGCGCTTTACTAGTCCCTAAGGACCCCAAAGCGCTTTACATATCCAGTCATCCACACATTCACGCACTGGTGATGGCAGCTACATTGTAGCCACAGCCACCCTGGGGCGCACTGACAGAGGCGAGGCTGCCGGACACTGGTGCCACCGGGCCCTCTGACCACCATCAGCAGGCAACGGGTGAAGTGTCTTGCCCAAGGACACAACGACCGAGACTGTCCAAGCCGGGGCTCGAACCGGCAACCTTCCGATTACAAGGCGAACTCCCAACTCTTGAGCCACGATCGCCCGTTCATGCAATAACCCTTTGTATAGAACAAGCTAATGCAGTTGATTAGCACCCTTGTGCTGTAATATTGGCAAAAATCCTTGTATATAATACTAGTAAAGTGATCAGCAGGTAAATATCAGCAGGTATTTTACATGCAAATTTGTGCATAATTACAATAATCATTATGGTGCCATTTGTCAGAAAATCATGTCCTATAGAAACTACAGACAAAGTCAGTCGATTCATGTTTTAAGGGGTTTTTATGCAATAAATACAAATACCAGTGACCATTTTAATTAACCACGCTGTTTTTCTTTCTTTACAAGTCTCTATCAAACAGTAGAGTCGTGCAATATTATTTTGGGGCAATAATTTGAGGAAGCCAAGCAAGACCTACACGTATGTTGTTATCTAACTGATGCACTGTCACACAGTGTGCTCCCTCTCATAGTGAATAAAAAAAGAAAGATTTCTAACACAGTCAGGGAATTTTTACATTTCTAACATTAAGGACCTCTCAGTTACATGTATTAAACCACAAACTCAGCTTTAATGATCTGATATACAAAAGTCCTGATGATGTTTCATTATCATTCAAAACTAAATCAACTGTTTAGTCCCAACACAACAGACTGAAAACAGCACAGATCTTGCAGAAGCTCCAAACAACCACAGTCTGACCAGCTATCATTTGCCTCTCTGCTGTGCTCTATTCCTGTGTAGTAACAACCGCATAAAAACTGTTACTTCTGACACATGTAGCTAAATCCTGCAAGGCAATCTTCAGTGTTTACTCTCCTTTTCGATTCTTTTTAACAGTATGAAAAATACACACATATATGCATGAGAAAAACTGTATCTGTATAATAAGATCTGAGTAATCCCATATTCTAGGATTATTTTTTCACTTGGCTTCTTCAAAAGCTAACCCCCGACTACTACACTGCTATCAAATGGTTTCATTTCACTTCACTTCACTATATATATTCATTTCACTATATTAACAATAGTAAATAGTTTTCTGTGTGGGATTTTTAGGGTTTTTTTTTGTGTTTGTTTGTTTATTTTTTATTTAGCACCTCTAGTGTTTTAGTGGTTAACACCTTTGCTTAGCAGCCAAAAAATTCAGATTCACAAATCCCTCTGGGACTGTGTCAAGAAAGCTTCTGGTGTAAAACTCTGCCAAATCAAACATATGGAGCTACCAGCTGTAGTGACCCCCTGGGGCAAAGGAGCAAATAAAAGCTGTTGTACATAGTTGTTAGTTAGCTGTTTTTTGTTGTTGTTTTTTTTAATAATAATAATACTTTTGTCAAAGAGTTGATCAGCTGAACATTTGGACAGTTCTGTGTGTATTAAGTATTAACAGCCAAAGTGTATTTTTTGTTAATTTCTTTTAATGTGTATCTATTAAAGACAAACAAAATGCATGTTTGTGAGACTCTTCTTTCTACTTGACAGATAAAACTTTAGTTATGTCACGTAAACTTCTATAGATTGTCATGAACTAGCTGTGTGCAGGCAGGAGAAGGACCCAAATGCAAAAAATGGAAACCGTACGTGAACTCAAAAACACAGTTTTATTGCTGGGAAAAAGGCAAAATGCTACAAAAACTAAACTGGGAAAATACTCATGGTACGTATACGGGAAAACAGGGAGTGTCACACAGCTAAGAGGGAGGACGGACATAAATACACAGAAAGATAACGAGGGAGTGAGAACGCACGACGAAAACAGCTGACACTAGTAACCATAACAAGACCGGGGAAACCAGACTGAACAGAATGAACATGAAAACACGGGACCTTCACAATAAAACAGGAAACATGATGCAGGAGCGGAGAAGAGGCTGATGAGAGGGAGAGAGCGAGGGAAACATGGATAAACATGATGGAATAAAACGAGGAGGGGGGACAGGGCACAAGGACTTACACTTCTATATAAACACAGACACACAGAGGGCAACAACACAGGGGGAAATCTAATAAACAAAATCTAAACAGAATAATAGGGACTAAAGAATTAACCTTTAGAACAACGAGTGGACTTAAAAATAATATAAAATTACAAGAAACACAGCAAAACTCAAACACTGGGTCAAAAAACCCAGGACCATGACATAGATATTTAAATAACAAGACATGGACTGAATGTGAGATTAAAGTATTTTTTTAAATAACCTATTAAATAGTACTCCACAATATGCAGTGTGATGTAATGTGTGATTCGTTAATTTGCAGGTCGTGGATCTTCAGGTGGGAAGATGCATCACATTAGAAAATCAGATTTTATTGCAAATCTGAACTTGCAAAGAAACTGGACTGTCCATTAATGATTGTTATAGAGCTGAGTCAAGATCAAGATCAAAACAAATCACAGTCATGCTTTCAAAAAAAAAAAATTAATATTTTTTTGCTATGGCCCTGTGCTCAAGTTTTACTGCAAAATAAAGAGCAACACTACGTTTACATGTATTGTAATAGAAAACACTGTTATATTCCTAAAAACAATGTTTGGGGTATTTTTACCACACAGTATTTTATATCATCTTCGAAGGGTTCCTATGGATAAACTTTAAACAGATGGATTTTTTTTACTTCATGTATTTAATATCTTATTTTATAATCTCTAATTATTTATACACTGAATGTTCAGTTTTATTTATACTTAATGCGATTTATATCGTAGCCTACAATAATACAATAACCTTAAACACCATACAAAGTTTAAAGATCATTTTCCAATTCTGTTAATGTAATAGTCTTTTTGTATTTTACTTGCGTAATTAACCTAAAAATTGTTAGTTTGCCCATCATGTAAACTAAGGATTATTAGCAATGTGGCTTATATGATGGTCATTCATTGAACGCTTCATTTAAGTAAATCTAAAAAGGCAGTAAAAATCCTGAAGTCTTGAATTTCCTCGTGTTTCTTACTAATGCCTCTCAAACTGTGTCATCTTTGACATTTTCAAAATGTTAATTAATTAATTAAAAGCTACAAAACAGGGGTTGAGTAGTATGTCTCACCGTATCCGTGGCAACATTATACCACTTCGTTTTTTGTACGTGACATCGAAATATACCGAAGCAAAAATAAAACCAAAGCCACAAATATTCAGTGTTGAGCTTTGGATGTATTAAGTTAAAACAGACATTGGTACTGCGTTCTTTTATCAAACACTTTGTGTTCTAAACAGAACAGAAAAAAAAGATAGATCACTGATTTTCATGTCTAGTTGGTGGAATTAATATCAACTGTCAGCTGGTTTTCCTACTTTTGCTGATGTGGCCTCCATCTTATTTTTTGGATTTGAGTTGTTAGTTTTTCCAATGCTTGAACTCTGACCTATGACTCATCCAAGCATAAAAACAGCACCTTTGGGGGTAAATCAGCGCTTTATCTACACATAACAAACAACTCAACAAGGAAGCTGGACTGGAAATCAGTGGCGACAGCTCGTATGCAGCGAAGAATGATTGGCAACGGCTTCATTTTTTAGCATAACAATGAACCTGAGGCACTAGACTCCGACAGATACTGTCAAATCTGTCTTACTCGTAGAAATACTACATGATGTGGCCCATTTCATCAGTGCCATGACAAAGTCTTTGTCTGAATTGGAAACATCTAAATAAAAGTGCCCTATGTCTATATGTCCAAATAATGGCACTTTAACAGATTGCCATTAAAGCCATTAAAGCAATTTAAGCAATACTAAAAAGTGCTTTAGCTCATTCCCACGACTCCTGACATTGCAGCTGCACCACCCTCCTCTTTAGAGCTACAGCACTTTTCCCTCTTTTTTCTAGTGGCTGCCACCTCTCCTCTCTCTGGAGCTGTCACCTCTTCCTCTTCCCTCTCTGGTGTTGCTGCCCCCTGCTGTCCATTGATGCTGAAAGATTCTGACATGAGTTGGATTTCCAGTTCTTTCATGCAAAACTCAGGTTTTCATCTGTCTTTAAACTCTTTGGTAATTTGAGAGATGTGTTGTTTAAAAGCTATCAAGTAAAAAGTCTCCCATGTGAGTAAGATGTTAAAATAATTTAGAAAAGAAATTAAAAGCATATTCAGAGATTCATTGTGGATCAAAACATTCGTGGTTAGCAATAGTTAAAACATTTATACTATTTTTCTCTTGCCATGTTCTTTCAAGGCCAAAGAAGTAGGAAGTGTTTTTTTCTCTGTGTGTTCAGTTCATTGAAGAAGTTATTTAATTCACCTGGAAGATTTTTTGGTTGTTTTCTTGTGTCACTCAGTTCTTTTATCCTCTCTTCGACAGCAGAAGTCTGAGTGACGACACGTTTCTCCAACTGAAAACACAACGTCCAGATGAACTGGATCAACAAGATTTTTTTTTCTTTTTTGATTTTTTTTATTGCTATAGATTTATAAATATTGGGATTGAAAGAAACATGGAGCATGTAGTGAACATCAGGTCTTGTTTGATCACAGAATGATGTAATGTAGTATTGTATGTTTCCATTTGTGTCTGCATTTCTGGTAAAAAAAATAATAATAATAATAATAACATGACCAGTCAATTTCAGCTATGATCCATCTAACTTCAGCTATTACGATTACTATGAGGATGAAATCTGTAATATGAGTGAAGTGATAAAATTTGGATCCATTGACATTACGATTTTTCTCTCTGTTGTGATCACACCGAGCCTGACAGGAAACATTCTTGTCCTCATAATCCTGGCCTATATGAAAAACTTAAATCTCTGACCAACATTTTCATCCTCAACTTGGCCTCAAAATATCCTGTCTCAGAGTGATGCTGAAAAACAGCATCACTCAGGCTGGACGACTGTAATTCATTATTATCAGGAAGTCCTAAAAACTCCCTGAAAAGCCTTCAGTTAATCCAAAATGCTGCAGCAAGAGTCCTGACAGGGACTAGAAAGAGAGAGCAGATTTCTCCTGTTTTGGCTTCCCTTCATTGGCTTCCTGTTAAATCCAGAATTGAATTCAAAATCCTGCTCCTCACATACAAGGTCTTAAATAATCAGGCCCCATCTTATCTTAATGACCTTGTAGTACCATATCACCCTATTAGAGCACTTCGCTCTCACACTGCAGGCCTACTTGTTGTTCCTAGAGTATTTAAAAGTAGAATGGGAGGCAGAGCCTTCAGTTTTCAGGCCCCTCTTCTGTGGAACCAGCTTCCAGTTTGGATTCAGGAGACAGACAATATCTCTACTTTTAAGATTAGGCTTCAAACTTTCCTTTTTGCTAAAGCATATAGTTAGGGCTGGACCAGGTGACCCTGAATCCTCCCTTAGTTATGCTGCAATAGACGTAGGCTATTGAGTTTTTCCTTTCCAGTCACCTTTCTCACTCACTATGTGTTAATAGACCTCTCTGCATTGAACACATTTTAATGACCAAATGAGCAGGGTGTTGCCTGCTCATTTGGTGCCACTATTAAATGAAAGTGAAACAATTATCCAACTCGACTATGCATTCTATGTGTGCAGGCTCATTGCTTTCTTCCACTGTTGCCTGAACCCCATGTTTTATTATTTTTTTGTGTGCAAAGCAATATAAAGACTTTTGAAGTAAGTGTAAGTCAGAGTGCAAAACTGTATGAATGTCTTAGGCGCTCCGTTTGTTTTCTTGCATGTATTGCTTTTTTGTTTTTTCCCCACATGTGCCTTTAGTAAAAATGTCTTATATTAAAAGAAGATGGAAATGGCCTCCCATCTCAGCAACTTGCATTTGAAGTATGTGTGAAGTAAAATAATTTATTTGAAAATAATAAAGCATACCTCAAACATGCATTGTGACAAATATCAAAACCTTTTTGCTGTTTTTATTTATAGCCTGTACCACATTTAAATGGCAAATGTTGATCCAAACTGCATTAGAAACAGGCTTATTTACAATATAACAAAACAGTTTCAAAATACACAAAAAACTAGTTGTATTAACTAATTATTGCTAAAAATAAAAGTCATTTGGTGGTCATTAAAATGTGTTCAGTGTTTGCAAATTGAGGATGATTAATTTCATAAATCACGACACACTGCTCTCCCCTACATAACCTGCCTTTTATTTTAAAGTATTATTTTTACCAAAAAATAACAACCAAAAACTCCATATGGGAAGACAAAGCAGCACCACCGTATATGCCTAATTTTTCAGACCAGAAAATAGGATTTTATCGTCGTTTTGGATTGGAGGCAAAGCTGGTGTGGCCACGAGAATCAAACTAGCAGTGATGGGCAAAGAGAGACTTTGTGAAACATTTAAAGCTGAAGTTGTATCCAGGTTTCCCAAATATCGGAAATCAATTTCCACAGTGACACCTACTGGCCAGTTTTGACAATGACACACACAAGTTAAGTCAAAGTTAAAAACTGTCGTCTCTGCTGTATCCAGTGCATCATACAGACAGACGAGATGACGAGCCTCCGGTTACATCAGTGCAAAACAAGCTAGATATAAAAAAAGAGAAGAAAATAATAAATATACGCTTAAGAGTTACAATTAGAATTTACAATTTACAGTTTACACAAGTGTGGTTTTTAAGCGTTGCATAATTCTAAAGAGGGCTATAAAAAAAACAGGCTTTAAATAATAATGATTGACAGATGTTTTGGAGAAGCACCAAACAATGAGACTGTTAAAGAAAACGAACTGAATGAAATGAAAATGTGCATCAGAAAATACGATTTTCTCCCGCTATTAGAGGCTGTTTCAGTCGCTTAGTAATTCAGTTGCACAAACACTGCTATATGTTTTGTGATAATAAAAAAAAAAAATCACAGTTAACAGCTGAAATAACTGAAATAACAGTATTTCAGCTGTTAACTCCCGAACTTTGTAATCCTCAAAGAAACGGTTAACTGAAGCTTTCTGGTACTTTCGTTAGGTTTGTTCCTCACACTGTTAAATAAAACTAGAAGCTGCCCTATTGTTTTATTTTTATTTTTTTATTGGTTTGGTCAAAGATAAATATTTAAATAGACAAGACTACATTTGCTTTCCTTCTAAATAACTAAAAGATACGTTTCATTATGTTATGCTATGTTTATTCTGACCAATTACAACAGTCCATTTCACACTGGTCAATTCCTTTTTAAATCTGAACACGTCATGGTACAGAAGTGGCTCATGGGAGGATAAAGAAGCCTTCCCTCACTTTATTTGTCATTTCTGGTGCCGCGGATGCACCTTGTGACGTGATGACGTCCGACTCAGTCTGAGTTTCAGGTTTTGATTTCGCCTACCTTTGTTTGTGAGATATTTAAAACACATGTGTCAGTGAGAATTAAAAAAGGAGGTGTATGTGAAGGTTATTGTGTCTTTTCTTGTCTTTAGGCTTTCACACTTTTTCCAACAGTTTCTGGCTTAAGATGAAGTCGCTGCAAAATATTTTATATTTTCTGTTGAAAGTCGAGAAAAAGAGAATCGATGGGATAAAGAGCTGAAAGTGATTTCCTGCTTTATTTTGAAAGCACAGCAGGTTTCTATTACAGTAACTTAATGAATGTGCCGCTCTCTCTCTCCGCTGATCGTTCCGCTCACCCAGCAGTTCGCTTCTTTTTCTCATTTGTACTAATTTGTGTAATTAAGTGGACGGAAAGTCCACACTAGTTTTCACAACACGGCAAAAATGATAACGACACAGTTGGTATTTACCCTCATGCATGCGCGTGTGCGCGCTTGTAACAAACAGTTGAGATGGTATTAAAACGTGAATTCAGTCATTCATGTCAAGGTAAGTCATCTGCTGAAAGTGTGGCTAAACGCACCAAAATCTGCGTTTAGCACGCGTCACCACACGGTCACGTGATGCGGGTGTTTGACTCACACTTGGAAGTAGTGTTTAGAAACATCGGCGCTTAAGTAGCTCGACACACTGCAGAGACGTCAGCATCGAGTGTCTCATCCCAACGTACTATTGCAAAAAATCAATAAATACATAATAAAGGTACCGCAGAAGGCGTTTCAACCAACAGACTTTTGGCATTTCATCAAGCAAGAGGTACGTTATTTATTTATTGTCTTTACAATATTCTTTTGTATTTCTAAAGAGAAATCCATTGCAAAGTGTCATTAAAGTCATACCCTTGTCTCCTAGAGTCCTGTGTGACAGAAATGGCAAATCCAGCCAATTTAACCTTTGGTAACTTCAGCTATGACGATTACTACGAGGATGAAATCTGTGATAAGAGCGAAATGGTGATATTTGGATCCTTTGCCATTCCGATTATCTCTGTTGTGATCACACTGAGCCTGACAGGAAACATTCTTGTCCTCATAATCCTGGCTTTGTATGAAAATCTTAAATCTCTGACCAACATTTTCATCCTCAACTTGGCCTTCTCTGACCTGTTCTTCACCATCGGTCTTCCCTTCTGGGCTATTTACCACGTCCGGGGATGGGTGTTTTCTGAAAATCTCTGCAAAGTTGTGACTTTTATCTTCTTCACTGGGTTTTACAGCAGCATTCTCTTCCTGACCATCATGACCATCTACAGATACCTGGTTGTGGTCCATCCTCTGTCTGATCTCAGCACACCTAAATACTCCACTGGGGTGTTTCTGTCTGTCCTGATTTGGATAATCAGCACTGGAGCAGCCATGCCCTCCCTCCTCTTCAGCTCAATCACCAAGGTCCACCACAAAGATAAAGAGTCACAGGGCTGTGAATATATTGATCCACTGTGGGAAACTGTTGGTGTCATCCAACAGAATGGCTTCTTCCTAGTTGCTTTTGTAGTCATGACTTTTTGCTTCATCATAATTGTGATAATCACAAGAACAAGATCTCACACGAGCAACAAAGCAGTCAAATTAGTCTTCTGTAGAGTTGCTCTATTCTTCATTGGCTGGGTGCCGTACAATGTTGTCATCTTTTTGAGGGTCTTGCCTGCTCATGTGGTCCCGTCATTAGATGAATGTGAAGCAAGCACCCAGCTTGACTATGCATTCTACGCTTGCAGGCTCATTGCTTTCTCCCACTGTTGCCTGAATCCCATCTGTTATGCATTTGTTGATGTGAAGTTTAGGAGTCATTTAAAGTTATTGAAGGTTAGAATGGAAAACCTCATATCACGTAGAACAATGTACTAGCTACTCAGTTGATTTTCTTGCATATGTTAATTGCCCTGTTATTTTTTTCTCTCTCCCAGTGTGCCTTTAGTAAAATTTCATATCTCATATCAAATTTATCTAATTAAAAAAAAAATAGGAACTGCTCCATATGTCATATGTTGCACCCGGCAATCAATTTCAAGGCTTTTATTGTGTGTGTGTGTTTGTGTGTGTGTGTGTGTGTCAAACAGTGTGAAGTAATTATTTGACCCTGTGTTGTTTTTATGATGTGGGTTTTATTAGTAAACCTAGTTATTGTATTTTGTATCCTTGTGTTTTGTTTCTTAGTGAAATTTCCAACTCATATCTCCCCAGTTAAGACAATGAGGTGAAGTTGCCCAGAAACTTTTTATATGACTGATGGTCATGTAGAAACATCTTTTCTATAAAAAACAAAAAACAAAAACCTTTTGAATAGACATTATATAAAGTGAAAAACAATAATCTGCTGGAATACCATGAAAAGCACACAACAATTGGACACAAAGGGTCATGAATCGCTGTGTGACAGGCAGGAGATTGGACCCAAATGCTGGACTCACGGACAATGAAGGAGTGAACTAAAGAAGGCAGCTTTATTGAGGCTGCAAAAACTCAGGGGATGTAGTAGCAGCTTTGAAACTAAATCTCAGGCCATGACGGGACTAAAATACACAGTGGGGGTAATCAAACAGGACACAGAAAGGAAACACAGCTGGGATTATTTGCGCAGGATGAGACAAGGGAAGCAACACAGAATACAGACACGTACCTTCAAAGTAAAACAGGAAGCACACCAACAGAACTTACAGACTCAGAGAGCCGATACTGACGCAGCACACAGGGAACACAAGGACAGGGGTAACTTGCAGAGGTGTGGACTCGAGTCATTAATGTTATGACTTTAGACTTCACTTGAAAAAAATGTTCTAAGACTGTGGCTTGACTTGGACTTTTACACCAATGACCTGGGACTTGAATTGGACTTGAACCTGTTTACTTGAAAAGACTTGATATTTCACCCCAAATCTAAAATTTAACACACATATTATATAGAAAGTGTGCACCATTAATTCAATTCATTCATTCATTTATTCCAACCACACTCCATACATATGTGTGCGTAAGCTGTAGCACAGCCAATCAAATTAACCAGATTTTTTTTAAGAAGAAAAAAAAAAACGCTCAAAAATGCTGCGAGGAGTTATTTCTTTCAGGTACATAAACTATGAAGTAGTCAACAAAAAAACGAAATGCAATATGCAAAACATGCAAGAAGAGAATCACAGACAGATGGAACAACTTCCAACTTTCTCCGACAGTTGAAGTTGCATAAAGAACGGTAGGTGGTGCTTCTCTTTTGCTACGATGAGATAGCTGACTTCAACTTTAATGTGTATGATATTTTTGACATGCTATTTTAAAGCCGGCCCTACAAGCGCATCCAAGAATAACATGCAGCTTATCTCAGAATTGTCATTCTTGGAGCAAAGTTTAATTGAGCTGCATTTTATAGAGGTGCAATTTCACAATTTGTGTATATTTTCTAAGTTCACTATTTTGTCATGTGTTGAGAAAAACAGAGATTTAAAAATCACATGGTCTAATATTTACATTTAGCATATAACTGCAACATTCTTTTTTTTTTTTCGTTTTTTTTTTTTTAAAGACTCGAAAGGACTTGAAATTCAAAGTTTCAGACTTGTGACTTTACTCGGACTTTTAACCAGTGACTTGAGACTTGACTTGTGACTTGAGGATAAAGACTTGAGACTTACTTGAGACTTGCAAAACAATGACTTGGTCCCACCTCTGGTAACTTAGACAGGGGATGTGGGACCAGTGCAGGCACAGAGACACAGACACTAAACAGAGGGAGCACAGAAACCAGAACAGAAGTAATAGCAATTTCAAATAAGAATTTATCCATAACATAAGAGACTCTTAATCCAAACAAAAACACTGATTCAACAGACTCAGGACCATGACACAAAGTTAGGTTGAGTCAACATTAGCTTTTCATTTAGTATTGTTATAATTTGTAATAATACTAATTTACCATGAAACAGTTTACGTTATTTCATGTTTAACCAATATATTTTTTTATTTTAATCATATATTTTTATCATACATAATATATTCTGTTATTATATCTGCTAAACCACTATCCACAAATATCTGTATTTTCTCAGTATTACAAAATTGTAAGACCATGGCCAAAATATCCTTTAGCTTGATGAGCTGAATCTCAGAGTCTAGGAAAAGTCAATATAATAGCACTGAAGTGGAAGTGATCTCAGCACATTGTGGAGTCAAGTATGCATCTCTTTCTCAGGTCCAGGAAGTCTGTGGTATACAGTTAACCTTTGAAAGGTGATGCATCTCAAGATTTGCAGACTTCCTGTTCAAAAGAGTGTGAAAAAAAAGAGTCTTAAAAAGACTGTTGTTGTAGCACTGCAGTTATTTTTACTGTATTTTCATCCACATTTCCAGATGTGGAGAAAATATAAATACATTTGCCACATCATCACACAGAACATTTTTTGATATCCGAAAAATACTTTTCATTTTCACCATAGAGAGGCAAAGCATTCAGCACATTTACTTCTTGTCCCTGAAAATAAACTGGCATCCAACCCATTGGTGACACATGGAAGAAATAAAGTGATTCTACATATTTTTGTGTGAGACAGACAATACGTGTGTCGTTCAGACTCTAGAAATGTAGGAACACGTGAATTTATCCATCAAATGTTTACATATACCTTAGTTTGTTCTTTTGTTTGTTTTTACAGACATCATTTTATTACAAGTGTACATAGCTGAGGCAGCTCATCAAAACATCAAAAGGTAAATTAAAATGAGTGTGATGAAGCCGAGGGTTAGAGTCGGTCCTGAAATCCTGTGTAGGTCAGTCAATTATATCTATGACTTTAGAATAATAAATAAAATTACACAGATTTCCCTCAAAATGATATCTAACTTTCCAGAAATATTCATTGATACACACAAAAAACACAGTTTAGTAGCGTGTTTAACTAATGCATCAGACCAGCGGTCCCCAACCTTTTTTGCGCCACGGACGCACGTTTATGCCCGACAATATTTTCACGGACCGGCCTTTAAGGTGTCGCGGATAAATACAACAAAATAAAACTAGTACCGGTACCAAAAAAAGAAGATTTATTCATAACACACGTGAAAAGACCCAGGAAAACCGAGTAAATGATAAAAACGATAACAAAATAACGCTGAAAACCGATAAAAACCCTGAAAACTATACATTTCACACCTGAGCCTCAACTCTCGCGGCCCGGTACCAAACGACTCACGGTCCGAGGCCCGGGGGTTGGGGACCGCTGCATTAGACTACCAGTCATAAAAACAAGAAAACACAAATATTTTAGAAATCTGTAGGATAATTTCTTTCTCATCACACAAAAAGAAAGAAGAAAACAAAAATATTCAGGAATTAGAAAAAACCATCAAATCCTTAGAAGAAGCCTACGCGTTCCACCAAGATCAAGAAATAATGAACAAAATATGCAAAACAAAACTAGAATTAAATGAAATTATTAATAGAAAAACACAATTCCTTGTACAAAGACTTCGCTTGCAGAATTTTGAACACAGTAACAAATCAGGTCGATTTCTAGCAAACCAGTTAAAAATAAATAAAGAAAAAACAACTATATGTGCTACTAAAAATTTATCGGGGAACACAATATATGACCCTGGAAGAATAAACAACATTTTTAGGGATTTCTATGAAACTTTATATTCACCACAAATAAACCCGTCTAAAAATGAAATTGATTTGTTTCTTGACAACGTAACTCTTCCAAAATTACTAGACAGTCAAGCAATAGCACTGGATTCGCCACTGACGCCAGGTGAACTCCAGGAAGCCCTGATAAGTATGCCCAATAACAAGGCTCCAGGTCCTGACGGCTTTCCTGCAGAATTCTACAAAGAATTCTGGACAATTTTGGCACCAGTATTCCATAGATTGTTGGAGGAAATCAAGAAAAATGGCAGACTACCACCAAATATGAATTCTGCCAACATTAATCTCCTGCTAAAACCAGGAAAAGACCCTTTATTTCCCTCAAGTTATCGTCCAATATCCCTTATAAATGTAGACCTTAAAATAATCTGCAAAGCTCTCTCAAAGAGATTAGAGAAAATAACCCCCCTCTTAATTCATCCTGACCAAACTGGTTTCATAAAAGGTCGGCACTCCTCAACAAACACTCGTAGATTATTTAATTTAATAGACTACTCATACAATAAAAACATTGAAACCATAATATTATCTCTAGATGCAGAAAAAGCATTTGACAGAGTTAACTGGAAATTTTTATTTGCAACTTTACACAAATTTGGTTTTGGAAACTCTTTCATAAATTGGATAAGAATATTATACAATTCCCCAACAGCTCGTATCAGAACAAATGACCAGACATCCTCCAGCTTTTGTCTCATGAGGGGCACCAGACAGGGATGCCCACTCTCCCCTTCACTTTTTGCAATTTTTATCGAACCTCTAGCAGCAGCATTTGTGCAGGCTACAACAATTAAGGGCATAAAATGTAAGAACGTAGAACATAAAATCAGTCTCTATGCGGATGATGTGTTGCTTTTTCTGCAAAACTCACAAATCAACCTCTCTGAGGTAATTACTCTAATAAACTGGTTTTCAAGAGTTTCAGATTATTCAATTAATTGGCCAAAATCTACAGTTCTTCCCATTAACTGCTCCTTCCATAATTCATCTTCTGCCCCACTACAATCTGGAAATATTAAATATTTAGGTATTAATGTTTCTCCTAAGCTTTCAGACTTAATTAAATTAAACCACATCCCACTTCTAAAGAAAGTAGAAGGCGATCTGACTAGATGGAAATCTCTACCCATATCACTCATGGGAAGGGTCGCCACTATAAAAATGATGATCTTGCCAAAAATAAATTACTTATTTTTAATGATCCCCAACAAACCATCACAAGATTGGTTCAGATCTCTGGATTCACATATTTCTAAATTCCTTTGGAAAGATAAACCCCCGCGTATCAGCTTAAAAACACTACAAAGAACCAAGGATAGAGGAGGATTAGATCTGCCTAATTTTCACCAATACTTCTTAGCCAACAGGCTTCAGTTCATCTCAGAATGGTTAAAATGTACCCTCTTAGATGAGCCCTGGCTAGATGTTGAACAGGCACTATGCAATGATCTAGAGATTTCAGACCTACCATTTATTAGCTCAAACATCAAAAGACATGAATGCTTTAAAAGCATCAACATCAGCTTTTCTCTGACAGCATGGTGGGAGTTTCTAAAAATAACGGAGTCTTCATTAATCCCATGCAAACGTACACCTATCTGGAATAACCCTGACATATTACAAAACAATAATAAGATTAATTTCCCAGAATGGAGTTGTAAAGGAATTAAATACTTAGAACATATATTAGAGGGAACAGAATTTATTCCATTTGACAGACTAGTTACACAATATGGGATCAACAAGAAAAGATTTTTAGAATATCAACAAATTAAATCCATAGTAAAAAAGAAATTTAACCTCAGTCAAGTTGAATTACAAACACCACCAAGTGTGGTTCAATTTCTTACTCTTAAATCCCCCAAACTATTATCTAAAATATACAGAACACTTTCTAAAATAGATGAATCAATATCCCTTCCTATTGCAAAGTGGGAAGCAGATTTATCAGTCAGCTTAGACCAAAACGTCTGGTCTCAGATGTGCTTAAAAACCTTTAAATTGATTAAAAATCCCAATCTGCAATTAATACAATACAAAATACTGCATAGAGTGCACTATACAGGTCATCGAATGTTCAAGATGGGCTTTACATCCGCCAACAACTGCTCACACTGTCAAGGCAATACACCAGACAATTACATCCACGCTCTTTGGTTCTGTCCACCAGTGCAGAAGTTTTGGCACGAGATATGTGAAGACTTATCAAAGTGTCTGAAATGTAAAATTCCAACCTCCCCTTTAGTATGCTTGTTGGGAAATTTGGATGATGTCACTACAGAAACTAATACAGTCCACATGGTTTTTACTGCCCTATGCATCGCCAAGAAAACGGTCCTCATGAACTGGAAAAATAAAAATAATCTTAATTCTAGCCAATATAGAAACTATCTAATAGATCACATTAGTCTCGATATAGCCTCTGCCACCACATTAGATCAATCCCTCTGGGCTCCTTTGATCGGCTCCATCACCTAGCGGGGTTGGGGGGTCGTGGTTTGGTCCCGCCTTGGCTATTGTGGTTGATGTGGAGGTTGGGATGGGCTTAGGGCACCTGGAGGACCCCTAGAGACATTATCCCTGGAGGGCTTAACCCGGGGGTTGTGTTCATAACCTGGTTAGTGGCTCTGGTCGCTCTCAGAGGGTGTTCTCCTCGTGGCTGCGTGCAGCGGGGCTGGAGGATGGTCTGTGCTGGCGGACGTAGGTTACTGGCCTGGTGGCCTGGCTGCCCCTGAGTGGATCCGGGGCGGGCGTGGGGGTTTGGGGTTCGGGGGTGCTTCGCCTCCGTGCTGGGGCTCTGGCTGGGCCTTGGGGACTTCGGTCCTCGTCGGTGTGTCGCCGAGGTTGTGGGCGGGTGGGTGCACGGGGGCTCAGCCCTGGCGCAGGGGGCCTCTTGTGCATCGGCCTAACCGGGGGGCTCTTCAACTGGCAGGGAGGTTGTTCCATCTTTGCAGGAGTCCACTCTGCAGGTGGGGGAGAGACATAGGAGAGGTGGAGAATAAACTTAACCTGGGTGTCTGTGTCTTGTGTAGTCTGGGAGATGATTGAATGTTGGGGTGGGTACAGTTTCCTCTGCGGTGGGGTGGGGTGGGCTGCCCCGGGTCCTGTGGGGCTTGGCGGTGCTGCTGCCGTAGGCCCCGGTCTGGATGGGCCTGGGCTCCCTTGCCTTGGTGGATACCAGAGGACGGGGGTGCCTATTGGGGTCAGCGGCGGAGCTGGCCCTAGGGAGGGACACCCTCCCCTCCCTTCTTTTCCTCCCCATCCCCGGCTGCCTCCCTCTTCCCGCTCCACCACACCCACCCACACAGGTAGGGCTTTGGGGTGCGGGTGTGTCACCAGGGTGCAGGGGAGACATTCCCCCCCCCCTCTGTCCTCTTCTGGCCACCTGTGCCTCAATTTTATCGCACAACTTAGACATCCACATTACTTACACTCTCATAACAAACACACACACATAAATATATATATAGGGCCTTGAGGGTGGGCACGTTAACGGCGTCCAGTAGACGGTCTGTGTATTCAAACCTACCTCTGGCGCCGGTGCCCACCTCTCAATTTTAAATCCATGTAGACATTGAGGGTTCTCGGGAGGGGCTGTGCTAACACCTGCTGCTCTCTGGCAGCAGCACCATGCTCTCCCTTGTTTTAAACACACTTTAGAGCAACACGCAGCAACACTACACTTGAGCGGGAGGAGGAGGGTATGGGGTCTTAACACACCCCCGTTCTCTGCTAGCCATCGAGGCGGGGGGGCTGGGAAGAGATGCTGGCTGTCCGATTGGCCTCCCTGCTGCTGCGGAGCCTGGGGCGGTCTGCTTGCCTCCACCCCGGAGGGAAGGGTAACATCTCTTGGGTCTGGGTGCCGTTTCCCCCTCTGGGGGTGAGGATACCTGGACCCGGGGTATAGAGTATGTTTGGGGAGTGTGATTGTGTGTACATGTCCATTTACGTTTATTCCTACGTTGGGTGAGTGCTGAGTGTTTGTATATGTGTGCATGAGGGTGGGAATGCATGTCTGTGTCTGTGTGTGCCTGTTTGTCTGTGTCTATATGTCAGGTCGGGTCTTAGACTCCACCTCTCTGGGAACTCCCAGGCCCTCCAAGTGTGGAGGCCTATCTCCCCTCACCACACTCCCTGCCGGTGACTGATGCCCTCAGGGGTCGGTGCATTGTTGGTTCTTGGTGTCCGGGGCTGGGCGCTCAGGTCATGTGCCAGCTCACTCCCGGTGGCTACTTGGCGGGGCCTGGCGCCTGCTGCTCAGTCAGGCCTCTTCCGGGGCGCGGAGGGCCCTCGGGCCTCTGGCCTCTGTGCCTGTGGCTCAGTTCACTCTGGCATAGCTGGCTGCCGGCGGAGCCGGCGGGCACGCCGGTGCAGCCCCCTCTAGTTTCTGCCCGGTGGCTACTGGGTGACCCCTCGTCTGGGTATCCTCAGCCCTTCCCATGAAGGTGGCACGGATGCCCCTCCGGTGGTCCTCCTTGGGCTCTTGCACTCTGGGGCCTCTGGATGTCTGGGGCCTGGATCTCCTCCATGCCTGCTTCATGCCCTGAGGGACAGGGCTATGGCTCTCTACATCCTCTTGCAGACCATTACATGGGGAAACCATTTGAATACAAGCGCGCCGACCCACACAGGTGTGCACACAGGTGTTCACTGTTTGTAGACTTAAATCACACCTTTCTTGGCTGCTACTTCAAAGCACATTGTGCGCTGTCTGTCCTGCGTGCTGCACAACAACATTCAATATTTAGTATTTACTGCTGTTTACACTTAGCTAGATTAATGCGATGGTGTTGTGTATAGTATGTTGCTTTGTTTTGTTTTTTTGTTTTTTTTGCTTGTTTTCTATTCTTTTTCTCTCAACAGGTGATCCCGGAGATATTTTTTTTCCCCCCTTTCTCACTGTCCCTCTCCCCTTCTGTTTTTCTTTTCCTTCCTCTTTCTTTCTCCCTTTCCTATCCCTCACTCATGTCTGTCCCGTCTGTAACAACTGAAAATAAAATAAAATAAATAATAAAAACAAAGGTCGATCAAATGGACCAATACGGCAATGCCATGATGATCCATTTGGCAAAATAAATCCATTGGGTATCCTTGTTGGTCTTCAGACAACAATTCTGACGGCTAAAGAACCAAATGGGACAGGCAAAAAAAAAAAAAAAAAAAAAGAAGAAATCTGTAGGAAAAAAACTTGTTTAAAACTGAAAACTGTAAATAAGAAACTTTTTAAACCCAAATCTGAGCCTGATCATTGGACTTCTCTTAGAAATCAGAAATGATTCAAAAACTATTTCCTTTCCTGTTTAGACATAGACACCAATTTAAGGTAAGGCCATAACCTGGTGAGCTGAGGTGTAATGCTAAGAATGATTAAGTATGTCTCTGAAGCACATGTACAGTGGGGCAAAAAAGTATTTAGTCAGCCACCGATTGGGCAAGTTCCCCCTCTTAAAATGATGACAGAGGTCAGTAATTTGCACCAGAGGTACACTTCAACTGTGAGAGACAGAATGTGAAAAAAAAATCCATGAATTCACATGGTAGGATTTGTAAAGAATTTATTCGTAAATCAGGGTGGAAAATAAGTATTTGGTCAATAACAAAAATACAACTCAATACTTTGTAACATAACCTTTGTTGGCAATAACAGAGGTCAAACGTTTACTATAGGTCTTTACCAGGTTTGCACACACAGTAGCTGGTATTTTGGCCCATTCCTCCATGCAGATCTTCTCAAGAGCAGTGATGTTTTGGGGCTGTCGCCGAGCAACACGGACTTTCAACTCCCGCCACAGATTTTCTATGGGGTTGAGGTCTGGAGACTGGCTAGGCCACTCCAGGACTTTCAAATGCTTCTTACGGAGCCACTCCTTTGTTGCCCGGGCGGTGTGTTTTGGATCATTGTCATGTTGGAAGACCCAGCCTCGTTTCATCTTCAAAGTTCTCACTGATGGAAGGAGGTTTTGGCTCAAAATCTCACGATACTTGGCCCCATTCATTCTGTCCTTAACACGGATCAGTCGTCCTGTCCCCTTGGCAGAAAAACAGCCCCATAGCATGATGTTTCCACCCCCATGCTTCACAGTAGGTATGGTGTTCTTGGGATGCAACTCAGTATTCTTCTTCCTCCAAACACAACGAGTTGAGTTTATACCAAAAAGTTCTACTTTGGTTTCATCTGACCACATGACATTCTCCCAATCCTCTGCTGTATCATCCATGTGCTCTCTGGCAAACTTCAGACGGGCCTGGACATGCACTGGCTTCAGCAGCGGAACACGTCTGGCACTGCGGGATTTGATTCCCTGCCGTTGTAGTGTGTTACTGATGGTGACCTTTGTTACTTTGGTCCCAGCTCTCTGCAGGTCATTCACCAGGTCCCCCCGTGTGGTTCTGGGATCTTTGCTCACCGTTCTCATGATCATTTTGACCCCACGGGATGAGATCTTGCGTGGAGCCCCAGATCGAAGGAGATTATCAGTGGTCTTGTATGTCTTCCATTTTCTGATGATTGCTCCCACAGTTGATTTTTTCACACCAAGCTGCTTGCCTATTGTAGATTCACTCTTCCCAGTCTGGTGCAGGTCTACAATTCTTTTCCTGGTGTCCTTCGAAAGCTCTTTGGTCTTGGCCATGGCGGAGTTTGGAGTCTGACTGGTTGAGGCTGTGGACAGGTGTCTTTTATACAGATGATGAGGTCAAACAGGTGCCATTCATACAGGTAACGAGTGGGGGACAGAAAAGCTTCTTACAGAAGACGTTACAGGTCTGTGAGAGCCAGGGATTTTCCTTGTTTGAGGTGACCAAATACTTATTTTCCACCCTGATTTACGAATAAATTCTTTACAAATCCTACCATGTGAATTCATGGATTTTTTTTTCACATTCTGTCTCTCACAGTTGAAGTGTACCTCTGGTGCAAATTACTGACCTCTGTCATCATTTTAAGTGGGGGAACTTGCACAATCGGTGGCTGACTAAATACTTTTTTGCCCCACTGTATATGACTATATGCACTCACTTGATGAAGTTGGAGCTTGTTGGTTTCCCTGCCACACACACACCCACATACATACACGGCATAACATGACAACTAGCAAGTAGTTCGATATTTATATGTACTGTTTCGTTTCATCAGTAAAAAGAATTTGACAAATACACAAAACAGATCTACTGTTACAAAACTAAGAGCTTTTGTTCACTAAAACAGTAAAGGACTTTTAATTTGAAAATGAATATGAATAAATACAAAGGGGCAGATATAATCATCACCTCAAGACATCTGGTGAGTGGGTCCATAGTGTAATGTTTAGCTCACTTAACTAACAAGTGAACGATCCACGGTTTGAGAATGGAGGGTGAGACAGAGGGTACGATGGTTGTATTGTAACATTACGCCTGTGCTGCCCCGGCAGCTGTTGCAGTTTTGTGGTGATGCTATAGACTAATAATACAGCAAATAATATAATTAAAACAAATATCGAGATTGCATCCATCCAGGAGCCCTGAATTGGCTTCATTTTTCTTATGAGAGAAAATGAGTAAACCCAAAGTATACATTTTCAAAATGTATTTATATAAAAGTTCAAGTTAATAACAACACCGTGTCTCCTCCTTTGTTCAGCATGCCAAAAGGAAAAAGAGCAGTAAACACTTTTATTATGAGACACAGAAACAGAATAGTAATATGAATGGTTAAAAGTCGTGGTTCAGACGTGGCTTCTCTCCTTATTTGGAGCTGGGTCCGGCCCTCGGGTCATCTTAAATCTCCTGGAGTGGACATCTCCCTGTAATCAGAACAAAAACAACTTCTCCCTAATTTTGCAGTTTCTATGGAGATGTTTTCCTCTTGGCTGGTGTCAGCCTTCACCAAACACCTTAAATACCTGTACCTCGCTGTGCCATCTACAGCGCAGCGCAGGAAGCCTCCCCCAAACATTCCTAAGGCGGGGGCTTGTGTTGTATGGGTGTGGCATTTTGTTTCAAGACTCTATTCTATAATACATATTTGTGTAACAAAAGATAGAATATTAATGTGTGATTAAAAAAGATGTGGCAATTATGGAATATAAAATAATGAGATATATATGCATCAAAGATAAAAAAAATAATATATAAAAATATAGAAACAGATAACTATTCATCCTTAAATTAATATCATCAATTAACCTAATCCCATGCATGTCTCAGACTCTGGGAAGAAGCCACAGTTGAAGCTTATAAAATTGGGGAAACCTGCAGTCTGCTGAGACTGAATAAGTCGAGTGAGTGATAAAACATTTCTCCCACTAAAAACACGAATGTTTTCTCTGCAACACAAAAAAATCACCTATTTTGATGAAAAAAATATTCACTTTTATTGTTAAAATGACACGCACACCACCTGCAATGTTGTTGTTGCTGCAGAGCTCATTTGTCGTGCTCAAAGGTGACACCCGATGGAAGTTGAGCAGAAACAAGACATTTTAAAATAAAATGGTAGCCCTTGAGGCTAGCTTACATGATTATTTTTTTTAAGTTATTATTTTGCGAGAAGCATGTCTTGCATGTAAAGTATAATTAATTATTAATAATGCCAAAGTGAAAGAACATGATAAACATGTAAAAAAGGATAATATAGAAAACATGAAAGCTTTGTTGCACTCAAGGGACACATGAAGTTTGAATATACTGTCGGAGCTCTGACAGGAGATTTGTTGCAACTTGTTATATATTAAATATTAGATAGTAAATCAAAATAATAGGAAATTTTGTGTGCGTGGCTGTCGCTAAAATAACTGTTTTAATGGGTAAATTAACAACATCTTGTTATGCTATGAATGGACAAAGAGGGACAAACTCTGAAGGGCCTACAGAACTGGGATGGTGAAGGACAATGAGAACGTTCTCACAGAACTTTGGTCTAAAAGGAATTTTTGCCTGATTCGAGGAAGACTGACTCATCATTTTCAATTAAAGCAGTGGCTGCACTAAAGTCTAACAGTACAGTCAAAGTTCATTTCAAATATTCCTTAAAGGTTATAGTCGAGACCCTAGAATGCTTTAATATATAGTCTTAAAAATATGAACACCAGATCAATATGGGTTTCATGTTTATTTATTCCTAACTTAGCTTTCATTTCCCCCCACATACTGAATAATGAGATGCTGTGATGGGTTTTTATTGTTTTTGTTTTGAATGTGTATATGTCTGAATCTGGGTTGATATGATTTGACTGATTTGTCTATGGCTTGGTGAACAGAAGACAATTTTCCATTGATGTGGAAAGTTATTCTATTCTAAATATACAACCACAGACTGATGAACTAATACTTAGATTATAAGGGAAACAAGAACCCTTAACAACTAAAAGGAAAAAGAAAAGTATATGATATCAGGATTAAATGTCAACAGTGGGATTTTTGGTTTTCATCATTTTCCGTTGTTAAGATGCTCACAAGATGTGATACAAAGCTCTCTATGGTTAAAAATTAGAAAAATGTTTGAGCATCTTCTTCAGACTCGTTGAAAGTTTCATTTGAGTAAGTATTTCCGATAGATGCTTTAAAGAAACTGGGTGAAAAGATTCCATAATTATGGGGTTTGGGAGATCACAGTTGAAGGGGCTATCCAAGGGAGTAAAACTTCCTCTCAGGCTACTGATCTTATCTTGAAAAAAGCTTAAAAAGTCATTGCGATCCATATCTGGTGTACAAGGAGAAGAGATGATGTTTTTCATTGTATCGAAGAGAACCTTAGGGTTTCTTTTTCCTACTGCAGGTCGTTTAGAGAAATAAGTGGCTCTTGCATCTTTCACTGTCGTTAAAGGTAGATAATAGTTCTTTCAAGTGCAGCTTATAAACCTCAAGTTTTGTGGCTTTCCACTGGTGCTCAGTTTTACAGCAAATTAACCTAAAGTTGCGGATAGCTTCTGTGAACCAGGGCGGGGATTTAACAGTGCCACCTTTCCTGATTTCAAGAATTTTTCGACATTGTGAATTGAAGGAGGCCACATGCTGTTCCATATCATCAGTTTCAGGTAGATTATTATCAAATAATTCCAAATTCTTCCACCACAGAGTCAGTAATTAGTCGTAAATGCTTCACATGAACAAAGGGCACACAGGAAATTTTTTCTTCAGATCACAGATAAAGTAGAGATCAATTAAAAGACGTTTATGATCGCTTATAAAAATGTCCTCACAACAGACTGGTCTGATATCCAGAGCCAGTGACAGAATCCGATGATTCTGTGAATCTGATTCTGTCATAAAAAAGTCTAAAAGATTAAGAAAATCAGAAGCAGCGTATCATAAACTGTCATTGACGTGGAAATTAAAATCCCCTACCAGAAGGATTCTTTCCAGCTTGATGGTGGACAATAAAAAGTCCCCAAACCCCACAAAGAAAATCCCAGCTAATCCAAGTGGTCTATAGATTAATATCAGATAGAAAAGGTTATTGCTATTAGTCTTCATCATCTGAATATCAAATTAGTTAAAAGAAGGGATCTTCACTAGATGTTTAAGGAGTTTCTAGCTATAACAGCCAGCCCATCTCTATGTCCTGAAAGTCACGGTGTGGTTAGACAAATACTTATAACTCAAGTATTAATAAATGGTGTAAAGAGGAAGTGGAGCACTCACTCACAAGTTCCATCCACATGAAACTACAGCAGGTGCTGCAAACTGAAACCTTTGTTTATGTCTATGGTCTATTTGATGACTCACCCAGTTAAACTCTGCCAAGATACAGAGATGCATTTATCAACTGCTTAGAAAATGATTAAACTTGCTGTAACTTACTAATGCTCTTCTAGCAGCTTCAGTGTATATCTTCATTTGGACACATTTAAATAAAAGTAAAGAAATATTCATACTTGCTGTCAAACCTAATTTTAATGTTATCGATACAAAACATGGTGTCTGTAAACATAATCTTGAAATGGACTTTTGAACTGTCAGGTTTCTTAAGAAGTGAGTCGTAACTCCTGCTTAGTAAATGATTGACTTCTTCATGTGCTGAATAGATGTCAAGTCCTCGTTTCACAGCTGGAGACTTTAATATTTAGTAAACAGGAGGACAGGTTACACCCAGTGGATGCTTTATTAGAGTCCTTGCTGTCTTAATTCTTTGTGAAACAGACTGAACAAGGTGTGTGTAACAGAGACTTTGGTCCATATTAACATCATAGCCTCACACAGTTGCTACACATTTGGGGGGTCATATGATTGTTGGGTTTTTCTCTGTATCTATGAAGCGCCTTGAGGCGACTTTTGTTGTGATTTGGCGCTATATAAATAAAATTGAATTGAATCTGGCTATCTTGACAATTAAATATTCATCGCAACTAAATTATTTAGAGAAAAAATATTAATGGCTTTTTCAGGCAGAGGTTTGATTGTGACACTCTGTGACAGTATTTAGCTCCGTATTTGTAGCATATATGAGAAAACGAGGTCACTTCTGTTTGTAAAAGAACTGCAGGTTGTGACATCAACTCAAACAGACATGGAAAGTCGCAGCATCACCTTAAACAACAATGGTATGTTGTGTCATCACGTTAAAGACGCAGCTCATAACTTCACCTCGAAACACTGCGGCAGGTTGTGGCATCACCCTAAAGAGCAATGGGATCATCCCCAAACGTAATGGTACCAATTTAAACACCCGTGGTATCATCTACAAATGCAGCGGCATGACCTCCACATGCATCACCCACAAAATGTCGAGGATGTCATATCCACAGTCAGCAACGCCAATCGATGTCACCCCCAAACACCGAGGCAAACACCGAGGCATGTTGTAGCATTTGAAGGCCCCATCTCAAGTCACAGCTCAGTGTTCATTATGATCTCGACACACCCTTTCCAAAGAAATTCGACTGCACAATAATCAGTTTTGATTGACCACTATTATGCTTCCACATCACAAACAAAATCTGCCCTTTGTTCATGTTTTACCACATCATGGAAAATACCTTTAGATGGGTTATGATTCAAAGCACTGCTGTATTCCTTACGGTGTATGTTTGGGTCGTTATAAAGGAAATTTCATGCCAAACATTTTTTGATGTTTCTTTTTGTTGGTTCTTTCTTTCTTCTTGTGGATTAACTTTAAACTGGACAGCTGCTTGATCTGAGGTGTGGATCAAGAAGCTTCATAAACCTGTATGGTCCTGTCTTTGTTCATGATTAACTATGAGTCACACTGATAATCAGAATTTGGCTGACTCACATCTACAATGACAACATTTACATAGCTCAGATCCTTCATTGATTGGTTGTAGTACAATAGCACAATATATATGGACCCTAGACCAGTAGGGTCCACTAAAGTCAATGGGACTGAATAACGTCAATCCAAAGCCTTACACATAACAGTATATCTGCTCACTGAGCCAGATTTATTGATCTAGTGATATGGATGTTGACACACACAGAGGAAGTAAGAGACTAGGGAAATAATCTGAGATATGTCTTTCATTTCACAAGTGAAGGGAAATGTGTTTTGTTCTAGCTTCCTCAATTACAGCTGTAGCACCGCCCACTAACACACATTGAAGCAACTGTAACTGTCCTGGAGGGTGGACTCATTTCTTCTGAGACATTTGCAGGGTTTCTTCTATTTCTCTTAGAGGGACTTTCAAAGAGGAGATATTTTTCTTTGTCAACTCAGATGTTCAGGTTTATTTGGATTCTCTTAGCTTTCTGATTCCCATTGTTAGATGTGGTGTGCAAACATTTACTTTAAGGTAAGAAACTGTTCTTATTCAGTTGTTTTTGTCAGTCTGTGTTTAATATTTGTCAGAGAAATGTTGAAATCCTTTTCAAGTTTAATGGATGAAACTGAGAGCTCTCTAAAACGGCTTTTTTCCTCCTAATAGTTTTCCTAGAGAGATCCACATACACCTCATGCTTGTCACGGTCCTGGGTCGGTTCGACCCAGTTTCTTATGTTTTAGTTTATTTTTGCATTATGGATCATTTCTTATTCTCTGGTGATACTGATTTGATTATAATTATGTTCTGTTCCTTTAGCTATCTGATAATGATGATTATTTCTGGTTTAGGTCTTGCTATCGTGCCCTCATCTTTAGTTTAGGTTGCCTGTGCTTAGTCTTCTCTGCCCGTATGTCCCTCTGTCTGTCCATGGTGTCTTGTCTGGTCCTCTGTGTCTGTTAGTTTCCTGTTTTATTCTGAAGGTCCTTGTCTTATGTGAGTGTGTTCAGGTTACGTTTCCCCTGCCTCGTCAGTAGTGATTCCGCTCCTGTCTCTCGTCCCTTGATTACTGCCTCAGTGTATTTAAGCCCAGTGTGTCTTTGTGTCAGTGTCGCGTCGTTAACGTCTGTTCATCCTCTTACCCCCCCTGTGTGTTCTGTTTGCCTGCCTGCTATTTTATTTGCATTCCAGTCTAGTTAGTTCTTTGTTCAGTCTGCTTTTCCTCCATAAAGCTGAGGGTTTTGAGTTCACCTGTGCCTCCGTGAGTCCTGCTCTTGGGTCCACCTTTTTGCCTGCCTTCACACAGCCGAAACATGACAATGCTGGCTCTGTCCACCAAAACTGCATTTGTAATCAAACAGTAGTTAAAAGGTGAAAAAGTTTTAACCTAACATTTATGTCCAGCAATGTGTCGGCTGCTCAATACTTGCAAATCTATGAATGACAATGAAATTATGCTCTCAAGCATCTTTAAAGCAAACACTTTCAGTGTAATCTGCCACTAGGACTTCCTCTACCCACCACATCTCCCCAATCCTGAAGCAGCTTCACTGGCTCCCGGTTAAATTTCGCATCCATTTTAAAATAATCCTTTATACATTTAAGGCTATTCATTCTCTCTCTCCACCATACCTCTCCGATTTAGTACAGATGAACTTCCCATCCCGGTGCCTCAGATCGTCATCTTCTCTTTCTCTCTCTGTTCCTTCTGCTCGTCTGATTACAATGGGGGGCGGGGTTTTAGTTGCTCTGCCCCTCGACTTTGGAATTCCTTACCCCCTGACCTCAGAAATATTAGTTCATTCCCTCTTTTTAAGTCCACCCTCAAAACTCATCTGTTTAAAATTGCTTATGTTTAAACCTCTGTATGCTCTTAACTTTTATCTGTTATTCTTATTATTGTGTACATTTCCAGTTTTTGTGTTTTTATCTGTTGTAAAGTGTCCTTGGGGGCTTTGAAAGGCGCTATTTTTAAATAAAATGTATTATTATTATTATTATTAGAAGTCTACATGCTGGAAGTATATGAATACTTGCAGAAGTAAATAAATATTTAGAGTGCCAATGGATGACCTGGTATCACTGTGATATTTATTTGACAGATGTGGATGTGGATTCTGATTAGTCTTAACATCATCTCAAAGCTGCATGGGTATTCAGGGGGTAACTTCCCAGAAGCATGTGACTCAATGTTACCCAATCATAATGGTGCAGCTCCTCAAACCACAAAACCCCCCTACATGGTTGAATATGTGCCCGGCAGCTATCCTGGAGAGCCTGTTACAGGTACAGGGAACGCTGTAGTTTTTATTTTGTTAAATTTGTTTATCACAGCAATGTCTGGTGTAACTTTTTTTTTACAAGTTATTACGATTTCTCTTCATTCTCTTTTTCCCAAATCTTTGCTCGGATGAATTTTTGAAACAATTTTCAAGTTTTGCTCAAGAGCGAGGAATCCACATATTTTAGAGGGTTTATGTTAGAGGCTCGAGAGGTTGCAGATGAAACACGTCTTACTGGAAGATTTGTTCTACTTGAGCGTGGCGAGACTCAGCTCCTGACATGCGGTGTTTTGAAAGTAAGTAGTTGGAATTTGGTTTATTGTTTTCATTTTTTGTAAATCTGAAGCTCTCTTATGTTTTGCCACTCTTCTCAGGATTCAGCTGTTAGTCAAGTAAATAATCTCAAAAAAACTTTGATCCGGGTTAACTGGACTGCGACAGACGCAGAGCAGGACATCATGTTCAGGTGACTTTAAAATTTCTGATATTCTATGGCTGACGTCCACGGTGAAAACGACCCTGACCTGCTTCAGATTTCTGTAATATTGCAATGCAACAGAAAATGAATTATATCAGCATTCATTCCCTTCTAACATATTTCAGAGCAACATTTCTTCTTAAAAAGGTACAATTCTGGGAAAAAGTGAATATCATCTTACCTCAGCGCACTACTACTACAACTACTACACCAGAAACATCTACTACACTGGAAACATCTACTACACCGCAAACATCTACTACACCGAAAACATCTACTACACTGGAAACATCTACTACACCAAGCACCACAAAGTACAACACCAACATAGAAGAAGTAAGAACCCACAGGTGGATTTGATTTTGTAACACTGTGCACAAAGTGACTCATTAACCTTGCAAGAGCTTTTTTTGACAACACTGCTCCCTGTTTCTGATTTACTTTCAGCGAGCAGGTATTGCACTGATGTGTTTTGATTGTGTTTTGGTGGCACAGATGAAAGTAAGTAGCATATTTAACGATACTCAAGACACGCACTAAATGCTATTCAGCCCCACCTTAAAAGAACAAAAAGAAATGTAATTGTGTTCTACTTCATGTCTTGTTAGGTAATATCCAATATAGGCAAAGTCTTACTGGCCAGTGAGGCTGTTTTTCATCATATAAATAAGGTAAGAGCTGGGGGCCTGTGGTGCTCACAGTGATTTATTTTCTTCTTGTCCTGCATCTTTGTATTGCTTTCAAGAATTCTTTGAGTATGTAGTTAGTTTGAAAGCCGGGGGTTCACAGGGTGCTGGAACTTACCCCTGCTTCCATAGGGTAAAATATGGATTTTCAGGGCTTTCAAGGCTGTCTAACTTATAATATGCACTGTTGTTTTTATTTAAATTTTGTAGGTGTGTAAGGTAGCAGGCAACGTGCTCTGTGTGGCTGTTGAAATCTCGTCCCTGATCTTGTTTAGTATTGGTGATTCCTTCAAGGTGAGCAACAACTGGTGGTGGAAAACACGTCTCAATAACAACATCTGTTTAAGTCTGTGAAGGTTCTCAGTCATCCAGGTCATCATAGTCAAAGGAGCTTGCAAAGAAAAAGCGTCTGGACTTCTTTAAGTTACTTGAAGACGTTTCACCTCTCATCCGAGAAGCTTCCGACTGACCTTAGAACTGAAGAAGCTTCTCGGATGAGAGGTGAAACGTCTTCAAGTAACTTAAAGAAGTCCAGACGCTTTTTCTTTGCAAGCTCCTTTGACAACATCTGTTTAATTTTTCCCACATGTATTTTTAATGTGTGTGTATATGTATTTTTTTTAGGTCTTCTTCTTTGCTCTTGTGTGTGTGATGATAGTGATTAATTTCACTGGAATAGTAATTTTGTCTCTGGGGATCAGAAGCGGTCCTGAAAGGTACATTTAACTTCACTTTGCATGTGCAAACATATCAACTGACATTTGTGCAAAAATGTTTATTTCATTTTTCACGTTCTCTTCAAGAAGGAAGATTTGTGAATACGCTGCCAATGTTTGTTTTGTTATCCATAATATATTTACAAGTAAGAAAATTCTTATACTTAATTTAAGAGTATTAACTTTACACCTTCAAAAAAGAGTTTGGACTTTTTTGTGGAGCTAGTTGCCACTGCCTTTACATTGCTCTGATATTATTTCCATGTTTGTTTTGGGCCAGTTGCTGTCATATTTCTTGGTGTTATGGAGAATGAGTGCGGAAATAACTTGAGGGACTCTTGGCTTCTGAAAGTGATGATTGCTTTCACAGTATGGGATTTCCTGAATCTAATCTGGATTGTCATTTTGAGCAGTGAAAAACGAGGTGAATGCCTTGTGCCTGTCTGAATATAAGAATCTGCATCAAATACAGCATGAAATCTAATGAGGAATAATAATATTCGTATTTTTCTGTTACAGGCCATTTAGGAACGAGCGAGAGAAACATGCAGAGGAGACTCAGAGATGCTGTTGTTAATATTGTGTCAGTAATCCTCTTCACTGGAGCCATTTCTTTTTCTATAGCCATCATTGTTGGTATATTTACTTGTCAGAAACAATAGTTTTGTGGTTTGTTTGAATCACAATCAGATTTCTCATATATATATATATATATATATATATATATATATATATAGTATGGTTACATCACACTGATCATATCACACTGTTTATCTGCTGCTTCCTCATTTAATGCAAGTAGTGCTTGAGGGTCTTATTTATTGTATCTTGTAATTTTTCAATACACCAGGCAGACTACACAAACTGTATATTGCTTTAGCACACTACAGGGGCGATTCTAGGATCAGAGCTTTGGGGGTGCTGAGCACCCAGAGAGCTGCCCATCCAGGCAAGATAAACTTGACTCATCACAATGAGACTTCTTCCCCGTCTCTGTCAGTCCCTGCATCCCTAAATGTCTCCAGTTGTCCCGAGTTCTCTCGGACTGTCTCCTTGGTGCATTTAAACCCCTCTTCCTCCCTGTCCTCATCGTCTGTTGTCTTCGTCTCTGTTATCTGTCATCATAATTTTACCCTCTCTGTGCAAGTCTGCAAATTTCTTTATTAAATCATGAAATTCTTAAATTCATCAAGTCTCTCTGTGCCTGGGTCCTCGTCACAAAACATGACATCACTGTTTTGTACATTTTGACTCAATTTAATCCCCACATTTGTAAAAGAAAAGCAAAACACTTTTTTGAAATGTCTGTAACAAATCTTTTTAAAAAAGATAATTAAAAAAGCTTGAGTTTACAATATTCATGTTCATGTCTATTATTTTATTCTATCGCCCACTAAAACCCTTTTGAACTTTTGGGGTAAATTTTCTTGTGCGATTAAATGCGATAAATCAAGATGAATTAATTACAAAGCCTCTAATTAATTGCATATTTGTTTTAATCGAGTCCCACCCCTGTTAATAAACATAAATGCTGTAAAGAGGAAGTGGACCACTCACTCACAAGTTCCCATGAAACTACAGCATGTGCTGCAAACTGTCTCATGATTCAGCAGTAAAATGGCTTTTCTTTTGTTCTTGAGTTCAAAACAATAAAGCCACTGCTGTGTAAAAGGTAGCCTTTGTTTATGTCTATGGTCTATTTGATGACTGACTCAGTTAAACTCTGCCAAGATACAGAGATGCATTTATCAACTGCTTAGAAAATGATTAAACTTGCTGTAACTTCCTGTTTTTAGAGCCGTACTAATGCTGTTGTAGCAGCTTCAGTGTATATCTTCATTTGGACACATTTAAATAAATGTAAAAACATATTCCTAACTTGGTGTCAAACCTAATTTTAATGTTATCGATACAAAACATGGTGTCTGTAAACATAATCTTGAAATGGACTTTTGAACTGTCAGGTTTCTTAAGAAGTGAGTCATAACTCCTGCTTAGTAAATGATTGACTTCTTCATGTGCTGAATAGATGTCAAGTCCTCGTTTCACAGCTGGAGACTTTAATTTTTAGTAAACAGGAGGACAGGTTACACCCAGTGGATGCTTTATTAGAGACCTTGCTGTCTTAATTCTTTGTGAAACAGACTGAACAAGGTGTGTGTAACAGAGACTTTGGTCCATATTAACATCATAGCCTCACACAGTTGCTACACATTTATCATGATCTAAATTTCATTTCATCACACCCCCCAAAAATTAAATTTGAATTACAAGTTTGCAGCTCTCGGTATATTTGTGTAGATATCAATCTAAACATTTGTGAATATGTTTTCCGTAGCTGTAAATTTAAAACACAAGTGTGTGAAGATGAAAACTGAAAGTGAAATTCTAAAAATAAAGTTCACTTTTTCCTCACATATACTTGCATTTAGAACATTTTTACTTTCACAAAGTCCTGGACTGGATCAGGATTTGGTAACTGTGGAAGCAATCTGAGTACAGTAAACAAGTTTGAGGTTAACTGAGCTTTGTTACATGATGTGTTATGTTTTTTAATGCAGGTGGCTACATTGTGGTCATAAACAGATAGAGGTGGGAATCACCATACAACTCACGATACGATATTATTGCAATTTTTAAAAATATTTTGCGATATTCAGATTCTGTACATAAAGGTAAACTTTATCAATATTCATTTTATCTAATATCAAAGTCTCACACTCAGTCTTTCTCTCATTTCAGTTTTATTGTTGACAAACTGAACGGTTTGTATTTCAGTCTAGTCCAACTTAACTGAATCAACCATCTGGTACAATTATAGCTATTCTGAACTATGCAGTTTATGAAAACTATGCAGCCCCTTCAGCAACTGAAGAATTTGAAAGTAAATTAAAACAAAATATAATTTTACATTAAATAAAAAAGTTTTAAACTTAATTAAAATAAAACATGTCTTAAATTAAAATAAGTAAACTGTCACATTTGGACAGTGAAGGAATGTCAGGATTCTTGCTCAGAAAAAGGATCAACATGCTCTGAAGTCAGAGCACAAAAACCTTTTTTGTAACAAAATATCGATTTCTGCTGTCCCTGTATCCATACATTATTAGCAAACAAAATATCACGATACTACACAGTATCGATTTTTCCCCCACCCCTATAAACAGATGGACATGATCAGTTACAATACTCAGGTAGACTGTGGCATTTAAACGACGCTCAACAAGTGTTCCATCCATCCATCCATCCATCTTCATCCGCTTTATCCGGGGCCGGGTCGCGGGGGCAGCAGCCTAAGCAAAGAGGCCCAGACCTCCCTCTCCCCAGCCACCTCCTCCAGCTCATCCGGGGGAACACCAAGGCGTTCCCAGGCCAGCCGAGAGATATAATCTCTCCAGCGTGTCCTGGGTCTGCCCCGGGGCCTCCTCCCGGTGGGACATGCCTGGAACACCTCACCCAGGAGGCGCCCAGGAGGCATCCTTACCAGATGCCCAAACCACCTCAGCTGGCTCCTTTCGATGTGGAGCAGCAGCGGCTCTACTCTGAGCCCCTCCCGGATGGCCGAACTTCTCACCCTATCTCTAACGGAGAGGCCAGCCACCCTTCGGAGGAAGCTCATTTCCGCCGCTTGTATCCGCGATCTCGTCCTTTCGGTCACTACCCACAGCTCGTGGCCATAGGTGAGGGTAGGGACGTAGATCGACCGGTAAATTGAGAGCTTCGCTTTTACACTCAGCTCCCTCTTCACCACGACGGACCGGTGCAGCGTCTGCATTACTGCAGCTGCAGCCCCAATCCGTCTGTCGATCTCCGGCTCCCTTCTCCCATCACTCGCGAACAAGACCCCGAGATACTTGAACTCCTCCACTCAACAAGTGTTAACACTCTAAAATATGCCAAGAATTATATCGCCACCAACACCTTGACCGTTGAGAGAAAGAAGGATGGATCCATGCTCGCACGTTGTCTATACCAAATTCTGACCCTACTGTCGCAACATTACAATAGACTCATCAGAACAGGCACCATTTTTCCAGTCTAGTTGTCTGGTTTTGCTGAGCCTGTAAGAACTGTAGCCTCAGTTTCATATTTGTAGCTAACAGTAGTAGCCTAGCTCAGCGGTCTCCAACCTTTTTTGCGCCACGGACCGGTTTATGTCCGACAATATTTTCACGGACCGGCCTTTAAGGTGTCGCGGATAAATACAACAAAATAAAACTAGTACCGGTACCGAAAAAAAGAAGATTTACTCATAACACACATGAAAAGACCCAGGAAAACCGAGTTAATGATAAAAACAATAACAAAATAACGCTGAAAACCATACATTTCACACCCGAGCCTCAACTCTCGCGGCCCGGTACCGGTCCGAGGCCCGGGGGTTGGGGACCGCTGGCCTAGCTCATTATTAACATAAACAATTAGACAATTCACTCCTCTATGTATCAAAATTATCTTTATTGATAATATTCAGGTGTTTACGAGTGCTCAGAATAACAAGAGGAATGAGATGCATGACAGGAAACAGCAAACAAGTTCAGATGTTGTCATGTGCTCTAGTATAACTGGAGAAAGTTTTTACTCTGATTAAATACAGCGTATTCTTCATATGTGTTTAAGGCACAGTCTGGGACGAGCTAATCGGTATTTATCCAAAATATCTTTTACAAATATAAACCACATTGCGAGTAGCTCACAATGTGAAGTGACAACACCTCCAGTGGTTTCTTTTTCGACAACATGTTCAAAAGACCATTTAATATCAAATCCACATATATACACAGCTATAAAAAATACCTCAATCCAGGAAACATGACACAAATATACATATTTAGAAAAAAGCAAAGAATATAAAATATTCACCTTAAAAAGCTGTTACTCAAAAAGACGAACACTTAAGTCAAAAACCAAGCATTTCCAGCACACACGCAAAAAATAAAGAATTAAATGAAGTTACCTGGTTGTCTTGGACAGCAGAATAAAAGATGAAATATGAATTTTCACTTTTTTTTAGTTCCAGTAAAGAAAAGCTGAGGATGATGAAATGAGACAGTCATTAAAAGCTGCTGAGAAACGATGCACGCTTTAACAGGCAACAGGAAATTAAACAGCTCAGTCAGTGTTTCGATGCATGCACATGAGAAAAGATTATCGCCACACTTGTGAAGTGGAATGATGGTGTAACCTCTTTTAACATGCGTGCATGAGCAAAAACTGTTTAAATTTTTGTGCAGTTGAACCAAATCATATGCATATGACTTCAATTTAAATACAATGTAATCTCTGAGAGAAAGAATAACACAATTATCACAGCACACATCACACTTCCACGTTTCTCCTTTCTCGTAGCTCCTTCTACAGTGCAAAGAAGAATCAGGCAGCTTGGTTTTTTTTAGCATCCTTTCTCCTCCACCTCAGACACCACAGGCAGGACAAGATGGGAGATGCGACTCCACAGACCACCAAACTTATCATTATTCATTATATTGAAGGAAGTTTCGCCACCAGTGTCCACCAGCCTCTCCTTAAGATAGTCTTGCACCATCTCTTCCACCTCTTTTAGTCTCTTTTCCTTCGGGATCTCATCTTGAGGCAGCAGCACAGAAAACAACAAGAAAACCCGCTTATATGCAGCGTTCTCGTGGTCGCAGTAGCGATAAAAAATGAGAGTGGAGCCTGGCGGCAGCTCTTCCAAACGATGAATGATGGCCGCAGGTTTTTCTCCCTCAAACGCTGCTTTCAGCTGACTGTCAATGTCTAACTTCACCTCATCACTGTCCTGGCCTGCTTTGCTTTTTCCATCAATGTCAAGGAAAGAGGCATTGAGGGCAGATGAGAAGGAAGCAGCCAGACCCCGAGCGAGGCACTGCAGTGTCCTCTCAGCCTTCTGGCCTGCAGTGAAAATCAGACTGACTGGCTCAGAGGGATGGGCTGTTTCAAGGTGCTTCTCCAGGTGGATTCTGCTCATCCTCCACAACTCAGGCCGCTGACTGGGGAACTGAGTCTGAAGATCAGACAATTGATCAGCAAACCTTTCTGGCTTCACAGCCCTGGATGACTGCCCTCCACCACGTGTCATGTCTTGGAGTAAAGGGACGATCTTGTATATCAGCAATGTCACCATCACAAATAGTACCAGGCGAACTAAACCCCACAAACACCATGTGAACCCTTTAATAACACAGAAACAAAAGAACACACAAAGTTAATAAATAATGTTTAAAAAGCATCATCAGGTCTAAAGATAATAATTAAAATGACTTACTTACCTCTAGAGGAATTTCTGGGACGTGTCTTGGTAGCAACAGGTTTCTGTTTGTCTTTTAATAAAAGAAAACATGATTATATTAATGCACAGATGTCACCACTATAGCAGGTGTTGCAGAGGACTTTAATACTGAGATAAAGCAGCAATACCAGATTCTTTGGAATGACTAGTCTCTTTTCTTGGAACGTTATTCACACGTCTCGGATGCACACTCTGGGTAAGGTGGTTAACTTTGGATAAATCTGAAGATGAGGCAGAATTTAGAAAAGAAAACATCTTTTCAAAGATCAAAATTCATCACGCAGACGCTCAACCTTTGTATACAGAATATGAGCAGCACAATACCAGCGCTCTGGGCTTTGAGCATCATCGTCCTCTGGTAGTCTGCCATGTTGGACCGCTTGAGAGCCGGTGAATCATGTCTGTTCCCTGTCGCGCTGATCTGTGCGACAGGCTTGGTGGGGGGTGCAGGTGCTTTAGGTGCTGGTGTTGCTGAAACTAAACAAAATAGGTTAGGTCAAATAACTTACACTATGATTTAACACTCTGAATGTCAAGGAAGATGGAGCATTTTTCTACCTTTCTTGGATTTCATCAAGTTGGGATCCTCAGTCTTAAGACTGGGTCTGTAGAGCTCATCAAGCACTACACGGGGATTTAAGTTCCTATCTCCGAGAGCATCTGTGTTAAGCAGAAGATTTTTAAGATAAAATCCTAATAAAGTCATAAAAGAAAAGTAACTTAACACAAAGTGTATTTGTATATTATTATATGGCTTATATAGTGAAAATAAAGTATTGGTCCAAGTTTTTTGCCTTTGTTTTTTTTTTTAAATTTATTTATTTAAATGTGATGCATTCTCAATCATCCAGGTAAGTAAATCTCCAGAAGTTGATTCTGTTCATCTGGACTTTGCGTTTTCAGAGGGAGAAACGTTTCGTCACTCATCCAGGTGACTTCTTCAATCTCAGCTGACTGCAGGTTTCCCCAATCTTATGAACAGTACATTTGCATAGTTTCAGTAATAGACCCTGTGCACGAGAAAATGCTAACTTCCTGGTTTGAGACCGGATGTGGGGTTGTACATTTCCAGTAGCTTTACTTTGCGGTCAATCGCTACTGCGAAGATATACTCCAAAATCATGTCCAAAACTCGAAAACAGAAAGATGGCGTTAAGTTACAAAGAGCAGAAGGTGGGAACACTCACCACTGTTGTGTCATAAAAGCTAATGATCAAATTTGACGTTTAAAGAGTTTAGATCGATCAGTTGTTTACATCACTAAACACAAGCAGAACTGCATCACTGCAGCAGAAGACACATCGTCCACATTCAGAAGCACATCTCTGTATAGTGACTGGTCTTATGATTTAAACAGGCAAATGTTCAGCATTCAAACTACAGGTGAAGAAAAGTCAAACCAGATGTTTCCCCGTTATGTTGATATCAGCTAGTCAAGTACACACCTACACAGCATGTCAACAAACCGTGAAAAAAGCCACACAAAAAATGAATGATTGCTGGTAACGGTTTCTATACATTAGTATTTACGAAGGGTATGTTGTGACTTACCTTCAAAATGACAGTGGTCCCTCGCTATAACGCGGTTCACCTTTCACCTCGCTGTTTCGCAGATTTTTTTAAATGCAAGTTTGCATGCTTTTTTTACGTCACATTGTGTCCTGATCGCTGCAGACGATCTCCTTCGTGACGTCTCTCCTGTACAGAATCGCTGCATCGATCGCTGGCAGTGTGACTCTGAAGTGCAGTGCTGTATGTCCACGATGTCCACGAAACGTTTTGCACCGTCAAAAAATAAAATTGGCTACTTGATTTCACTTATCACTGGTTATTTTTAGAACATAACACCGCGATAAACGAGGGACAGCTGAGAAATATAACATTTGAATCCCTTTTCTCTTTTGCTCTGAGGCGCGGGGAAAAATATCGACAAGTCGATGAACATCATTTACAGATATATTGGGTAAATGCCCGAGACATCTATAGAAATGTAAATCGCCGCTTGATTCATTCATTTGCGTAACTTGTTTTGGACCGTAAACAAGGCGCAAATAGGACACCGGAAACAAAGCTCCCCAAAGGAGTTTCTGCACCGGAAGTAGCATATGCTAACGTGCACATAGTCTATTTAGCAAATGAACTGTGTATAAGATTTTGGAACAGGTTGATGAACAGAATCAATCTTTGGACATTTAAATGTGGTGTTTTGATAACTTAATTCAGTCCTGTTTTATTTACACTTTATACAGCCTCCCTATTTTTTAAGTTACTCTATTATCCATTTGTTCTTTACATTTAATAAAAATAAATGAAAAGGGAATATTATCTAATCTCTATGATTTATTTCATAATGAATATTCACTAGTTGTAGTACAGACCTTTGCGTATGTTTGGCAGATCAGTGACTTTAAAGGAATCCTGTTCAATATCCATTTCCTGGTCTTCATTTTTCTGAATGTCTCCAGATGATTCCTCAACATCCATCTTACTTTCAGCGCTCTTGTCAAACACTGCTTTTTGAGCATCCAGTCGGCTCTTCTTGCTAGGGGACTCTGTTAGGTAATAAATAATAGACACGGATTGTTTGTTTTTTAACAGTGCCTTGAACAGTGAGGGTAACTAAGGGTAATCAGCCATTAAAATTAGGCAAATACTTAATTCCAGCAACTAACCTCCATCTTCAAAGTCAGGCTCCCCATCTTTGGTACCATTAACTGATGTAGGAGCATCAGCAGCGTCAGCTTGTGCTTTTTTTCTTTTGGTCCTCTTTATAGGCTGCCTAGGAGTTGCCTCAAAACTCGACCCTTTGGAAGACAGGATTAGAAATGAGTATATCACATGGACAGCTCAGGATAAGTTATTTAGAGAAATAGAGAGGCAAGCCTGAGATAGTTTGGACAAGTGCAGAGGAAGGATAGTGAATATACTGGGCAAAGGAGGTTGAAAATGCAAATGCCAGGCAGGAGGAAAAGAGGAACACAAAAGAAGAAATTCCTGGATGATGTGAAGGAGGACATGCAGAGCTAGGGACAGGGTGAAAAAGAAGGAGATGATCCCCTGTGGGGACCGCTGACGGGAGCAGCCAAAAGAAGAAAAAACCCTGAAACAGCACTGGTGTCCAGCCAGCTTCTATTTTGCTTTGTGTTCCCTATGTATTCTAGTATTACGGCAAGAGACGCGGAAACCTGATTTCAAAATAAAAACCACCTTCAAGTAAATGTAGCTTCAACATTAACCCTGATTTCAAAATAAAAGCATTCGAAACCTAATTGCAAAATAAAAGCTTCGAGTTAATTAACAGATATGTTAAGTACATAATAACAAATATCATTTAGTCTTGTTTACACATTCTGATGTTACATCCAAATGACACACCCTTGTACTCTAGTAGCGCCCCATCAATGCCATTTTATTTTGGATTTCACAGTAAAAGCCTGTGAATTTTCATTTTTGAGCTACTCTGTCACTGACTTCAGAATGCTCTTAAAAGGAAAAGTCATATTTCTACAGACTAGTTGCACTCAATATCAAGTCAGTCTGACTTTGCTTTTCACAGTTTGCCCATATATCAGTGTGTTTAGCGGCTTAATGAAACGTTGATCCCTGTCACTGACCGCCAGTGCTAAAAGCGAAAGTCAGTTTGTGATTTTAATTTCGCTGCTGCTGTAAACTGTTTCGAGACACAGCGCTAAAAAACAAACACAAACAAACAACAACAAAAAACCCCTCACATACATAATGGCTAATATATAGCAAAGCATTTCAATGTAACGAGATAACTCATTGGTTTTAAAGTTGTGCCTGAACTCGTACCAGGAACTGAAACATTAAGTTAATTTTAATACAGATTCCTATCTGAGGATCATTTACACCGGTGAAGCCTGCTAACATTAGCCAAAGCACCGATTCAAATCTGATTTTCTTTTAAACTTGTGAGTATGAGGGAGCTAATTCCGACGGCTAAGCTAGTTAATTGACATACCACTCGAACAGTGCTCACCTTTACCTGACATCCGTCGTGTCAATCTAGTCATGGGACGAGAGAGCTTATCTTCAGAGTCTCTGGTATCCATTTGTAACTCAAATTCAATTGAGCAATGCCAAACAACTTTAACTAAACAATGCGATGTAACATCGCGCGCACAAACAAGCTACAATCACTGGACTTCCCTGTAGCTGGGGGGACATTTCTTGACAGGACACCGTTGCCGTCCGGAATATAGTGCAACGTTTAGTTATCTCGACAGAAACAAAAGCACTAATACGTTCCGCTTCAGAATTTTAGTCTGCTATGAGTGTCACATATGCTAACTGAAAGCTAAGGAAGCGTATGATCTACGGCGATATGACCCGTGACATATTTGGTATGGAGCAGTAATCAGAAAAGCCCACGTATCGTTAGGACTTTTGAGTTACACGAAGGCATTTTTTTACAGTAACACCCAAGTAATGCTTTGGTAATTGTTGGCTAAATTAGCATCTCTCTGGCTGGGCTAGCTTAGTTATCTTTTGTCACTTAAATAACTAGCTCTATTTAATTAAGGTTACCAACAATTTACGTTTCGTGCATGTCATTAGAGCTTAGTTCCCGGCGAGTAGTTATTTCTCTCGCAATAATTTATACTAGCTTTTCTTCGGCTAGCTTACTGTCACCTCGCAGCAAGTTCAGTTTCGATTTAACAACAAAACATTATTTAGCAAATCCCCGAAAGCACAGCCACAAATTAATACTTCCAAATTGCAATGTACATATTTCATTTTTATTTAGTGACAGTTTGAAAAGTTGAGGAGCGTAATGGTTGTTCTTGTTCTTCTTTAACTTTAGCGAGACTGCCTTTGAGCTTGGCTCTGTTGACATGCACGTAAGCAGATTTACAATATTTGTTTGGACCTTTGAACATGTGACGACAAACTGTAACTCGTGGCTTCGCATAAAAAAGAAAAAAAAAAGTAATGTTTATTTGTTTTATTCACGCTTGAACCATCCAGTGAACCCTGAGTGAAGAAAAGGAAGATCATCTATCTAAAGACATGGAAAAGGAAGTCCCCAATCAGAACGCAGCAGGTAAAATTCTAATATTTCCTTGTTGCTCAGCGAGTGTTTGCTGTTTGTTGGTCGACTCGCTGCATTGTTAAAGCAGTACAGACATAACTAATGTTTATCTCTGTTTCAAGAAATACTGAACACATATACGGTTAATATTTGGCATTTACTTCAGTTATAGCATGTTTCTGAACTAAAATGTTATTTGTTTCTCGTGATGAAATGTAAATAAATATTAAAAAATCAGTTATAACCAAGATCTGTATAGAACAAATATATAAAAAGGGAATTACTGTTGCCCTTTGCTTTGTTAAAAGAAATCTCCATTTAGGATGCTGCAGATGCCTGATCCAAGATGATTTTTGGGGCATAATAATATTAAAAATGTAGAGATCGGAAGTCCTAGGTTGCTGTGGAAGTTAAACTATTTTTATTTCATCAGACACAAGTCAAACCAAGACACAAGAGGAAGCTGTAACAACTGTATCACCAATCCAAGCTGTTGTTAACAATGGTGGTGACTGCAAACAAGAGACACAAAAAAGAGAGAAATCAGCCACAGCAGAAGGGACTGCTTCAGGTCAGTGTTTCTGTCCAAGTGTTACAGCACATAATTCAGATATTAGTCAACAATCAGTTATATTATATACCCCACTTTGGAACATCATCAACCAGCATTGTTTGTCTTAGTTATTAGTCATTTGTAAATTTTGTTACTGCTGTGCTCCTAAAATGGTCATATTCATTTTACAAATCTTGTTACAGACATAAGTCTTGAGCCACCCCTCATTTTTCCTCCTTTCTTTTTTCTTCCAATGAGGCAGACTTTATTGTTAAATAGCAATGACAGAGCTCTCTGGGCTTTCTGAAGGAGTTTTAAAACGTTTCTTTGGACACTGGGTGCTTTTTCACTCATTTTCAAGGGATGAGCCGCTGTTGTAACAGACAAAAAACTGATTTTGAATTGTATTTTAGGATCTTTGTTACTTTGCTAAAAACATATATTTTTTTCCACCTGAGCTCTAAAATATGCTAAAGATGGGCATTTTGCACTAAAACAGGTGATTCCCAAAGAACTGTTGAGATCAAACTTGGCATACTCAGCATGGTGTGTAGTGTGTTCTTGAAAAACAGGAAGGTGAAGAAGAGGAAGACAAAAGAAGAAAAAGCAGGACTCTGTCTTCCTGTGTTCCAACAGATTGCAGCTTTTCTTTTTGTCGCTGCTGGACTTAGAACAGATTTTCAATGATCAGGTTGATTTTTATCCCTCAGCTATAAAAAGCTAATGGGGTATCATCGTCACCCTGCCGGGTGGGCGGGGCTAGCACCCAAGTTTTTGAATGTGATAAGTCGAGAATGAGGCGACATAGGATTTTGGAATTCATACCATAGGTGCATCTAATAAAACCTTGGATGAGTTTGAATCTCAGTGACCTCAACTTAAGGTCAAGGTCGGAGGTCAAGTTTTCTGAAAATGTTCCATATCTCACCTATTGTCAGTCTTATTGTTCTAAGTTTGAAAAGGGAATTACTGTTGCCCTGGGCTTTGTTAAAAGAAATCTCCATTAAGGATGCTGCAGATGCCTGATCCAAGATGATTTTTGGGGCATAATAATATTAAAAATGTAGAGATCGGAAGTCCTAGGTTGCTGTGGAAGTTAAACTATTTTTATTTCATCAGACACAAGTCAAACCAAGACACAAGAGGAAGCTGTAACAACTGTATCACCAATCCAAGCTGTTGTTAACAATGGTGGTGACTGCAAACAAGAGACACAAAAAAGAGAGAAATCAGCCACAGCAGAAGGGACTGCTTCAGGTCAGTGTTTCTGTCCAAGTGTTACAGCACATAATTCAGATATTAGTCAACAATCAGTTATATTATATACCCCACTTTGGAACATCATCAACCAGCATTGTTTGTCTTAGTTATTAGTCATTTGTAAATTTTGTTACTGCTGTGCTCCTAAAATGGTCATATTCATTTTACAAATCTTGTTACAGACATAAGTCTTGAGCCACCCCTCATTTTTCCTCCTTTCTTTTTTCTTCCAATGAGGCAGACTTTATTGTTAAATAGCAATGACCGAGCTCTCCGGGCTTTCTGAAGGAGTTTTAAAACGTTTCTTTGGACACTGGGTGCTTTTTCACTCATTTTCAAGGGATGAGCCGCTGTTGTAACAGACAACAAAGAACTGATTTTGAATTGTATTTTAGGATCTTTGTTACTTTGCTAAAAACATATATTTTTTTCCACCTGAGCTCTAAAATATGCTAAAGATGGGATATTTTGCACTAAAACAGGTGATTCCCAAAGAACTGTTGAGATCAAACTTGGCATACTCAGCATGGTGTGTAGTGTGTTCTTGAAAAACAGGAAGGTGAAGAAGAGGAAGACAAAAGAAGAAAAAGCAGGACTCTGTCTTCCTGTGTTCCAACAGATTGCAGCTTTTCTTTTTGTCGCTGCTGGACTTAGAACAGATTTTCAATGATCAGGTTGATTTTTATCCCTCAGCTATAAAAAGCTAATGGGGTATCATCGTCACCCTGCCAGGTGGGCGGGGCTAGCACCCAAGTTTTTGAATGTGATAAGTCGAGAATGAGGCGACATAGGATTTTGGAATTCATAACATAGGTGCATCCAATAAAACCTCAACTTAAGGTCAAGGTCGGAGGTCAAGTTTTCTGAAAATGTTGCAAATGAGATATCTCGCCTAGGAGTTATTATCAATTTTATTATTCCAAGATTAAAAAGGGAATTACTGTTGCCCTGGGCTTTGTTAAAAGAAATCTCCATTTAGGATGCTGCAGATGCCTGATCCAAGATGATTTTTGGGGCATAATAATATTAAAAATCAGAAGTCCTAGGTTGCTATGGAAGTTAAACTATTTTTATTTCATCAGACACAAGTCAAACCAAGACACAAGAGGAAGCTGTAACAACTGTATCACCAATCCAAGCTGTTGTTAACAATGGTGGTGACTGCAAACAAGAGACACAAAAAAAAGAGAAATCAGCCACAACAGAAGGGACTGCTTCAGGTCAGTGTTTCTGTCCAAGTGTTACAGCACATAATTCAGATATTAGTCAACAATCAGTTATATTATATACCCCACTTTGGAACATCATCAACCAGCATTGTTTGTCTTAGTTATTAGTCATTTGTAAATTTTGTTACTGCTGTGCTCCTAAAATGGCCATATTCATTTTACAAATCTTGTTACAGACATAAGTCTTGAGCCACCCCTCATTTTTCCTCCTTTCTTTTTTCTTCCAATGAGGCAGACTTTATTGTTAAATAGCAATGACAGAGCTCTCCGGGCTTTCTGAAGGAGTTTTAAAACGTTTCTTTGGACACTGGGTGTTTTTTCACTCATTTTCAAGGGATGAGCCGCTGTTGTAACAGACAACAAAGAACTGATTTTGAATTGTATTTTAGGATCTTTGTTACTTTGCTAAAAACCTATATTTTTTTCCACCTGAGCTCTAAAATATGCTAAAGATGGGCATTTTGCACTAAAACAGGTGATTCCCAAAGAACTGTTGAGATCAAACTTGGCATACTCAGCATGGTGTGCAGTGTGTTCTTGAAAAACAGAGGAAGGTGAAGAAGAGGAAGACAAAAGAAGAAAAAGCAGGACTCTGTCTTCCTGTGTTCCAACAGATTGCAGCTTTTCTTTTTGTCGCTGCTGGACTTAGAACAGATTTTCAATGATCAGGTTGATTTTTATCCCTCAGCTATAAAAAGCTAATGGGGTATCATCGTCACCCTGCCGGGTGGGCGGGGCTAGCACCCAAGTTTTTGAATGTGATAAGTCGAGAATGAGGCGACATAGGATTTTGGAATTCATAACATAGGTGCATCTAATAAAACCTCAACTTAAGGTCAAGGTCGGAGGTCAAGTTTTCTGAAAATGTTGCAAATGAGATATCTCACCTAGGAGTTATTATCAATTTTATTATTCCAAGATTAAAAAGGGAATTACTGTTGCCCTGGGCTTTGTTAAAAGAAATCTCCATTTAGGATGCTGCAGATGCCTGATCCAAGATGATTTTTGGGGCATAATAATATTAAAAATGTAGAGATCGGAAGTCCTAGGTTGCTATGGAAGCTAAACTATTTTTATTTCATCAGACACAAATCAAACCAAGACACAAGAGGAAGCTGTAACAACTGTATCACCAATCCAAGCTGTTGTTAACAATGGTGGTGACTGCAAACAAGAGACACAAAAAAGAGAGAAATCAGCCACAACAGAAGGGACTGCTTCAGGTCAGTGTTTCTGTCCAAGTGTTACAGCACATAATTCAGATATTAGTCAACAATCAGTTATATTATATACCCCACTTTGGAACATCATCAACCAGCATTGTTTGTCTTAGTTATTACTCATTTGTAAGTTTTGTTACTGCTGTGCTCCTAAAATGGCCATATTCATTTTACAAATCTTGTTACAGACATAAGTCTTGAGCCACCCCTCATTTTTCCACGTTTCTTTTTTCTTCCAATGAGGCAGACTTTATTGTTAAATAGCAATGACAGAGTTCTCCGGGCTTTCTGAAGGAGTTTTAAAACGTTTCTTTGGAAGTTAAACTATTTTTATTTCATCAGGCGCAAGTCAAACCACGAAGCAGGGAGAATCTGAAACAACTGTTCCACCAACCCAAGAGAAAAAAGATGATCAGATAGATGGAGGCGAAAGTGAGAAAGAAGAAATCTCAGCCACGGACAACAAAGACTGTCAGTCTGGAGACCGTGAGTCTGACCTTTCTGAAACATCACTGATCAGAATTCTTTTTTGCTTCAGTCAGATAACTTTCTGTGACTCCACAAACAAAACTGTGATTTCTTTTTTACAGAGTTCAGTGAAGGAAGTACACAGTCAACAAATACAAATGAAGACAGATCCTGTGAGAACTTAGACGGTGATCGGGCTCATTTTCAGGAACACACAGTTACAGCAGGTAAATTGTTCAACCGTTCAGAGTCAAGAGAACATTTGTTACCAAATGTTTCTACTGATCAAAAAATGCTTTGATCCTGTTTAATCAGCCACAGCTCAACATGCTGACTTCAGCGACACTATTCAAGGTAAGGAAGGAATATTAAAGAGACCACGTGTGGGATCTTGAAGAGATATGACAGATTTCATGGGTAATTAACATAAATGAGTCACGTGGTTATTGCAACCTGTTGCAGAAGCACATTCTCCCGATAAGGACAGCACACAGACGGAGAAGAAAAGCAATCCTAGTCAAACTGATGGCAAACAATTGTTATCAAAAAATGAGAAACAAGTCACGATAGCGCCAAAATCAGGTTAGTGTTCCTGTCAGAGTACTGTAACAGCTGATTCAGATATTATTATGGATTTATTTGAAAGACAAAGTCTATATTTAATTTGGTTTAAAACATACATTTAGCCTCGTTGTTCTAAGATTAAAAAGGAAACTACTGCTGTAATAAAAGTTTTCTAGTCATATTTAAAGATGAAGCACTTGCTTAATCCTATGGGACACAAGTGTTTAGAGATCCAAAGTCTTAGGATGTTGTGAAAGTTAAACTGTTTTTATTTCGTTAGATGAAAGTCGCGTCACAACGAACGAACCATCAGAATTACCCACTTCACAAATCCTGAATGACAACGCGGATGACCAGGGCGATGAACCAGAGCCTGAGCTAAATGAAAACATCTCAGCCATGAACAAGTCAGATAATCAATTCGGAGATGGTGAGTCAGAGCTTTTTGGAACATCACTGACTAGAATTTGTTCCTTAAACCTTTTGCTTCAGTCTGCTAACTTTCTATGACTCCACGAGGAAACTGGAAGTGTGTAAGTTGTTTTTTCTTTTCTTTACCATGTTTTATTTGTGTGAACTTGTTTTTTCCCTGTGAACAATTTTTCAGCTTCAGAGGAAATAAAGGACAGACCTGAGAGCCCAACACAGTTAGATGACCGCAGTAATGATGTTGAAAACATCGGTCCTATCACCCCAGAGGCTAGTCAAACTGAAGATCCACAAGTCACTAGCGGTAATCTTAGTACATTTGTTCTTTTTTTTTTAAATAATTATTTTTGTTATGAAGTACATGTTTAAATAACACTGGCCTTTTCTCTGTAGGAAGTGGAAAATACTTGCTAGCAGTTGCTATAGTAATGGCAATTGTTGCTATCGCGCTGCAGCGTTTTCTTCAGCCAGAATCTCCGCCTCAGACGAATGATGTACGGCACATAGACGTCTTCCTCAGGCAGCTGGAAAAAGTAAAGACTCGGTTTCCTAACCAGCGTGCTGAGCTCTGGAATAGGGGCAGGATCCACCTTAAGAGACACCTTCAGACCGCGCAGCCCACGGAGCCCGTGAGTCTGATTCTCACTGCAGGCCTCAGAGCTGAGAAGACGCTGAACTGCCTAGCTCGGGACCTGGCCTCCGCCTACTCTTCCGCCCTGAACGCCTCCGTCCTCCACATAGATGGAGCCAGCAAAGCCAGCCAGGACAGTGACCACGTCAAACTGGACATTGACAGGAAGTTGCAGGGAGCGTTTGAAGGAGACAAACCTGTAGCCGTCATTCATCGCTTTGAAGAGCTACCTCCGGGCTCCACGCTAATTTTTTATCGTTATTGCGATCACGAGAATGCCGCATACAAGAACACTTTTCTGATCTTCACTGTGCTGCTCGGGGAAGAAGACGAGATTCCTGCTAAGATTAACTTGTGTGCTGTTGAGGAGATGGTGGATGACCACCTTCAGAAAAAATTCCTCACTCATGGCCACCCAGTGTCTTTTGACATGATGGACCTGGACAAATATGGAGGACTGTGGAGTCGTATTTCTCACCTTATCCTCCCCGTGGCAGCAGAGCAGAGAATAGAGCTTGAAGGGTGCTAGAGAGCAGAAGCATTCATTCTAGTCTGAACTTTTAATCTGGGAACTAAGCTAAGACCTCAAGAATATTGAGTATACAGATGTGGACTTCCAGAATGAATGAGAATCATTATGGTGTGGGATTTAAAGGAATTTCTCTGATCAGATGTAATTATGAACAGATAATTGTAAGTTTATTTGGTCTCTGCATTATATTTAACATTTTGAAGGTAATTTCTGCGTTTTAATAAATACTTGGAGTCACAAGATAGAAGGAAGAACAATTCTTTTGGTATCACGGCAATGGGGTTTTTAATTGTTATTGCAAATGTCTTCTACGATTTGGAAACTTGCATGGCGCCGACATGCCTTAACTGAACACACAAAGTCCTTTTTGTCTATATGTACATGTATGCTTACACTACGGGATAAAGAATGAAGATAAGTACATAAATTATATGTGCCTTAAAGTAAAAAATAAACGCTGAAGAATTTTAAATGTCTTTTGTGACTGTAATGAACACTGTTGCCACCAGAGGGCAGCAAATCCACATCGGAAACTTGTCTCCAGCGTCTGTGAAAAGGCTTGGTGGCAGCATAAAGTTTGCATATAAAGTCAAACTACACCTTCTTTAATCTGGAACTGCAAATTAAATTGAACCTGAAAAAAATCCGAGTTTGGAGGTTGCGTTTTAATCACGACTAACACTAACAAGCTGCACATCATGTCTCTGAAGTCTTTTGAAGCAGTTCAACTCCTCCTCGCCAGTTTGATCAGGCCCGCCTCCTGTCGGCGTTGCTCCAGCACCAGATGCCGGCTGCTCTCCCACAGGGTGCACTCTTTCTTCAGTCTCATCAGTCTGCGTTCATTGTGACTCTGAAAAAGATGACCCATGAAGCCTAATCCGGATATTTGATGTCATTTTTTTTCACGCACTCTCTGATTTCTAAAATCAGAGGTAGGCTATGACTTTTTCGTGCACCTGAATCTATTGGTGACGGGCTATTTGTTATTTCTTTTATCTGCGCACTGTGAGCCTCACATAATGTACAAGTTAGGCTTTGTCATCGTGATAAGCTGCGCGTTTTTTCCATGGGGATCTGGAGCGCCAAAGCCCCTGGCTGAAGATCCCAGGTCCCAACTTGAGAGCAGTGCAGAGCAAAATGACAGACTGCAAGAGGAGATAGAAGGCCGACAGAACATTCTCTCCAAGGTAGGATAAATAGCTCATTTAATGTTTCCTTATATCCTGCATTTTACACTTTGTGCGCAAAAATTGAAAAGTTCACGATTGCTGGTGGAAAATACATCCGTCCTCTTCTCTTTATAGCTGCTGGGTGATTATGACAAAGTGAAAGCCCTGTCGGAAGGCTCTGACTGTCGGTGTAAATGTGTTGTCAGACCCCTGAGCAGAAGCGCCTGTCGACGGATAGAAGAAGGGAGCGCCTCTGCGCAGGACTTCTACACCGTGGAGACCATCACTTCTGGACCGGAGTGCAAGTGCGCCTGCATCGCCCCGCCATCAGCGGTCAACCCCTGCGAGGGAGAGTACAGGCTAAAAAAGCTTAGGGAAGCTGGGAACGAAAATGTCAAGGTGAAGTTTCCTCCTGAACATTTATCATGCCAGAGCCTCCACAGGTGTTCACGCTCCAGCGACATCTGACTGTTGATTTGTAGATGGACCTGGACCCCTGGTGGCATGGATGTCTGATATTTATCAATTTCCGAAAAGGATAATCAATATCTTACCACAACCAGAGTTTGAATGGTCTGGGGATGTACCTACTTCATGCATTCTATGTTTTGAATTCTTTAACTTTGACGGAATTCACTTGATCATCTATTGTTGTTGTTGTTTTAGCTGTCCACCATACTTGAGCTGCTGGAGGGATCCTTCTATGGCATGGATCTACTGAAGCTGCACTCCGTTACCAACAAGCTCATTGATCGCGTGGATCACATCGAAAAGGTAGCGCAACCGGAAACACATGCTAACTCTCCCTAACAGGTGCGCGTGTAGTGGTGGCTTCTGGAGGTCCTGTCAAAGACTCCCTTAGGTGCTGCTTTCAGATTTACAAGAAGCTTGACCAGGAAGCAGTGCTCAGAATTTCTGTTACATGTGGAACTTTATCTGCCAGAGCTTTTCTTTGGATCTTTGGATCCTTTTTCTGAGTCAGTAAAATACCAGATTTTTCTACAGTACGTGTTTGTTGGCTTTGTTTGTTTGTTTGTTGGGCTTTAGTCTATAAACTTACACAAGAGCAAAACTGTAATTACAGCACGAACATATAGAAGTTCCAAATTACCTAAAAGCAGCACATTTAATACATTACCTGAATGTTTATGCTCTTCTCACATGGACTTCGAGTGAAGCAGTTGGTAGTTTTCTGAACTCACTAAACTCCATATACTGAAATGAGCCAATAGCAGCATAAACCATCAAGTTTTCCCCCTGGAACAGGTGCAGCAAAATGAACCAGAGGGTTGCATGCTTATGCAGACGAGAGTATAACGCTCATAACTGAAAACACCTGTCAGAGTGTGCTGGCAGTCTGTTCGCCAAAAAATAAAGATAGGAGCCTGCACCTACCGAAGTTGAACCACAGAGTTGAAACGAGGTCTACAACTGGCTACAAGATGTTTTTTTATGTGTCATTGTTTTTGCTGCTTTAAAACTTTGACTGGTTTCCTGATTTAATTCATATTAATATATTAACAAAATACTTTTTCTTCCTCTGCTAGTGTTATGATTGCTGATCGTTAACAAAAATATAACACTTATGTTAGTAGCTTGATGTATCCATGTATGCATTTAGGCGGTGTCTCTGAATCCATCTGTGGATGAGGTGAAACTCAGGGAAGGTCCTACTGGTCAAACAGGTTTAACTGAAAGCCCGACTCCGCTTCCCCATCAGCCTCAGGGTGGAAAGATAGTTGGAGAGGTTAGCAGAGCTGCAGCATATCAAGACCCAGAGGTAAGTGTAACATCTTAACATGGATATATCACAGCCTTAACCTATTGAGACACTGTAATAACATAGTAACTACATAACTACTGAGTTCCACAGATAATTATTTGCCTGTCTTTAGCACCATAGCAAACTCTATCTTTGCTTGGTAACAATTGGTGCAAAATGCAAATATTATCAAAGGGAAAGCAAAATACTGTAACTAACTATTCCCTATTCAGTTCACAAACCAAGAAGGTTTTTAGTTTTTGTCATTAAATTAGACAACAAATTTTGCCTACATAAAGTACATTAATCTCTAACTAACACTTTTTACTCCACTTGAGCATTTTATATGATGTGCTTCATTCACACTTTTTTCTGTCTAATATTCACACTTTAATGAACCCATTGAAGAGAAACTTGGGGTACAGTATCAAACCACCAACCTTTTAATTAGATGACCTGCTCTACCTCCAGAAATACAGCCCCAAACAGCTTACTCACCTGATGGCTTATATTCAGGCACATCTAATGTTATATTCATAGCAATTATTTCCATTTATAGCAAATGAATAGGTCACTTGTAGAGATGTGTGGTAATGCCATAAATAGTGAGTAAAGATGCTGATCACGCTGATTTCTTGAAAGGGAGCACTTAAACTGTTTTAGCACTTGTCCTTTACATAAATAAGGACAAAGATTTGGACACATCACAACAATAAAAATACTCAAATGAACGATGACTGAATTCTGTTGAGCTGTGTTGGTTTCATGATTGTTTATTGTCAGGACTTCCAGTTGCAGTCTCTGAATTGAAAGTCCTACTGATGACCTGAGGTCTTTGACACCCTAAGTTTTTCTTCCTCTGCTAGGATTAGCATATGCAAGGTCGGGATGGTTGTAGCTCAGAAGGCAGAAGGCATAGCTTCATCTACAACTTCGAAGGCTGGGGTTCAATCCCCAGCTGCTTCAGTGTGCATGCCAATATCTTTGGGCAAGATACTAAACCCAAGTTTCTCTCTGATACATCCATGGGGGGGGTATAAAGTGTATAAAGTGTTTTGAATACTCGAGAGTAAAGTGCTCTATAAGAACCAGTCTGTTTATCTTTCACCATGTTTGCATGCAGTTGGTGTCTCTGAATCCGACTGTGGATGAGGTGAAGTTTTGGGAAAGTACTTCTGTTCAAGGAAGTGTGACTGAAAGCCCACCTACTCCTCTTCCAAATCAGCATAAGGATGGGAAAACAGTTGGTGAGGTCAGCAGGGCAGCAGCCAATCAAGACCCAGAGGTAAGTGTGACAATACTGACATCACAGGCTTAATCTATGGAGACGCTGTAATAACATAGTAGCAACTAAACAATTACCGGGTTCTACAGGTAATTATTTCCCTGTATTTAGTGAAATAACTGTTTGCTTATTAACTATTTAAATACAGCTACAATAAAATTCTTTTCAACTGTAAATGTTTGTTACTAAAAATGAGAATACCTACATTGTTCAGTAAGTATTGCATCAAGGACTGCATGATTGCAGTATATCATGTCATCACGAGTAATATATTCAATTCAATTCAATTTTATTTATATAGCGCCAAATCACAACAAAAGTCGCCTCAAGGCGCTTCATAGATACAGAGAAAAACCCAACAATCATATGACCCCCTATGAGCAAGTACTTTGGCGACAGTGGGAAGGAAAAACTCCCTTTTAACAGGAAGAAACCTCCAGCAGAACCAGGCTCAGGGAGGGGCGGGGCCATCTGCTGTGATTGGTTGGGGTGAGAGAAGGAAGACGGGATAAAGACATGCTGTGGAAGATACTGAGATAACATTGTATCAGGAGTCACTTTTAATTTGCAGCACTGATATTTCCCATTGAATGCAAGGCTGTGACTGAAGGAAACACGTATCAAAGAAGTGATCACAGTCAGATGTTTCTGTTTAGCCTGCTAACATTCTTCCAAAGCAAAAGGAACAATTACGTGTTCTTTCCACAAAGTCCTTCGTAAAAATCATTGTCTCCGTGATTAAGGCCCAGAAATGTGTAAAAGAAAGTTATTGATGTAATTGAAAGGATTGGCAGGACGATAGCAGACCTCAGACAACAGAGCGTACCGCTGGGCCCTGGTCCCTGACAGCTTGAGTATAAACCTGAGAGCCCATCCAGTAATACATGGTCTTGGACTTTAAACACAGTTGATTCACTAGAAAAAATACAGGAAACATCCAACAAGGTTATTAAAGTGACAGTAAAACAAGGCAAATGTTTTAGATTAGGTTTGTGATTAAAACTTTCCTCTGCACTTTGGGATAATTTGGGATCATTGCAACTTGTTGGAGTTTCAGCTCTTCTATGCTATTCTTCTCACTAGATCTGAACAGTTTCTTTGCCAAACACTGACTCATTATTTACACAACTCCAAATTCTCTTTTGATGGTTGTGAAAAATAAAAAACATAACATACTTTTTGAAAGATTTCACAGATATCTTTGTTACACCAATCCAAATCCTTGACAGCTGTTTGTACAGTTTATAGCCAAAGGGTCGTAATTGATCTCTTCTTAATACAGAGTGAATGATTTCCTCAGAAGTTTTGTGTGCCTTGTTGTCTAACAGGAAAAGTTTGACGGGAAGCTCATTGTGGAAAATCAACCCTTCTTACACACAGACGGCTCTGGTCAGATCATTGAGGTCAGACCTCAGGTGACCCTCAAAAGTAGCGCTAATAAGGAGGCTTCTCAGGTGTCAAAGGCTGGATCATCTGGAATGATTATCAGAGGAATGACTTTTTATAAATCGGAGCCTGATCCGATGGTGGCAGATGATGGGGAGCCTGGAGAGAACTGTGAGTGCAATCTGTCTGTTACCTTAAGTGGCATTAAAGCAACGAAGACTAGAGAGAAGTGTTTATTCTGGATGTGTAATTATAGTCATTTGTACAGTTCAGGATGTGTCGTAGCAGTGAGAGATGGTCACAGAAGCTTTGCTGGCTCTCAGCTAACAAACAGCAGAACTCTGCTTCTAACATTTTCTTGTGGTGCTCAAATCTTTTTCCTCTCTTTCTTTTAGTTTTTGAGTATGGTTTGAGCGGTGACGGTCCAGATAACCTCTTTACCGAAGAGAATCTGCTTCAACCCAGATCTCCTCGGCCCTGGAGCAGAGAAGGACTGAGATTGTTTCGACCAAAAACAACAGGTCCTTTGCACGCACCTAAGAAGACCAGCCAATCAAAAAACACAAAAGAAACTGAGCCCTTAAAAACTCCTCAAAGGTTTATCAGTGCCATGGGAACCACATCGGTTGCACAGAGTGACACATCCATGGTGAGAAGCATCAGCCTTGGACCACCTATTGCAGAAAACAAAGAAAGGACCACAAACTTCGTGCCTCAGACCACTCAAACAGTCACTGCTGGAATCACCAACAGACCAGTCCCTTCGCTGATTGAAGCAGCAAACATTTCTTTAAGTATTAGTCAGCCGAAAAAGAACAAAACCTCAGTCGAAGCCTCTGAAAACACAGCGACGGAGGAAAATGCACAAGCATTCACAACAACAAATACACCCACCAGTGTGAAGGAACCCTCTGGTGTGGAGCTAAAAGACCAATTGCAAACCATAGCTGGCAGTACTTCAGCTAATCCAGGCTCTGTTGAACTAAATCCAACAACAAAGCCTTTAACTACCAGCCTGGAGACTACTATGACCCTCACAACCCACGCTGACCCGACCACAGCACCGGTACATCCCACAACAGCTGCCACAACTGCTACCTCCACACAGGCTGCTACTACAAAACAACCAGAAGAAACAACATCCACCGACTTTTCAGGCTCAGATTTGCCACAGACACCAACAGCTTTGCTTCCTGCAGCATTAACTACCTCGTCTTCAACCACCACCACCACAACTACCACCACCACAACTACCAAACAGGCTGCTCAGGTCAAACAGAGATACAAAATCAGCTGGGAAGAGGAAGGACACATGGAACTAGACGAACCGATGCAGAGGCATGAGGAATCCAGGCCAAAGAAACCCGGTAAATAATAAAGAACTGTGTCCACCTGCAGCCAGAGCCAGTGTATAGCCAGAAATTATTGTCAGCATATGTCACTTCAAAAGTACAGACTTACCTCACATTTTCATTTAGAGAAACAGAAACTGATATTTGTTGGTGAATGACTGAACTTCACAAGACAGGGCTCTCTTCTCTGTGTTACCCCTCCCCTTTCCGTGATTCAAGCTGGTTAAAACAAAAGCCTTTAATTGTTTTCAGACCCTTTGACGTAGGTCTGGATGATGTTAAAGTGCCTTTAAAACTTCCCTCAGAGCTCTCTGTCTTCTTTACAGAGGAGTGCAAGGACACTTTGGCAACAATCTCCGAGCCAGTCACTCACAACACCTATGGCAGAAATGAGGGAGCATGGATGAAGGATCCGAAATCTGATAACGGCAAAATTTATGTGACAAACTTCTATTATGGAAACAACCTTCTGGAATTCCGCAACCTGGAAGTTTTCAAGCAAGGTAAGAATGTGTGCTTTTTGGAGTTAGAACTAGCTTTAATTTGACATTTTTTTGATAAGATGTAATAAATGTCATCGTCTACGTATCTTTTCTAGGCCGTTTCAGTAACTCCTACAAGCTTCCTTACAACTGGATCGGCACAGGCCATGTGGTCTATGGCGGGGCCTTCTATTACAATCGCGCCTTCTCCCGTGACATCATCAAGTTTGACCTGCGACAGCGTTACGTGGCTGCCTGGACCATGCTGCACGATGCCCTGTATGAAGACTCGTCGTCGCCTTGGGATTGGCGTAGCCACTCGGACATCGACTTTGCTGTGGACGAGAGCGGCCTGTGGATCATCTACCCGGCACTGGATGACGAGGGCTTCTTACAGGAAGTGGTTGTCCTAAGTCGACTGGACCCCTCAGACCTCAGCATGCAAAGGGAGACCACTTGGAGAACGGGGCTCAAGCGAAACCACTTCGGGAACTGCTTCGTTGTGTGTGGCGTCCTGTATGCTGTTGACAGCTATAACCAAAGAGACGCCAACCTGGAATATGCCTTCGACACGCACACAAACACTCAAATGATTCCCAGAATGCCCTTCATCAACAACTACACCTACACCACACAGATTGACTACAATCCTAAGGAGGGTGTTTTGTACGCATGGGACAATGGACACCAAGTCACATACAACATAAAGTTTGCCTATGTTGATGCTCAGTAAGGATCTGTTTTAAGTGTAATTGTTAATACTATGGTTTATGGATTGTAGATCAGTCCACATGGCTTCATGTATGGAGAGAAGCGAGGGGCCAAATGTATAAAATTCAATATATTGTGTTCAAAATTGTTCTTATTAAGTTTTTTTTTTTGTATTTCTACTTAAAATAAATTAATAAGACTTACTCCTCAGTCGACACATCAAGTTGCGCTCTATACTCTCATCAGCCACTTTATTAGGTATACACTGCTGCTTTAATTCTTCATGGCACAGACTCAAGAAGATGGAAACATTCCTCAGATTTTGGTCCATATTGAGAGGGTAGCAACACACAGTTGCTGCACATTTATTAGCTGTACCTGCATGATGGCATTCAACCACATCTCAAAGGTACTCTATTGGATTGCGATCTGGTGGCTGTTGATGTAACAGTGAACTCATTGTCATGTTTAAGAAACTACTTTGAGTTCATCTGAACTTTGTGACAGGAAGCAGCCACCAAAGGATGGGTACACTGTCGTCATAAAGGGATGGATATGGCGAGTAATAATACTCAGGGGCACAAAATTGGAAGAGAGCCTTTTGGCTCCCACCAGCCTGCATGGCTCCTTCGTGTTGTTTACACCACATTTTGACCCAATCATCTGAAAGTTCCAGCAGAAATGGAGGCTCAGACTAAGAAATGTTCTTTTCAATCTTCTATAGTGAAATGTCGATTAGTCTGTGGAGACTGTAGCCTCAGTTTCTTGGTCCTTGCTGACAGCACCCAGCATGATCTTCTGTTGTCGTAGTCCATCTGCTTCAAAGTACAACATGTGCAATCAGACATGCTCTTCTGCATAGCTCGGTTTTAAAGTGTTTGTTTGAGTTATTGATGCCGTCCAACAGCTCATACAGTTCTCTGATCTCTGGTATCGCCAAGGCATTAGAACTGCTGCAAACAGGATATTTCCTCTTTTTTTGGAGCGTTCTCTATAAAGCTACACATGCCTACGTGGGAAAACCCCAGTAGTTCAGCAAAAATATACAGACCAGCCAACCTGGCAACAACAACCACGCCAAGTTCTGCAAAGTCTCCTAAATCACCTTTCCCCATTGTAATGTTCAGTTTCACCAGTTGGATAGGGTCGTTTCCCCAATGCCTAAATGCACTCAGCTGCTGCAGTTTGATCGGCTGCATTAATAAGCAGCTGAACAAGTGTACCTAACAAAGTGGCCGGTGAATGAACATTGAATGCTATAAAAGAGAAGCTGAATAATGTCGAAATGTTTCTGATCGACAGCTCTGTTCAGAGAAACAGAATTCATACAGTTTTGTATCCTTTTTGAACTTTCGGCCTTATATGCCACACATCCTTCCTCACATGAAAGCGCTTACTCCCTCCATATCAGACTGCTTTGAGGAGACTGCAATAAAGTTTTGAGATGCTAACAGAAAATGTCTTCATTGTCTGGCTAAACACGGATAACACCTAATTGGCTCTAATCATAGCTTGCAAGCATTAATTAAACTCAAATGCTGTGAGGATAGAAGGAAACCAGGCAGGAAAGGACTAAAGAGAAAAGACCATAAATACAGACATGAAACGAATGACTGTTCACACCTGTAATTTAAACCACTGTTACTGGTTGTAAAGTTATTGTGGGAGAAAAGACCCTGGAACAGCTTTTGTACCTGAGGGAAAAAAAATCAAACGTATTCTGTTTAGGGTTTCCCCGAACAGCTCAACAGATATGAACACGCGGCTACAGAAAATCCAGTGTTTATTTTGGTTTCTGCACATACAAAAAATAAAAATAAAAGTTTTTTTATTGTACTTTTTCTTTGCCCCCATATACAGCAGAGATGCAGCAAAAACACTCTTGACCCAAATGTATTTCTGTAAGCAGAAAGGACGACAAGAAACGCACAGCGATACAGAGACGACTTCGCTTTATCGCTATGTACAGGAAGACAAAACAGGTTACTAATTCTGATCACATATTTTTTTTTTATCTACTATTATATGTGATTTATTATATAAGATCTGTCTCTATTCATAGATAGACCAAAAAAAAAAACAAATATAAGAAATTAAAAGCCAGAACAGTACATCCAATGTTCTGCATTAATAGTGCAAATTTTACCCTCAAATTAGCAAAACAGATCATAGACCATCATAATTCTGCACAAAAATGCAACTGTTCTCAAACGCAGTGAATAAAAGCAGGAGCTGTGTGGATGGAGAAGTACTCCAGAGGTTAAACATCAGACCTTTTAGTGTAACTATTAAGTGTTTATGCAACTGAAAAAGGCATTTTTTGCCATTATATCAATTAGGATTTATTGTCTCATAAGTTCGAGTTAGTAAGTTGAAATTTTGATACAGAAAACTGAAACTTGTTGAATGTTTTTTTTAATTCAGTGGCAAAAACGAGCTTTTATAAAATATGACGAAGCTTTTTTTATTGCTCTGGGACAAAATTTCATGATGAATAGAAACTAGTTTTTATGCATAAATAGATTTTCTATCTGCCATTTATTATTTCATATATAAAACATGTTTTTTGGAGTCAACAGGAATAACAAAAAAAGCATTTAAAAACTTCACTACTGAATTTTTCAAAGGAAAATAAAAATGAGGGAATTGGATTAAACCACAGATGTGTGCTGTTACATAATAACAGCAATAAATATGTACAGTAACCAAACCTGTCCATGAATATAGAAACACAGCGAAGACCCGAAAAAATTAACTGGTGAAAATCTTCATCAACAGCAATAGAAACCAGCAGATAACAGAGCAATTAGCCAGATAGGGTTCAAAGATCACTTAACTTCCTGAGTTTGTGCCTCTGTTGCTGCAGATAACTCATCTGCCATGTCTGATACATCACTGATCAGATTTGCTTTATTCAGAGACAGAAAGAAATGATTATAGCACTCCATTTTGTAGCAAACAAACAGGTCATTTTAAATAAAAATGCATTTTTAAAACGTATTTAATGTTTTTTAAACACACACACACACACACAGAGCTTTGGAGCTTGTGCAGAAAAAAGAGCCAACTGAAAGTAAGCTGTAAGGGGTAAAAGTATTTGTGTTATGACGGGGTAACTCAAGGTTCAATGCTCTGCCCCCTGCCGCTAAACAATTACCCTTACATAAAGCATCTGGGGTTACACGGGTAAGTCAGTGTTGCCACACAAGGAGCTAGTCTGCTGCTGCTTGGACCCTGTTACAGTCCAGCTCCAGAAATCAGCCAGAAAGCGGCTGAGCGGTGAGGACAAATCGAGCTTCCTCTGTAACCTCCAATGACTAGTTTCCACATTCATACAAATAAAAATGAGAAAAATGATTAACTGAGGTGTTATCTTGTGCTTCCGTTTATGAGTTTTAATGAGGAGGTGTAAAGAAGGCAGGAGTCGCTGATGATCTTACGCAGACCCCATTAGCACGCCGACAGGAGGCGCAACCTTGTTCTCTGCTGGGGAGTTCTGGTAAAACGTGTCAGTGCGGTTCACCCGGAGCAGAGGCGGGATGCTGGAAGATCTGATGTGGAGGATCCTGGTGTCTGTTACTACACAGTCAATCTGCATCATCACCTCAAAGTCTTTGTCCCTTATGATGCTGTCTGTAAGGCAAGAAAGGGAGAAGAAGGTTGTGAAATAAATCTGCAAATAAAGTTAGCGTACCTTCATTTGTGTGTTTGCTCGAGTGGAGCGAGTGGAAGTGTACCGAGTATTGTTTGAGACATTGACATTAGGTAGGGGGGATAACTGCAGGGAGTTTGGGCGGAGGCTGGGCTACACAGATGGAGTCCAGAGGTGAGTCACACGCTGGATTTCTCCATCGTGGAGATAAACAAAACATCTCTAAACAAGAGCAGGACATGCGAACTGGAAAGAAGAAAAAGTCTGGCGAGAGTGTGGGAGAAAGAAAGAGTGATTGCAGATGATGAGTCAGGATGCTTCTTGCTGGGCTGAGAGACGAAGAGAAAGTTTGGCAAAGCTGAAAAGTCAGAAAGGTTTTGCCGCCGATGAGTCAGGCTGTTGTGTTTGAAGAAACCCGGGGAAAGCAGATGGTGTACAGTGCAGACAACGTTAAATACTGTATGTTTCACAGAGTCATCTGAAAGCTTGACCTACAAACAAGCCATCTGCTTTTATTTTGGGAAACTTGGAAAAAGATACTGGACTTGATACTAGTGGCTCATGGTTTGTGGTATCCAGCAAGATTCTCAGCCTGGAGTGGAAAAAAACACCCTTTAAAGTGGACAAAATGGGAATTAAAACATGTTGAAGGATCGCTTATATATTCACACTAACAAACAACTCAAATAACTTGCGGCTTCTTTTGTGTGGGGGTTGAGATAAAATTGGATCACACCCAATCCAAACAGCCTGCAAAGATCTTTTCAAAAGCTTTGGTCATTTTTCCAGATACCCGTGTAAGCCATCAGCTTCCTAATCTTTCATCAGGACATACATTTGGAGGCAGTGGGAGTTCGTCTGATTGTACAGAGGCTATAAAATAGTTCCTTCTCAAGATGGAAGATTCCACTGATGTTCATATCATTAGACAGCTAGTACCGGTAATTCTGAGCATGACTTCATCTGCTGATAAACCGCAGATTCTGCACCTGCACTGAAACCAGAGCTTTTCCAATAGCTTCAGTGTTTCAGCAGACATCTCTGGAAGTCATTCTCTGCACCTGCATCTCTCAATTTAGGTCTGAAGGAGACTGGAAAAATGAATCATGTATATTACAGCTGGATCAGTTCAAGGTCCTGTGACTCTCAGAGGCTGGACTTATCACAGTGAGTTTACACATTTTTCGCCTTTTACGTTCGGCTTACGCGGCTTTTGCTGCTACACTTGGACTTATGTGACCACTTTCTTGCAGAGTTCAGCTGCTGTTAGCAGCCTGCTAACATGCTGTGTTTACCATTTTAGCTCTATTTGCCAAATAGTGCTCCTGTAAATACAAATACTCACCATTTCAGTCGCACTTTGTTATTCCTTAATGAAATCAATACTTTTTAAGTGTACAGCAATGACCCTGTCATTTCTGGGCTACTGCCTAAATCATTATCCAAACTGAGGACTTCCATGTAACACTCGACTCTGTTTACATCAGTCTTTCACCAGAATGCCAAACTGTGTAACTTCTTTTTAACTAACAGCTTGTGAGGCCTGAACAGTGAAAGAGGAAACACACAAACACACAGCTTTCAAATAGCAAGTCTTTGAAGAGGCTGCCAGATCTGCCATCCTGCTCTGCGTGGTCTCATTTCCTCCTTATACTGGTACCATCTGGATCTGTTTCAGAAACCCTCAGCGTCACAGCGAGCTGGTCTATGCCGATAAAGGCCCGATGTCTGGCAGCGGTGCATCTGAGGAAACCTGAGAGGGCATCTCAGGAGGACGTTGGCTGCCAGGCTGGAACAAACTCTAAGGATATGTTCATGAAGGAAGGCCTTTTGTTTTGTTTACATCAAAAGGAAGCATTATTCATCAGTAAGTATGGTCCCAAACTAAATAATGTGATTTAGGACAATGAAAATAAATGGAGGGTCACATTCACACAAACCATCAGTCCAGTTTTAATGTTCGGCTTTAACCTACGAAACTACAAGCTATCATTCTACAGTAGAATGTAAAAGCCAATTAGAAGCAAAAAAAGTAATGCTCACCATTAGAAATAAAGAATAATACGCTTAGATTTGACTTAGTAACTGCCAGTTGTGAGGGGGAAAACCTGTCTGGTGAGAAGTTGCTAGCAGTAGCTGGAAAATCAATTGCTAAAGCCCCGATCACGGAGGCCTGCAGTCTGTGAGCCCGTGGCCATTGTTGATCACTGGGGAAACGTTTATATTCTCCAACTGGTTTGTGAGTGGTTGCTGGTAGTGCTGTGGTGCTGCTGCAGCGAAATCCTCCTTTTTAACCCGCTAGCAGGTTGCTGCTGTCATTTCCATAGAAAATGCCATTTCTGCCAACAAAGGAGCTTGCAAAGAAAAGCATCTGGACTTCTTTAAGTTACTTGAAGACGTTTCACCTCTCATCCGAGAAGCTTCCAGAAAAACTCAGGAGGGTTTTCTCCAAGCATGACATCCCGGTGCATTTCAGACCCAGCAACACCCTCAGACAAAAACTGGTTCACCCGAAAGACAAAACGCCAAAACACAGACTTAACAATGTGGTGTATGCTGTACAGTGCAGCGAGGAATGCCCAGACCTCTACATCGGAGAGACCAAACAGCCACTTCACAAGCGCATGGCACAACACAGAAGAGCCACCTCCACAGGACAAGACTCAGCTGTCCATCTGCATCTTAAGGTCAAAGGTCACTGTTTCGAGGATGCCAATGTTCACATTTTGGACAGAGAGGACAGATGGTTTGAAAGAGGAGTGAAAGAAGCATCTATGTCCACTGTGAGCGACCATCTTTGAACAGAGGCGGTGGTTTACGACACCAACTCTCTGCCATCTATGATCCAGTTTTGAGTTCCCTTCCCAGACGCCTTAACGCCCACTCACATCCTGGGCCATCTGACCTCAGGAATTCGCATGATAAGGTGGAGCCAGGTTTCACAATGAGCTCACCCGAAACCCTGGCTGATTGGGACTCACACCCAGTTTCACACCTTGGCTCAGGCGATTAGAGGATCATCAGGGGGTCCTTTTGTCCCTCTGTGGGGGGATACTCCCACTAGATTTAAATCTGGGACTCCCCACCATTTGACCTTAGAACTGAAGAAGCTTCTCGTATGAAGGTGAAACATCTTCAAGTAACTTAAAGAAGTCCAGACGCTTTTCCTTGCAAGCTCCTTTGACTACGGTGACCTGGATGACTGAGAACCTTCACAGACATTTCTGCCAACCGTCTGTCTGCATTCAAAGTAAAAAAGCTGCACCTGTCAAAATGCGTTGGCTGCTGTGGGACAGCAAAACCTTTATTTTGAAGGGAAATGTTCTCCATTTCAGAATATTTCAAGTTTTCAAGTTGGGGAATCCACATTTTTCCCTAGCAACCAGAGGTTTCCAGGGGGATCACTGACTGGTCCCTATGACTGAAGCCTTACTGAATTCAACCAACAAGCGGTTAAGATTCATCTGAACCGCAGTGCTCAATGATGGACCAAACAAGTCATTTCTAAAGGCACATAATCACTATAGTCACGGGAGTCTTATTTTTCTGGAGTGGCTTGAGTTAAACATTTGGTTTGGTGAGAGTGAACTCCATTTCTGAGCACTGCTGTTTAGATTAGGGAAGTAGGAAAATCTGACCCTCGAGTCAAACAGCAGTATAGACCTGTACATTGAACCCCCAGTGAAAAGCAGCCTGTTGGCTACAGTGCGCATGTATAATCTCACAGAAGTAAAAATAGACTGCAGTGCGTCTCGTACGTCCATCCACCTGTAAGTGATGTCAACCCTGAAAAATTCCCCTCTTTCAAACACATCGCTTTCAATTGATTGAGCTGCTTTCAAACTCAGAGGATTACTGAATAAACGCACCCCGCAGCCCTTATAAGGAGCCACTGCTGTGGCTGACACGTTTTAGAGAAAATCAAATATGTCTCGGTTAAATAACTCGATGAAGTGTGGACGTTAGATCAAAAACTCCATCTTTAATGTTCAGTTATTGACCAAGACAGACGAAATGATCACTCCAGATTAGCCAAGCCTCTCCATCCCCTCCAGATGAAAACTATTTAGTGACTAGAGAAGGAAGGCATTCTTAAAGCAGAGCAGCAACAGCGAGCTGGAAAGAATTATCTTCCAGTACAGTATTACTCTCCAGTAAGAGGACAGTGTTTCTCCTTCTCTAAGGGTCTCACCAACTAAATATGCATACATTTGCACTTAATCACTTCAAAGGTCCAAACAAGGACAGCATAAATCTAAAATGCTACTTGAAGGCTGCTATCTGTGCAGCACATGGGGCTCCATATCTAAAAGGAAAGAGGACCGTGTGGAGAATTACTGCATCCTTTGCTTTGTCAGCCTTCCCTGTCTTGGTTTTGCATTAGTCCTCACTTTTCAGTCACAAGGCAGGAGCAGTTGTGTTATTTCTGAACATAAAACAGGTGTTAGCCCTCTCCCTAGGAACTACCACATCATCGAGCCAACTTATTACAAGCAAAGACACGAACAGACAGGCATTAACCCGCTGTTTTGAATTTGTAACTCAATTCAAGCGTCCATGACAGATCGTGCAAATTTGAGACCTTTGTTGAGCAATCGAGAATCTTTCCAGACCTGACGTTTCTTTATAAATGCCACCTTTGTTTGGCCATTTCAACAATTAGCTCACAAGCACATCTTGGATTTCACTATTTACTGCTTATTTCAATGGTTTCATTTGACTGACCTGGACCTTAACATTCCTCCCTGACAAGACCAACCGAGAACAATGTTTACCTTCATCTATCTTCACCTAACACCCATCTCACAGTGAGCGGCTCACATTTCACCCACTCACTCCTCCCAGGGTTAGCTGAAACATTAACTAAATTGGATGCTTCTCCACTCACAAGTATGAAGTTAACAGGAAAACAAAAAGGTTCTCAAATAAAAACGACAGTTCAACTGTCAACAACAGTGTGGTGTCTTCCTATTTGCTTACATCAGACATAAACACAGCCCCTCTTGAGCGTGTTTCTCTCTCAGCTCACTTCTACACGTGCTTTGTGAAAATCAGACCACCTGTTACTGAAGCATCTAATGACCTGCCTTTGACAGAACGCACTGATAATCCTGCAGATCTGACAGCCGTGAAGGAACGTCTCGATGACGTCATGGATGTCAAAAACGCGCATGCACCAACTGTCAATAATTTGAGAATATGCACAAGTGCAAGTCTACGCTTTCTGCTGATCCAGTGTTTGTTTTTGAAGGCAGGTGGTGAAAAGAAACGAGCGACTACAAGCTAAACGGGTTGGTGGAAAGCAGCCCCCAGAACGCAACCGAGCGCGCTCTGATTGCCACCCACTTTGTCCACAGCTGTGGACCGCAAGAGCGTTTTCATGAGTAAATTGAGTCAGATGAGCTGTGTCTCTGCTCTCCCATCTGAAGCAGACATGAAATTTGCTTTAAGTTATTTGATTATTAACCCTTTAAGACCTACCATAGAACCAAGTCCGCCAGAGCTTATATTATATTTTTACCTGCTGTGGAGCCATTTTTGGGAGCATTTCAAGTTGCTATACATCAATACAACCATTATAACCCAGATTTTAATAATATGTCTGCATTAAGTGCATAGTAATTACATAAATTGCAAAAAAGTGCAATAAAGTACAAAAAAATTGAAAATCGTTTTTGTTTTTTTAACATATATTTCTAGTTAGAGAAATTTAAGAGGCTTATCCCTCAAAACTGTAAATACAAAAAAGTTGCACAAAATAGTTTCCCACCACAGGAAATTTATTTTAAGTGTCTTCATAGTTTTATTTTTGAAATACACCAATTTTTATATAATGCAGGAAAAAACAAAAATAAATATTATAATGCAAATTTGCAAAAAAACAGCATATGCATCAAAATAAACTATTTCCAGCAGTGCAATATGAGTCCTAAGCATCCCAGAAACGACACAGAAAGTCATAAAGTCAAAGATAACTTTTAAAAACACCAGTATAGGCTCATGAGGCAGGTAATGGCGGACATGCGATAGTTCGCGCTGACATCTATTCCAACGTAGAAAGTGTTACGAACAGCTGATCGGATCGGCAAAGCGTGTTTCTGGAATATTATGTCTTTGTTGCTGCAAGTGCTTTTTATGCAGTTTTTGCAAAGCTATATGTGGAAGGAAACTGTGACCGAGGACAAGCTGATGGCATAAGATGTAAGTACAACTCCTCCGGTTTCATGTGCAAAACAAATTATTGCGCTAGCTCACGTGGTTGCAGAGCTACCGGGATTTAAAAGTAGTTACGCAAAACAGAGCGTGCCCACTCCGACCGGCTTTAAAGGGTTAAATGACAAGTTATTATGTGACTCAGTAACAATGAATGAATTGACCGGTGTACTCTGAGCAAAGTGCTTAGATTTTCAAGTAGGTTTAATCAACTGATGCTCTCCAGGCAAGAAACAAATGTTCTTCACTTATTTCTTTGCTTAACTGTTGTTTAATTTGCTTCTAAACTAAAACCTTGAAAACACAACCTCAGAAGTAAAACACAAACTCTTGTTCTAATAGAATTTCTAACCCTTTTTTTCTGTAAATGTCTTAGGTCACAAGTAATGCTGCCTTTTATCTGTCACATCGCGCTGCACGTCCAAACTGTTGTGTCTGTGCTGCACTTCTTACCGTTTATGTTCATGGCTGGCAACACGACAGACATCTTGGGTGGACTTCCTTTATTGTGGCTGGTGGCAGGAAGTAGGAGATGATCCTGAGAAGAAAGAAGAGAAGGTTGGAAACTGGAGAACGCAACAAACTCAAAGCAAACAAAACATTTGGCTTGTATGTGTTTAATGATAAAGAGGCCTTTTACAATGAGTTTAGAGCCTTTTCTTAAAGAATACACACGATCAGCTTCGGCAGCTTAACGAGGCTTCTGTCATCACGGGCAAGATAATAGGTGGAAGAAGCTGGAAGACGTTACAAGTTGCTCGTATTATTTATCAGAGCGTGAAGCCGTTTGTTCCACAAAATGACTCGAAGCTGAAAATTTTAAAGCTATTAGAACCACTGCTGTGTAAAACTAATCTATATCCAGTGCACATTTTAACAGATGAGTAAAACGAGCAAAGCAAATGAATTAATATTAATAATAATGATAACAAAAACAAAGAAAATGAGGAGATTAAGACAAAACAGAGTCTAAGAATGAAACACGATGACAAAAGATGGTTCTTATTCTTTTCCCAGTTTGTGAGGCAAAAACATATTTGTGAACTCATAGAGGCTGAGAAAACCTAAACAGCTGCATCGACGCCTGCTAAAGACAATATCATGTGACCGGTTTAACGTTAACAACAGTGAACCTCAGCAGGTAACTGTGAGGTTCTGGTGGCTTACCAGCCACCCAGAGACCAAATGTAAACAGTAGGGGTGCAACAATACTCGTATTGATATTGAACCGTTCGATACAGTGCTTTCGGTTCGGTACGCATATGCATGAACAATACAAATTTTTTAATTTATCAACTTTCCTTCTGACGGTGCTGTCTGTATTGAGCGCTCAGTGGATCTGCGCTCGACAGTGCAGCCTAGGCGGAATAGTCGAACACAGATTCACTGAGCGCAGGGTAAGCTAGCAAGACAGAAGCTAAGCTCTCCTTGCAACATGGCAAATTGAACCTCCCCCACCCTCATTCAGATCTGGTGTTTGGAACCATTTTGGTTTTCATGTGACGTATGACCCTGAAGGTAAGCGCGTCATGGACAAAAGTAAAACAGTATGTTGGATGTGCCACGCAATGCTCAATTACATGGGTGGGAACTAGTGTGTTAGCGCAGTTAGCTCGCTAACGTGTTGACGCCGTCCAGCCCCACGCACGGGGCGATCCGTGGTAGCTCGTTAACGGAGATTTGCCGTGTTGTGGCGTTAACGTCATTTCAGATTAACGCTGACAGCACTAGTGGGAACACAACGAATATGACTGCACATTTACTCCGACATCATCCAAGTGCAAAGACAAGTGGAAGCAGACAAAAACAACAAGCACGCATGCTACAAACTTTACCCGAGTCATTTAGACAGCCGTTAGCACATGATTCTCCTTATGGGGACCTGATATGTTTAATATGCTGCTGAGAATATAGCCCAGAAGAAGCGTATAGTAGAGCTTTTATTTTGGAAAGAGACATTTCTCTGTAATAAACTCTCTTTTCCAAAGATGAGTGATTTCTCGATCAGATAGATTTTTTTATGACTTTGTTGTTTTAGCAACATTAAATTTAAAAACTGTACTTTTGAGTTAAAATATATATTTATAATTTAAATAAATGACAAATTAAAAAGGCATGAACATTTTTTTTGTATCAAAAAAATATCGAACCGTGACACCAAAGTATCAAACCGAACCGTGAATTTTGTGTATCGTTGCACCCCTAGTAAGCAGGTTACCGTCATCATATATTGAATGACAGTAAAACTGAGGTTATTGTCTTTGACAGCCATATTCCATTGAACCGACTAACTGTTACCCTTGGCCCACTTGCTAGCTACCTCTCCAACGTTGTAAGAGACCTTGGGGTACTCCTGGATAGCTCTTTCAAATTAGAGAAACAAGTATCTACTGTGGTTAAATCCGGTTTCTATCAGTTACGTCAAATTTCTAAAGTTAAGCCTTTCCTCTCCCCCAAGGACCTTGAAAAGCTTATTCATGCATTCATTACCTCTAGACTGGACTATTGTAACTCCCTCTATTTAGGCCTCCCCCACTCCTCTCTTCACCGGTTGCAATTAGTACAGAACGCTGCTGCACGTCTTTTATCGGGTGCCAGAATGCATGACCATATGACTCCAGTTTTAGCCAAGTTACACTGGGTCCCTGTGAAATTTCGCATTGATTTTAAAATTCTTTTATTCACTTATAAAATCTTAAATAACACTGCCCCTAGCTATCTAATAGATCTTCTTCATCTGTATAACCCTGTAAAAGCACTAAGATCTTCTAATCAGATGCTCTTAATGCAACCTAAGTCTAGGTTGAAAACCAGAGGCGACCGTGCCTTTGCTATTGCAGCTCCTAGATTGTGGAACAGCCTCCCTATTGTCATTCGCTCTTCTGAAACTGTTCAGTCTTTTAAATCTCGTTTAAAGACCCATCTTTTTACTCTGGCTTTGACGTAAGATAGTTTGATTATCATTTGGTTGGTTTCTATGTTTGTCTCGTCTTGCGTTGTATTTGTCTTATTTTATTTTATTTTTATTTATTTATTCTTTTTCTTTTTTTAGTTGTGAAGCACTTTGATCAAAACTGTTGTTTTTAAATGTGCTATATAAATAAATTTTTTGATTTTGATTTGATCATGCTGGGCTTGCAAAACTCTGCATGAGTGACATGAAGGTTGCTAAGGTGACGGTAGACAGGAATATGGGTCCAGGAGATGGATTACAGAAAATAAACAGGATGGGGCAATGACAGTTTCTTTTTCATAACAGTGAATATGAGAATGTGCTTCGTAGTTTCTGTAACGTTTCATCGAAATGGTGCAAAAATTCATAAAGAATTTTGTTTGGGTTAAGTGTATGTTGTGATCTTTGCTCATGGCAACTAAATGTAAGCTGAAAAGGTGAAATTATGTGTTAAAATGACGGCGTGTCTGTGATTGGAGAGTGGAAGGAAAAACAGAAAACACCGGCCACATTACTGCTCCTCATCAGGGGCTTGACAAGTCCGCATGACAGCTGATGCCGCCATAGCGATGGCTGAAAGCTGGCAGTGTTTCCATCACGTTGCCCCAATGCACACTTACATAAAGCCACAGGCGCCACAACAGCATCAGAAGTGACACAGGGCCACACAATGACGGCAGAGTAAGACACGCCTGGACCATTCTTTCTTTAGCTCGCTGAGAGTTGTGTTTTCCATCGTCTTACCTCATTTACTACCTAAATTAAGACACAGGTGGTAACGCATCTGCACAGCCTTAAGCTGCCTTGACCGAAACGTGACCGTTTTGCAACATACTGCATAGAGTGACTTCAACTGCTGGACGGTGCAAGAACAGACCATAATGAAAAAACACTTTTGTCTCAAGGGACAAAATTCAAAAATTTTTGTGACTGGCTTTAAAATATAAACAGTTTAATCCAGAACTTTGGCAGTCTTGTAATAACATCATACCAACTGGAACAAAAAAAAGCAAAAGCATTCCTGCTTTGTCAGACACACACACCCCGAAACCCAGGAAACCAAATACAGGCAAATAAACTGAGCGAGAAAAGCTAACAAGGTCTGTGAGAATTAAAAGAAGGTCACAGTGAACGACTGGCCTGTAACTGAAACACTTTACATGAAGTGTCTATTTATCATTTCGTCCTCGTGTTTTTGTCATATTCATTAAAAACAGTATTTTTGAACGCTATCTCCAGTTGAATAAAATCAAGATAAGATCAGAAAACACACAGAAAAAAGAGGAATGGGCTAAAACGTGGAAAATGCAAGTGTAAGAGAAACACCTGAATAAAGTGCAATTCACCTTTAAAGAGTTCAAAATCTAAGAAACAAATTCCTAAATCTAACAAATCCACTGAAGCGCTTCATTATTGTTATTTTCTTTCTTTTTAATGCCTTTTTTGTAAGGAATGACTGGTTAATCAAACTAAACAGCTGCCCTAAATTTACGTTTGAACTATTCAATTGTTTGTAAAATATCCACAAAGTTTCCTTTTGCCAAAAACCTTGTGAATGAAAGTTAAAAAGAGAGAGAGAGGGAGAGAGATTATTACCTGTAATGTTAATGGTTTCTGACACAAAGTTGTATTTTACTTTTCACTTGGAGAAACCAGACCACCCTCCCCCCCCTGCATCACAAAGCTGCTACAAACTAAAGGCTGGCTACTTGACCTGCAAAGACCGTCACCTCGGGTACACCATTGTTCCCTTTGTCCTTGTCGTCACTATGCCAACCTAAAGCCGAACCTTTGTGTCTCGATCTTTGGATACATATGTCAAAATTCTCACCACCCTGACTAACCCTGAGCTCACCTTCGCCGAGATTATCCAGCAGTCTAGAGCAGGAACATTCTTAGCCTTTCTAGTTAAACTCAGTGCAGCTTAATTAGCACCAACCACAGAAAAAAGGTGTTTTCCAGCTTCAAAAGAGTTTCTGATAGCCAACTTAATAATATCAGTGCTATCACTTTGGAAGCTGCTGTGCGTTTTTTTTGTTCAGTGAGATGGCAAAGAATAAAACTCCTGTGAAACTCAAAGCAAAAAGTTTACCGTGAACCAAACTAATTTCCCTTTTTCCTGGTTAGAATGAAGGGATGAAAGGCAGATATGAATATCATCAAGATAAGACTACAAGCCACATTTAACTATACATTTACATAGTGCTTTGTTCTATGAACTTGCAGGCCAATTTAAAACAAATAAAACCAAACAAGCACGCTTTCCAGAAAACTGGAATGGCCGATGGAAGCCCGTACCGGCACTGGCAAACTCCACACAGAATGGTTTGAGCAGAGCTTCTTGCTGTGAGGTAACAGTAATAACCAGTACCCCCCTGGCAAAAATTAATAAAGATCAAGATAACTGACAGCAAACAATAAACAAATATTGCAAATTGGAAACTGGCCTTTGGTTCAACCTCTCTGCTGAAGAAAAGAGACATTGCACTAAATTTGAACCCCTTGCTTAATTTTGGTTTAATCACAAATCACAATCTGACCAGATTCAAACAGAATGAAATCGGTTTAGTGTTGATGTGTAAAAACTTCCAGCTGCATTTTACTTCATGCGCCTAATTCTCATATTCACCTCAGCTAGAAACAAGTCCAAACTTACCCTACGGAAAGACACGACATAGAAGGTGTCGCCGCGGCGGTTCAGCTCATCGAAGAAGTCGGTGTACGTGTGACGAGGGGCGTAGTACACCTGCAGCTCACTGCCAGGACTCCTGTGGAAGAAACGCAGATAAATATGAAAACACTCGTCAGACAAATATGGTAGCAATAAAACCTACAAACATTCAAGCATGCATACGTGCAATTAACTGCAGATAGCAAATGTAGGATAATCTGTAATATATCTGTCCACTTTCCATATTTCAACTATATGATTTATATCACAGCGTTAGTCCTATTTGATTTCTGCTTGTTCAAACACCATCAACTCAAACAGCAACTACTAAACCATCACAGTGGTCTGTGCCTCAGTATAACAGACTTGCCCAGTAATTTGCTGCTGGAGCACAAAGTAAAGCCTAAAAACTGCAACTTCGCTGTCTCACTGCAGCATTGAGTGCTTCCTCCTATTTTTGGTGTTATGTTTTTTTCATCTGGCCTTACAGAGGTTAACTTCTGAAAGTGATTTTCTTTCATTTTCCTATGAACTCAGATATTTTGTAGCCAGATTTAAAAGCGCCAAAAAGCTATTGACACCATCTGTGTGATCGAAACCGTGCAGCAGAAAAGTTTCTCGTTCATCGCCAAACTTCTAAAGCGGTGTGCAAGGGTCATCCTTTAAAAATCACTGCATCATAAATCGAATATTATAAAACTGTAAAACATAAAAAAAAGGGGACAAATGCCTAAAATGCTCCAGTTTCTATTTAAAGCAACGCTTTGGTCAAATTCTACTAAAACACCAAAACATGGCAGGTTATAACGTCTACAGGTGCATCAACTAATCAACCTTCATTAACAAAATACAAACACCTGAAACTTTCTGTAGCCGGCCTTTACTTACTTTTCCGCAGTAGTTTCTGTGTATTGAACCGTCACAATCTGCCTACCTTCGTCCTCCTTATTTCCTGTTTTCTGTCAGGGAAAAACCAGACAATTAGCTATAATCTGTGCAACCACATCAATGCCCATGAAAGACAGCAGTAAAAATAAACAGTATTGTTATACATAAAAGCAGACTATCCTTTCAAAACTCCTAGAGATCCACACACACGTGTAAGTAAGTAAGTAAAATTTATTTATATAGCGCTTTTCACAGATAAAAATCACAAAGTGCTTTACAACACAGGAAATGGGAATATAAAAACAATATAACAGTAAATAAAACAATGTAAAACAATAAAACTATAAAAACAGCATAAGAAGAAATTAATCAAATGCTTTTCTAAATAAAAATCAAGGTTTTCTGTCAAGGTTTTCTCCTGATAAATTACATCTCGTTCAGAAATTTTACAGCTGTCATGAAGAAATAAAGACTCAGGTGGTGATCCACAGGCACATGTTACATCAGAGTGAGCAGATTTACTGTTCAACTCCAAAGGCCGAATAGGTAAAACAGCTGAATACAGGCAGGCAATAAACACCTCCACCTTTTCTGTTAATATAGATAAGAACAATGTGTGTATATACGAAGTGGGCAGATGGTCGGCTTCAGTAGACCGGACCTGCTGTGACAGATTTTGAAAAAAAAAATGAAAAAATATGGAAAAAAGGAGCAGGGGGCACTAATCCCATAGCTCCCCTCTAAGTGTTATGTTTACTTTCTCAGGGCTGCCGGATTAAAGTCAGCCCAATAAAGAGAAACGAGAGGCAGAAAAAGGGGGTAGGTGTGACTGGAGGTGAAACAGTGGTGAAAGACAGGCTTTGGGTTGCCAAGAGACTTTTAAAGTGGAAAGGCTTGAAATCCAAATGAGGTTTAGTTTGCAATATGTATTGCCAGCAGCAAATATCACGTAAATTTGTGCACGGACCACTACGTGTGTTTTACTGTTTTGCAAAACACGCTGCTGTGACTGACCAGAATCGTCCTGGTGGGTTTGTGGTTGCTGTTATTCTCTCGTCTCGATTTGGTCTGCTGAACTTCGTGACGGTGGACCCAACCCCTCAACTCATGGGCCAGCCTGCCAAATTAACACAGTGCGTCTTTGCATTTTAGCATGAGGGGAAACATATGGACAGTAAGCTGTATATGAAATAAAGCTACTTACTCAATGCACTTGGTCCTGTTGACAGAAGGCTGGCAGGGCGGAGACGGTCTGACAAAGATGGGATCCTTTACCACCATCAGGGCTTTATCTTCAGATCTAAAACAGAATAAAAAGCACAGAGACGTGAAATAACGAAAGAGCCAAAACTTTGCGCAGCCACTAAGATACTCAAAAATCTACGTCAACCTGCTAAAAATATTGTGTATAAAGAGCAACAACTAATACGGCTGCATGCAGTTCACAGCAGGCAAAGTACCCATGGTGGAATAAGTAACCAAGGTTATTATCGTTAACGAAAACTAACGAAATAACGAAAACTAGAAGTGAAAAAACATTTTCGTTAACGGAAATAAAAATAAAAACAAAAAAAGGAAAACTAACTAAAACTATAATGAGTGTTCACAAAACTAACTAAAATTAACTGAATTTATAGCAAAAATGTGTTTAGTTTTCATTGATGTGTGCGTGTCATACAATAGTCAAGGGTGAAAATGAAGATTAGTTTCCAGATTTTTTTCTTGCTGTGTCTCATTATGCCAGCAGGTGGCAGCACGTTAGTCGAGTTGTCTGTGTCGCTGCTCCGTCCACGCGCAGAATCATGTCAGGAAAAGTCGGGAGCCAGAGTCCAATTTGGGATTACTTTGAATATGACTGTGTTTTGGATAAAGCAAGTGTCTTGTAGTGGAAAGAGACAAATTATGAGGGACATTTCTAAAGGGAAAAAAATCCCACAAACCTTAAAGTGCACTTGAAAAGCTCACACAAGAAGGCTAACCTAGCTTACCTTGAGAAGGTAAGGGAGCACACTCAACCCTCATCCCCAGAAAACAGAAGCTAACCCCAGGCAAGGCAGCGTGATGCATCCCGAGACAACAGGACGGGGATATCTACACAACTGTGTGAGTCAATTGCCTTCAAAAAGTTTATCAATTCACTTGAACCAAAATGAACACCCGGTGCTGCGAGAGTTAATAGTGTCATTGGGGCCAAGATATACATTTTATAGTTGCCTGGTATCAATGGTTGTTCATCTGCCTTTATTTATTTATTTAAAGAACCCATAGGTGGGAATGTGAGTTGTCTGTCTCTGCGTGTTAGCCCTGCGACAGACAGGCGACCTGTCCAGGGTGCAGTATGGTAGCTGGAATAGCAACACACCCAAGGATAAGCAGAATGACTGATATGATGAAACTGGGATTTTGTTACACTTAATTATTGCAAACACAACTAAAACTATAACTGAAACTAATCAAAACTAAACTGAAACTAAGGATTTTCAAAAAAATAAAAACTAAACTAAACTAGCAAACAATTGGTAAAAACTAATTAAAACTGATATAAAATTGAAAATCTGAAGTCAAAACTAAATAAAAATAAAAACTAATGAAAATTGCAAAACTATTAAAACCCTGTAAGTAACAGAGAACAAAGTGGCACCAAATTGGAATTCATCATGGCTTTAATGTGGTGATAATTACAATAGAAACGAATAAAAAAAACGTTGGTTCTTTTTGCTCAACATGTGCAGAGGTGGCAGTGATCCAATCGCTGAATGCATGCATGAAGACATATACTTGCATCAAAGGGTCGAGTGCAGCGACGCATGCTGCTGTAAATCCTGCGCACGATTACCATAAACATGCTACAGAGTTCAGCATTGCCACCCAAATGGTCACATATAGTCTGACTCTGAACACAGACATATGAAAACAATCAAACGAACCACATTTAAGTTCAAAAGATTAGCACCACGCAGCACCTCCTGACTTTACTCTGCAGATTTTACTCCCTGACTCTGGTTAGAGAGTTACAGCGAGTGAATGATTATATTGCTCGAGGTGCTGATGTAGACGACCCAAAGAAAGTGCCCACCTGTGCGGGGCTTGTTAAGAAAAATGTAAGTCAGCGACGTAATCCCTCCCCTGGGCCTCACCAATGTGAGCCAATTTGTTGACTATGCCTCATTTTCCCGTCTCTTAATGTCCTGGAAATGGTTCCATGAGACAACATGTCAGACCAAAGAGGCCTGATAGTAAGTTTAAAAGAGGGGCCCATTTTAACCTTCAAGCACACGAGCAGCTTCCTGTTCAGTGGGACCCTAAGATTAGATCGCAATCATTCGTCTCACTGCTGGGTTTGGTGCTGTCACCCCTTTTGCAAAGGCTAATGTGTTCCTTCCTGCCTGCACTGTGTTTAATGCTGCTGAGAAACTTGATACGACACAAGAACAGTCTGCATTAACATGTGACAAAGCCTTGGCAGAGATCTAACACACAACGCAGGATGCCTTGGAGGCGTTAGATGTTTGACCACCTTGCAAAACATAATTTTCGTGACATGGGGAGTCAGGTATGGTACCAAACAGGAATGTTATTCATGCAATTTACAAAAGTAATTGCAGGATCTGGAGTGCATTTAGAAAAAACAAAGAATATATACATAAGCACATAGAAAAATAAACTATTAACAACATACAGCTTTCTGTCAAACAAGAACTGACCCCAATTTCTCACCTTGCAATTCAAAGCGCAACTACTAGACTACAGCAAGGACGCTGGAGGCATTCAAACGGCTGTTTGGACAAGGTGGGTGATCAGCTGCCACTTGTGTTTACATGGGCCTTAATGAGCTTCAGACTGAGCACAGGTGCATCCTGGTCTACTTACATGCTGGATAAACATGCTGTTGTGAAGGCAGTTAGGGGGTTTAGCTCATTACCTGTCGCCCATCTCAGACGGCCTGCTGCCAAGAGCGTCAGGACCCATCAGGCGTTCAATTTCTGCCTCTGGTGAGAAACCCAACAGGTGTCTGCCGCTGTGCTGCATGGAAGCAACTTCGAGCGAAGAGCCCGGGCCACCCTGAAACAGACTGATGACGAAGAAAAAAGTTAGTTAAGAAAAACAAAAAACCCGCAGGTGAGGTAAAATCAGGACACTTGAGTTAGAAAAGAAAAGAAATGTAAAAAAAAAAAAAGAACTCGGTGCTGGACTTAGATGACCGCTGAAATGCACGTGACCCACATCCTGTGCACAGGAGGGATTTTTGTTTTTAGCCACGAGCAGAATCTGAACTCTGATCTCGACCGCACAACCCAAAGGGCGCGTGCACACAAGCAAAAATACACACAGTTACTTTGAGTGGTATTACTACGCTGTGTGGCATTTTCATTTCAAAGGGATCTAACCTCAAAGCGGGCATTTTTTACATTCCAGAGGAGAGCCCAAACACAAAAAGCCACAGATGTGAGCACAGGTAGAGGCTCACGCACACTTCAGATACTGTGAATACAACCGCAAAAGCAAACTCATTCGCAGTCCTGGGAAACTTATCCATGTTTAACCTCGAGATAAAAAGGAAAGAAAAAAGTGGATTTTAGTAAAGAGAAGTTTCAGATCCAGAAAAGATATGCTTGGATCCTCGTGGAGAATGCTATTCCCAGTAGGAAATAAACATTTTTACAAAATGAGAACAGAAAATTTTTCAATACACTTGGAGGTGAACTGCGCTCTTGAGTTACACAACCCCTCCATCTGCTAGCTGAGAGGAATCAAGTCCCCCCCCCTTGGTGTAGTTTTATATAACTCATTACAATTTGTCCCAGTTGTTAATATTACAAGCAGAGATAAGAAAAATGACCATGTGCAAATGCTTTTTACATTTCTTTCTAATGTTTGAAGCCAGAACGATTTTATTTTACTTTCACAAGTGGTAACAGTTTACTTTTGCCCCAGCCCATCGCAGTGTTTTGAGAGTTATTCATCCATTAGTCAAGAAGTCCTATAAACTCTGGCAGCAACATCAGAGGACTGAACTGTACACAAGAACAATACGGCACATATGAACTATTAATCGTCACTTTCTTTTCCAAGAGATTGGCTTTGGTCAGGATAAAGGTAGGCTTTTATAGCATGTGCATTAATGGACTACATACTACTCAGTACTATGCTCTGGTGCTTGGCTCCAGAGCATAGTAGTAAAGTCTTACGGGGAAACCCCCAAAAGTGTTATCATGCAAAGTCAATGACTTTTAATATACACAAATATTAGCTCAACCGATGATCACCTTTTATTTCCTTTTACTTTTTGTTCAATATACTTGATAAAAGAGATTTTTCTTCGTTTTGAGGGAGCGGGGCGGTTAAAAAGTTGAAGACGTTTTTTGCATAATATCTTACATGTAGGGCGTGCTTCCCACTGTGAGTCATGGGGCTTCCCATTTCTATTCAGTCAATAATCATGGCAGAAATATTCATGACAATATCAGCCGTCATCAGCACTCATTTGGTTTGAATTGAATTTCAGCCATCGATCGCTGTATCAAATTACTTTTTATGGCAAGTGAAAGCATTCATCTGTTCAGTGTCCCAGGCTCACCTCATTGGTCCGACGTTAAGAACGAGGAACACCACGACCACCATGAGGCACACCGCTCTCCTTTTGGGTGCTGTTGCTTTCAGCGCTGTATTCTGCAGAGAAAGTGAGGAAACCCATTGTAGTAAAAACTACTTCCAACACGTGCACATAGGGCTGCTCAATTAATCGAATTTTAATCTCGATTACGATCTGGGCTTTCAACGATCATTAAAAATGACTGAGCCGATTATTAGCCCCTCCCTCATGCTTTACTCTCGCGCTGCTCCGTGTGGCAAATCGAGCGCACCTCTCTGCATTTCGAACACGCGTCACAACAATTAAGAGCAGTGGTCTCCAACCTTTTTTGCGCCACGGACCGGTTTATGCCCGACGATATTTTCATGGACCGGCCTTTAAGGTGTCGCGGATAAATACAACAAAATAAAACTAGTACCGGTACCGAAAAAAATAAAATTTATTCATAACACACATGAAAAGACCAAGGAAAACCGAGTAAACGATAAAAACGATAACAAAATAACGCTGAAAACCGATAAAAACCCTGAAAACTATACATTTCATACCTGAGCCTCAACTCTCGCGGCCCGGTACCAAACGACTCACGGACCGGTACCGGTCCGAGGCCCGGGGGTTGGGGACCGCTGATTAAGAGGACCCGAGGGAAGCTCGGAAAGCTAAGCAGAAGTTATTTGGAGAGGAGAGTGACTGCTGTTGTTTGAAAAGAGGTAAAAAAAACTTCAGTGGTGTGGAAACATTATGGGTTCATGAGTCAGACGTGGATCAAGTAGACACAGTGTGTAAACTTTGCTACAGTGTCGTAGCTGCACCACAGAGCAACACTGCAAAGTTCACTAAACATAGATGTTTACATTTTTCATTTATTTTTTATATTGCAAACATTTGCACTGTTATCAGTATTTGCACACTATTTTATATTATTTTTTGACAATCTTTAAAGTCATTATTCAACACATTGTTATTGTCAAATAATCGAGATCTCAATTTCAGTGAAAATAATCGTGATTATCATTTTTGCCATAATCGAGCAGCCCTTCGTGCACGTGTGCCTGTACTGTGAGTGAAGTGCTGGTCGTATCTCACCTTGCTCAGAAGGCCCTCCAGCTGTTTCTTTAGGTTGCCGTTCTCACTCTTGAGCACCTCGTTCTCAGACAGCGCCACCTTCAGGCGAGCTTCCAGCGAGAGCAAATACTCTTTCTTCTTTTTCCGAGACAGGGATGCCGACTCGCGGTTTTTTATCATGCGCTGCTGCCTCTGGGACAACTTGGACTACAGTGGGAATGTGAGAAAAAACAGAAACAAGAACATCGTTTATTATTGAAGTCACGCCAATATTTTATCCTTCCTCGACTCAGCACGTATCCAAACAGGAAAGAGAAGCAGTTACTGCCTAAGCCACCTGTTGGACTGCAGACCACAGGTTCTTCTGACTTGTGTGATAGTTGACTTAAATAAAAAGTCTTTTGAATCACATGAGCAGTTCTTTTTAGTAAAATGATCCAAAAGTGGGAATGAGGAGAAAACTAGAAACATCTCGTGCTTCCAAAAAGTTAGGTTAAGGCTGTCTCATCCAATATGCATTACAGACATCATAAATACAGCATCAGAGGAGATTTACTCAATCACTACATCTCTACTCCGTCACTGGTACCGAACTTACTTTCTGTTCCAGAGTGATCGTGCTGAATACTGCTGGCAAAACATTATTATTTCCCAGAGTAGTTGATCTTTCATCTTTCGAGTGTATTTTTTGGATAATTATGGGAAATAAGCGTGTGAACGTGTGCTTTGTGATTTCACAGTGACTTTGACCGTTGACCATCGAGTCCAAACAAGAACCGAGGATGGGATTAACAAAAAAAGAAACTAAAAACACACAAAATAAAAACAAAACAAAACAAAAAAAACAGATGGGACTGCCCATAAACATAATTACTCTGACCACAGCGTCTCTGGGAAACTAAACATCATTTTACAGTCAATTCTAAAGACGTATGTTATATTCATTTGTATTAACTGCCATTTCATTTCACATACATGTGCTCCGACATCTGCTCTGTCGATTTCTTGAACCAACACTCATGAGAAAGAAGAAATCACAGGAAACCAGGAAAGATAAACCCAACATAAAAGCCAGTGCCGACTGTTATTCTCACCCAGAGACTCCCTCTGTTGCTGGTGCTCTAGTTTACTTCAGTGATAGAATAATAAACAGACACATTAAGGATGTATTGTAAGGTTAATGACAATTCTTCAGCAAATCCTGGCATTAACATCGCTCCAAAGAGCCCTTAAGTGTATGCTTTAAGTAAAATATTTACACCAGGATCCTCTAGGGGCATAAAAGGTCACCTGCAATGCTTCAATTCTATACGTGTGTTTAGAAAAGGTGTCACTCATTGATAAATGGGTTCACACCAGGCACATAAACACAGAAACAGTTTATATGTTAGTGGTCTAAATGTGGAAACAGAAGAACGGCCACAGCCAGCATCTATTGTTTTAACTCTCAAGGTAAACTATAAATAAATAAATACAATTCTGGCATTTTTTTTCAGTTTAGATTTGTTTATCTGAGGCATTTGTGTGAATCAAGACTTAAAAAATATCAACATAAACAAATTAATAAATAAATAAAGACACGCTCAAGTAGATTTTTTCCACTTGACGTCAGTAAGATGAGAACTGAAATCAAAGTCTCGCATGCTAACCCAAATAGTGCATATGTTAACATGACCTCTCTCAAATTAACAGAGCCAGTGGCACAGATTACCCAAACACCTTCATTGTCCACCCACTCCCCAGCTATCTCGCCGCCCCTCTTCTCCAAACACGAACGCCCTCCTAAGGGTAAGTCTGTAAGATCCAGGGTCTAACAGCCCCGCTGGTGATTAAGTTATTTGGATCCCTGTATTTGTGTTCTGTCTCCTGAGAAACTCTTCTGTCTCCCAGCCGAGCTCTGGGAGCCGTGCCACTAGCCCGAGCCTGGGAACACTGCAAGTAAGCAGTTACCAGGGAGTGAAGAGCACGGGGAACTTCACGTCGCGTCCACAATGAGGCTGGGGAGGAAGATGTGGGGCAAGGGGCAAAAAAAAAAGGGGCTGAGTGGCATTTCTCAAGAAGCTTGGCGGGTTGAGAGGCTAACGGTGATACTCGTTCACACTCAAACTATTTGAATGCCAGTGGGAAATGCAAACAAGGGGGGAAAATGCCCATTAGCACAGCACAGCTCATGCAGCAACAGCTGCAGACAGCTGTTGGTTTACTGATCAGCGCCATGTGAATGCATCTAATTGCATGATCATCCCAACTCCTGGTCAACAGCACTTCAACAGATGAATATGGGTGAAGAGAGAAAAGCATACAGGAGTCTGATCGCCACAATGCAAGTGAGGAACCCCTCATTCAGTAAAAGGAGCTTCTGAAAAGCGTCTAGACTTCTTTAAGTTGCTTGAAGACGTTTCACCTCTCATCCGAGAAAGCTTCTTCAGTTCTAAGGTCAAATGGTGGAGAGTCCCAGATTTAAACCTAGTGGGAGTTTCCCCCCACAGAGGGACAAAAGGACCCCCTGATGATCCTCTAATCGCCTGAGCCAAGGTGTGAAACTGGGTGTGGGTCCCAATCAGCCAGGGTTTCGGGTGAGCTCATTGTGAAACCTGGCCCCACCTTATCGTGCGAATTCCTGAGGTCAGATGGCCCAGGATCCCACTAGGTTTAAATCTGGGACTCCCCACCATTTGACCTTAGAACTGAAGAAGCTTCTTGGATGAGAGGTGAAACGTCTTCAAGCAACTTAAAGAAGTCCAGACGCTTTTCTTTGCAAGCTCCTTTGACTACGATGACCTGGATGACTGAGAACCTTCACAGACAAACACCTCATTCAGTTCAACAGTCCAAGGATTATTCCAAAAGGAAGTTTGTGATTAACCATTAATCTATCCAGATGATAGTGGCTTCCTCTAACAGGTCAGGGTGTAAATGTTTCATGATTTTACTGTGAGTCATAAACCCTCATAACTGTGAAACGGTTTCCATAGGTGACATTTCAGTCGAGCGTGACGCAGACAGTCGCCGAGATCACAAGTCCCCCAACAGTCGAAAGGATACGCACAGCACCAACAAAGAAAACATCTTTGCTAATGCAGGAGGAAGCCGGGAGAGAGAGGTGATGAGTTACAGATCTGTCGTAGCCAATGTGGTTGCAATATGTTGAGCAAAGAGCAAGCAGAATGATGAAGCTACTTCAGCCATAAAGTTTGCTAATAGGGTGCGAGTGGATCAGAGCAGAGTTATTATATTATAGTCGTGTATTTTCTAATGTGATTTTTGTTTATTTCGTTTTGACTTCTTGAGATTAATTCAGTTTAGTTTCAGTTAGTTTCCAGAGTGTGTTTGGTTGTTTCAGTTGAATTTTTGTTGTTTAAAAATGTTTCGTTTTAATTTAGTTAGTAATTATTATTGTATGGAGGGCATGAGCCAGAGGCAAGATTTAGGAAAATTAGTACAGGCAGTAGAACTTTTGGAAATCAGTTGACTCTCAATGAACACATCAATTTTAGGCTACGTCCACACGTACCCGGGTATTTTTGAAAACGCATATTTTTCTATGCGTTTGCACCTTTCGTCCACACGTAAACGGCGTTTTCGGTCACTGAAAACTGAGATTTTTAAAAACTCCGGCCAGGGTGGATGTTTTTGAAAACTCAGTTTTTGCATTTACGTGTGGACGTGAAAAACTGAGAAAACGCAGAAAACGCAGCGTCAAAGGTGTGCGCCTTTTTTGACGTCACACTGTGCGCCACGTTATTGTTTTGGTGAAATGAATTTCTACAATACTGTTACTGTTAATTGTTCTCTCTGCAGTGTTTAAATGCTTACATATACACACACAGTTACTGTCCCTCCACACATACGACTCGGCTCTGCTTCTATGCCCCAGCTTTGTTTACTTTTCCCACCGAGGCTTCTAGACTTCTGATTGGCCAACATTTCTGCACGGTTAGGAATATATCGCCACCTGCTGCTTTGGCATGTTCCTAGCAGCGTTTTCCTTCATTTCTGCCTTTACGTGTGGACGGGATTATTTTTTAAAACGAAAACGGAAAATCTCCGTTTTCAAAAAACGTGTGGACGTAGCCTAAGTTAACTATAATAACGCTGGATCAGAGTTCTGGCAGTTTAAGGACAAAATTTCGGAATTATATATAAACAGCGAGCGATTAACCGTGCTGTGCTTATGGAAAAAATACAACAGCTAGTACTATTTTTCCCCATCAGCAGCATGCAGTGGGAAGTGCACAGTGCTTGTACGGTGAGACTACAAAAAGGGGTCTTAAGTTAAGTGTTCGTGTGTTATTTACTCACTGCCTACTTTCTTCAGCTGCTAATGGCAAAGAAAGGTGATTTAAGTGGCTTCTGAGTATTTCACAAACTGCTGACCTACTGGGATTTTCCCACACAACCATTTCTAGAGTTTTTAGAGATTGGTCCAAAAAACAGTGAGTGCCAGTTCTCTGGGTGGAAATGCCCTGTTAATGCCAGAGGCCAGAGGCACACTGTGGGCCTGTTAGTACCAAGTGAGAATGCCAAAGCCTACCACACTATTGTTACTGAACATGTTTTTACCACAGTGTATGCATCTTACAATGGCTGCTTCCAACAGAAATAGGTACAAGGCTCTTCAACATGACAATGAGCTCAGTTTACTCAAAAAGCCTCCACACCCACCAGATCTCAATCTAACGGATTAAGTCTGAGACGTAAAGTGTTGGAACGAGAGATTTGCAACATTGAAGTGCAGCCAGCAAATCTGAAGCAACTGTGTGATGTTGCTGCAAAACCTCAGAGGAATAGATCCAAGCATCTTGTTGAATCCATGTCATGAAGAATTAAGGCCATTCTAAAGGAAAAAGGGGTCCAAGCACTAGAAAGGTATGCCTAAAAAAAGTGGCCAGTGAGTGGATTCAATGTTTTTAATCAAGCTCAGTCTCAGCTGTCCAGCTTTAGAAATATTTCTGATGAAAAAAAAGTTAAACATGCCTAAATATCTGAGTTAGCTGTACGCAGGGACCACCAGGCCTTCCTGGGGCCCACGCCTATAAATCCTTCCATCCTACTAATGGGAACCTTTGTTGAGGCCTGCAATTTCAGACAGGATTGTTTTCCCTTGCATGCATGCACATGCACACAAACACACACACACACACACATGCATCTAAATCCCTTGCCATTTGGGAGCCCATTACACTACACGGACCCAATCCCTGATGGCTATTTACAGCTGCCGCCCTGCACAACACCTGTCTGAAGCATGTAATCCTTTGCAGCCGTTTAACATCCAGGCTTACGCAGGCCAAAATACAGAACTGTGGAGACCAGAATCAGTGACACACACAGACTTACTGTAGATACAACATGCAGCAACACCTGGCACAAGCATGCCATCTTTAACAAGTCCACCACTCTGCTGCAGCCAAACCACAGTGAGTGAACACAGCTGCAGTGCTCTCTCACGAAGAGTCGAGCCTCTTACATTCTCCTTGTTGTGCCACAGAAACAACTAACTCTATTGAAATTGCTCTAAATATAAAAACATTCCATCCTTAACAAAAATGTGTAAAAACTGCCCCAGTTGTCCTTTAAAAGGCTCTTCAGAGGAGCTTTTTAAATTTCCACTACCTTTTTCTCTTGGTAAATAAGGTGAACTTCAAAACTTTGGATCTGTTTGTCCTGCTAACAATTAAATGTTTACAGACCCTTTCTTTTAATCACCTATTATAAACTTTATTGACTTGGTTGGCTTTACAAATGGCTGAGAGGAGTATTTGTTTTGGCCTCTGAGGTTTGGAATTCCTCGACATTTCTCTCGATGTCTGGCACAAAAAGCGCTTCTCTCGACTGAATTATGCCCGCGATAATTGGACAAGTTCCTCTACGCCCTTTTAGGGGTGGACGGCTTTTACAGCTAGAGGTCAACCATTACATTTCATTTAAAAAACACAACAAACCCAGACAAATACCCGATTAACCAAGTTAATATTAATTAAGATGATGTGAACTGTTTTTCATGTTCACATATATCACTGCCCCATGAGATAATAACAACAGAAATCTGGATACATTTTCCCACTGTCACCACAGAAATCACTTCACATGGTTTTAGAGACATTCCACAAATGTGACACATGGTTTTCCATAATTAACAAAGGTTCAAAATATGTTAACTTTTTATTTTTGCAACTTTGCTGTTCAGCCTAACGCTAAGGAGACGTGCTGTGAATGTGGAAGTCCTGCTAACAAAACAAACAAGTCTGAAAGAGGAGACAGAGTGAGAACATGTTTCTCAACCCAATAAAGGTCAGATGAGAACAAGACATGAGTAACTGCTGTGCTGGAGACCAAAGCCCGAAACAACAGCGAATTTGCTAAAAGTCACAGCGAGTCGCTAGCCTCGGGTCTTTAAAAGATCACGACAAACACGCCCACACAAAATAAGACAAGCACTTGTAAAAGTTGGTGAAACTTTATGAAGAGACCAAGAATATGTGCCATAAACAATAAAAAAAACACTACAAATTTACTTTATGTATTTTAAATTGCTGGGGCAGTCTCTGCTGCAGTTAACGGGGCCGTGGTTGCATGTAAAAATCGTAAAAATCAACCAGGGAGAAACGAATGTGTGTGGGGAAAGCGCTGCATTTATGAATCGCCGCAGCTGTCCTGGCATCACCCCTGAACGCATCACACGAAAGAATACACCCTCTGCCATTAATACTGAAAGCAATGTCCTGTCCTTTTCATACTAATCTGTTCTATTGTAGCAAATTTAAAAACAAAACAAAAAAAACACTCATCATCTATTTGCATTTTTACATGTTTGTGTCGTCTCAGTGCTCTGCAGCATTCCTTAAGATTTATCTCTGATTACAAAGTGAAAATCAGTCATTTCAGATCATAACGTGGTCTCAAGCCACGGTTCTAAAAGTGGGGTCTGTGGTCACAAATGGTGGCCGTTGTTAACATTTCATTCGGCCCCTGCGCACAACAAAGAAAGAATGTGATTCTCTACATTTCATGCTACGTATAATGGTGCAAAATGAGACAAAAGGAACAGTTTTCTTCTGTTTTGACTTCTTAGGGGGTGGCTGTGGTTTGGGAGATAGAGTAGGTGTTCTCCTAATGGGAAGGTTGGTGGTTCGTTGCCCAAGCGTACTTTGGTATGATCTGCATGCCAAGAAATCCCGGGGCAAGATACTGAACCCTGAGTTGCTCCCGATGCATTCACCAGAGTGTAGGTGTATGCGATCGTTAGAGAGAAAGCACTAGTCTAGAGGCAAGGCACAGAAAAAGGTGCTTGTGCGAATGCATGTTCTATAAAGCACTTTGAATGCTCATGTAGAGTAGAAAGAAGCTGCATAAGAACAAGTTCATGTAACTTTCAGTTCTGCTCTAGCCACCATAAGTCTTAAGAAACAGAGTTGGTTTCAAGAAATGCCATCGGTGGTTTAAAAAAAAACCCAAAACAAAACAAAACAAAACCCCCCAAAACTACAAAACTTGCACAAAAATGACAACCACCAAGACAAACCACCCTCTGAGCAGTGACATTGCAAAGTAAGTGTTTCCCGTGTGGATTTCTATAGCCCTCCATCATAAACTGGCTCCCTACACTGGCACTTTGAGTGCCTCTGGTATAAAGTAAATGAACGTGCCTGGCACTCACTCTCTATGCCAGTGACTGGCATGGTCCATGCAGAGTAATAACTTTTCTCTCAGTGTGGAAAAATGGATTCATTATAATAAATAATAGCTATAAATGCTTTTTCATTTCCACCATTTTAACAAAAAATCAAAGTTAATGGTTTGTGAGATTAAAATATATACTAAAAAAAAATGTTTAAATGGGGGAGTTTAGGTTGGACAGGATCCACTTCGAGCGTAAACACCCGGAGCACAGCATCACAAAGTGAGCAACTGCACGCACACTCACGACGCATAACAATGCTGCTCCGTGCAAGCGCACACAGGCAAGTACTTGCATGTCGATACACACACGCGCACACAAACACAGGTGTTGAAGGCACCATTTATTCCTGTGAATTACTTGGGCATATTGCTAGTTAGGTAGCAAATTAAAGACTACGACCATCACAGCGTTTTGTGAGCTTAAAAATCCTACCTATCCTTAAGATACTCCTCCACTGTCGTTGAAATACTCATTAAAGGCCTGCATGCTTCTAAAACACACAGGGTAAAAAAAAAAATGTTTTACAAGCATGTAATTTATTTATTTATTTTGGTAAACTTGCTCTGAACGATAATCAGATATATTACTCCGGTGCTTTCTTTTAATTTTATATTTACTTTTAACTCCAACTCTGGAGTTAGTTTGTAAAGCACTTTGTAACCTGCCTATGAAAAGTGGAACAAACAAGAATTATACTACTTATACTTATATCACCACATGTGCCTGCATTTAATGCACCTGATTTTAGAGTAAACACCCAACAAATCCCCACAAAAACAAGTTAACAGTCAGCATACAGAGAAAGATGAATAATCATGACACACAAAATAAGAAATTATTTTTTTTCCTGTATATTTTATGGATAAGAGCTTTTAAACCAGAAGTGGTAACATCTCCGTGTTGGGTGATTATATAGAAACTCTCATAAAAGAAGATTCTTAGAGAATGCTCAGAACTCACATCATCCTCTGAGGATGGGGTCAAAAGTGTGCCCGAAACCACTGGTGGAGCAGCGACGGGTACAGACCAGTCCTGGCTGAGTGCTGGCATAGTGACCACGCTCCCAGAGATGGCCTGTGGTGTTTGGATCTGCAGAAGCTGGCTTGGCTGAGACAGCAAAAGAGGGTGACCTGAGAGAGAGACACACAGGCTTTTCAAATTAAAGGTCTTAACCATGCTAATCATATTTTTATTGTGTGACTAACATAGACTAATGAAGATTACTTTGCTTTCGCATTTATTTTTTCACTAGGGCTGCCACAAACGATTATTTTGATGGTTGACTAGTCACCGATTAATTTTGCGATTAGTCGACTAATCAGATCATCATCCATTGGACGTAAAATGTACAGCTTATTGCACCAGCAGCATCTGCTCTTATACAACTATCATTAGCTTACAGCTTTAAGTGTTTAAGGTATGTGCTAACTAAAAATAAAGAGAAGATGATAGTTTAAAGTTTAATGAAATTTGCAGATTGCTTTGGTGAAGTTTAATAAACCCCTTGCTATCTAAAATATAAGGGGACACCTGAGTATATTCTCGTGATCTCACACTTCTGATAATCAGTTGTCTGCTTGACGTTTATTCAGCTGTGTAAAAACTATAACTTTAATCTCAGCCAAACTGATTTACTCAGGAACAAATAAAATACTAAAAAAAAAAGCCAAACAATAACATTTTGAAGTTACCTAAGTGACTTATATATATTTAACCTGAGTAGCGAAAGACGGCGGTGGGTTTGAAAACGATCTGCCAGGAGTCCGGTGTTCTCACGGCTCTAGTGAGCCTAGCCCCCGGCTAGCTATCGAGCTAGTGGGTAACAGACGTCTCCGAAAACGTCGGAGCGCTTTTGAAAATATGTGGTGTCTTGATAAACTGAGCAGATATTTGAGGTTTCCACAGCTACATTCTCGCCTGAAAATATGTTAAACTTTATTTTGTGACCCAGAAAGAATAATAAGAGTAATATTAAAACTAACTAGCTGCCGCCATTGTTGGAAACTGAGCTGGGCCGCGCTATGAATTCTGGGACACTGCTTCTTCTTCTTCGGGGTTTAACGGCAGCTGGCATCCTTGAACATGCAGTGCTGCCATCTTCTGTTTCAGTCCGTTATTACACTCTTAAATCCTACTACTTATTCCTGCGTCTTTTGTGATTACAAAGCTTCAAACGACGCGTCGACTATTAAATCAGTCGTCGACGATTTTGATAGTCGACGTAATCGTGACTAGTCGACTAATCGTGGCAGCCCTATTTTTCACCCAGCTTTCGTCTTGTACAGTGACAATACACAAAAGAAAGATGAACCCAATGTGCCCTGTAAAAATGGTGCAGGTGGTACACTCCAGTTCCTCCAAACTCCTGCCTGCCTCTGGTGACCTACATACACCTCCTTCTCTTTAACATGACTTTTTTGTTAAAATTACAGGTGGAGAAGATGTTTGCCATCTTGACCCATGGTCTTAAACTTGCACATTCCACCGTGATAGGTTTGTGATGTTTATGAGCTTAAACAGACATAAATGTGCACGTGTCCCCACACTTGAAGTACAACATAGCTCAAATGAAATAAACAAGTAAAACATAATGCAAGACTGTCATTATAAATTAAGGCCTTACTAATGCAGAAGCCTCCCAGAGCGGTGTGCCAGGAACCACTCATCAAGCTGACCCCGCCACCTTCCCCTTTAATGCTAAACCTGTCAATGCTAATTGTGCAAGTGTTTGCCAGTTCTGCTAATGAATGTGTGCATTGCCAACACCAAGTTCTGCGCCCAAGTTCACCATGTGTAAGAATTCATAGGCCTAAAAAAAACGTCAAACGTTTGCTTCAGCATGTTTGTTTGTTGGAAAATAAACAGTTTAATTTTCTTTATTTCCTTTTTCAAATCGTCCCGTTGCTGAGGAGGTTTACTCCTCAGCTGTGAATGTTGATGAGCTCATAAAACAATACCCTTCGTAGCACTGAGCACGCTTGAATACATTTCCATCTGGGGCTTTGCATTTGAATGTCTTGGCCTTAACCATCTGCCATCTTGGCCGTTACAAGGCAGACAGCAGAGCCAAGTTCAAATTCACTTCGAGAGAGGTCAGATGCTCCACCCATTTGGGACCCAAGCAATGACATAAGTATTTACATTGGCTTAGATGCTGCTGATGTAACAAACACCGAGGGCCTGACTGGTCACCCAGAAAGGCTAAAGCAGAAAGAAACAACAGCAATAATGACTCTAATGCACGAAACACATAGCAGCCCATAAACTGTCTCACTTTTTGGTTAGAAAGCAAGCTTGTTTGGCTATTTATTAAAAAATAATGATTTAAAAAGAGCATTTTTTTTTCAAATGTCAGGCAAATATGGACATATTTTGATGAAGATAATCTACTGTCTATTTTCATTCTTATGTATTGATCATCAAGCAAAATAGTGAGAGACAGCCTCACACAGAGCAAAACCTGTGGTTAAAGCACCACCTACTGGCAAAGATAAAACAATTAAATTATTGCTTATAAAAGATTCAGTAGCACTGACAACATAATCCTGATATAATATCATCTCTAAATTATGAGTTACAAAGTATTAAGAGTAAGACATATCAAATTGACAGTTAATATGACTAATGCATTGGTCTGATGCAGGGAGAAGCATGTTTTGATGTGTTGCAGTGTGAGCCCTGACCTGCAGGGGGTGCTGGTTTGATGTTGACTGGAGCTGGTTTTACCACAGGGAGCACAGTGGTCTGCAGAGGCTGGATGATGATTGTCTTGGCCTGCATGGGAGCTGCTGCTTGAGCCAATGGCACAGCTGTAATCAGTGGTTTGGGCTGGATGGAAACCTTTGGGCCAATCTGAATCGGCTTCTTGACCGGCTGAACTGGCTTGGCTGGTGTGCATGTGTGAATATGTCAAAGGACAGGGATGGAAGTAGTTAGACAAGGAAACGGTATTCATATAAATATCCTAAGCTCATGAAAACAAATATGCATTTACAGTTATAAGTTATTCTTAAAGGACTTGTTTTTTTTTCAGGACACGACATCCCAGAGTTTTGCAAACCCATACTGTGGTGCAAAAATAGCAAATCTTCCCTGTTTTAGTAATCAGATGTCTAAATATTGAGAAAAGCTGAATAGCTAGCAGACGTGTGGTGGCAGAAGCTGCCTCACCTCGTACAACCTGATTGGTCCTCTTTGCAGCTTTTCTAGGTGGGGAAGAGATTTCAGAAAAGCCACTGGACTCTGAGCAGACTGAAAGAGGAGACGGCTGCGATTGTGGAGACAGGGCCTCATCCTGAATGAAGAAACAAATGAGATTTAGATCGTGTATCTTCGAGGACGTGATCAGTGTAGTCACATCACTGTTTAAATACGTTTCACCCGTGACACTATAAATTAATTTGTGAAGCCATTTGTACTCTATGTGTGCTCAAGGCACGCCCGATAAAAACAGATAGAGTGTCCTTATCGGTACTCAAAGACTCCAGCAGACAAATGTGTCCTTGGAGAAGTCAGGACGATTCCTTTAGCAGACAAATGCGTGCAGACTGTGTTGGGGCCAGAAAAAGATGTAACCCTTGTCCTTGTTTTGACACGCTGTGAAAACATCTGCCTGCTAAATTATGCTAATACGCTTGAAGCTGTCAGCACCTTTTTTTCCTGTTTTTAACGAGCCGTTGGAGCAAATTTCAGATGGATGGCAAATTATTAATCTGACAAGGTGTTTAAGGCTTTTGGTAATAAGTGTCTCGAGTGTGCGCATCGCCGTCCAAAAGGAAAGAGCAGCTGTCATTGTTTGAACGCCATCTGGATGAAAATTTTTGTTGCTGCAACTGCTCAAAGGAGGGGCAAGCATGTAAATAATCACATTGTGAAACAAAGTGCAATTTGCATTGGAAATGCAATTCAAATGCAGAAAAACCAGGAAGGACAAAGAGTTGAAAAGCATGTCTTACCTGCAAGGAACACGGAGACAAAGCTTCCACTGAGGCAGGAGAGGGCACCGAGCTCAGAGTGTGGGCAGGTGACAGAGAGTCCACGCTCACCTCACCATCTGGACGCACAAGGACATGGAAACAATGGGCAATATGTGCGAGTCTTATTCAGCATAAGCCAATGAGTCTCTCAAGTATTGAACCATTCAATACTTTTGTATTGTTGGACCATTAGACATTGGACAAGTTTGAAAAATAATGACGCACCAATGTTATATGCATGTAGTAAAACTATTATCCCTGAATAATATCCCTTTTAGATTTATTTATATAGTCCTTATTTTGTGCTGCAGTGTGACACAACGTACCTGTGGAAATGCTGCATGTATCCATTTCATTCCATGGAGGAATGTCGATGTCAAAGTCCAGATCTGGAACACCATTGGCCTGAGAAATCAAACATATGATTTTGAAAAAATGGACTTCCTGAGAAAGCAGAATGGAAGCAAAAGCATGTAAGGAAATCCAATAAATGTGTCATTTATAGCTGATAAAATTAAACACGTTTGAATTCTGGGGCATTTATTTGAGTCTACAGTATTTTTTTTGCATGCACGATGTAGGTGGAATTTTTTATTTTTTTGGTGCATGATCTATCCTTGCATAGCAAAACGTGGCTGTAGCCATCTTAGGCTCTACCTTCAGCATCACACAGTCATTTTTTTTTTTTTTTTAGATTTCTACTGGGCAGATCTTTCACTTCCCCATGTATTTGCATATTAAGAAGATGAGTTACTCACATAGCCAGCATTATCAAGAGCCTCAAGCAGCTCATCTGCATCCCGCAGCTCATCGCCTAGTTTCTCCAGCTCATCGAACAGGCTTAAGTCTGTATGTCAATGAGAACAGAACACAGACAATTGCTTTCCATTAGAAATCTTTATCATGAGATTATTGAAGAAATGAATACAAAACAATTACAAAAAATATCTTAAAAATAAGTAAGTGCCACATTTGGCTTTTGCTTTTTTCTTGCAGTTAACTGCCAGTAAAAGAGACAAGCTGGTATGATCAAATTTACTGTATTTAGTTAGTTAGTTCGGCAATGTGTAATTTGGAAATGCTATCAATACAGTTCAGACTGTGCCACAAAAACATGCATGCACAACACAGCATAACACAATTACAGACAAAACTACTAACACCAAAAAATGTACCCTTAAAAAATGTATCTTTTTTGTCTTTTTCAAAGCATAAACTCTTAACAGGCCAAACAAGATTATTATGGTCACACTTTAACAAATCTGTTTCACTTTCATTTTTAACATCTTATTTGTTTCTTCTACATTTTCTTCAAGTAAGTGCAAACAGCAAGTCTATTATTAGTAACCTAATAAAAAATAGCATTAACAATGATAATAATAGATAACATTAAATATATAAATTGTTAACAAGTTTTACTTTTCGAGACCTTAAAAGCGATTATTAAAATAAATCAGTAAAAATAAGAAAAAAAATACATTCTTCGTGTTTTTGTTTTTTAGGGTAAGTTATGCACTTTATATATTATCTATATTTAGTATTACATATCTGTAATAATGATCAGACAATGCAGTGTGAGGTGTGCCCTGTCTCCAGTTACAGTGCTGGTTATAACTCCAATTACGTGCTGTTACATCATCACAGCATCACGGCTAATGCTAAATGGCTAACTTAGACTTAGGAGTGTGACAACAAGCACAACACATAAACCTCCGATTTGTGTCTTTAAAACAACCGACTTATAAAAACTCCTCTTTTATACGTGTTGTCTCTGTTGATATCCTGGGTCAGCTACACTGCTTCTCTCTATGAGTCTTTCTAGAATATGTGAGCTCCGTTGTTGCTTACCCCACTCTCCCTCCTGATCGATGGAGATGATGCCTGCCTCACTATCCATCACAGGGTATTGCCGATGATTTTCGAAGTCTAACGTTAAGTCGGATGACATCCTCTTTTGAATTCATTAGTATATTATCACACTGTAACAAAGCGCGATCATACCACTGTTGATCAAGCGGCTGTTTGGGGATGAACTTCCCGTTTAGATACACGTCTGACTTTACCGTCAGTCTACGGGTGCCGCCGAGGGACTTACAACCCGTCGCGCAGCGAGCATGGGCGCGCAGCTGGGAATTTTATTATAATAATTTATTTTATTGCTCTCTCATTCTCAAAACAAAAACAGTAACAGATACAAAATAGAAGACTGAGTTATAGCTTTCTAAATGAAAGTAAGCAAAATAAGAGATCTTAAAAGAATTACAAGTAAGACATGTATATATATAAATACACACACACATATATAGGAAGAAAAAAATGAACAAAAACAACAACAAACAATGCGAGAGCGACAGTGACATTAAACAAAGACATTAAAAGTATTACAAATTGCAACGGTTTTAATGCTGCTGGAAAATTTGCATCGCAGCTTGTAGTTCCTAACTGCGCCACTAGGTAGCAGGATAGTACTGCAGGCTCCACGGTACGGCGTGAAATGTTTAGTGTTCAAACGCTGATTTCTGTCGACACGCAGGAGCTGAGATCATGAGGCAGAAGTTGAGTAAGTCACTTATGTTAAGTTCTAAAGCAAACTAGTAATTTTAAAGACTACACCTGCATTTCCGCAGTTTTAAAAAAACCGAAAAAATCCTGTAGTGGCCGAATATGGTTAAATAAAGGTAATGTTTTGGCAAGGGGTCATAAGGGGTCATTTAAGAGACAAAAATATCTTGTCCATCAAAGTGTATATATAAAACGCAGTCTGCTTTGTGGTAGACACCAGTGTATTCTTCTCAGTAATTCATTTTAGTTTAAAGTTTTTTACTTTAAGATGACATCCACCGCCAGCTTTCTCGCTTTTTTCCCCTTTTTTTGACAGAGAGGCAAGGCATTGGAACCTTTTGCCTCATGCACATGATGATGTTTCACCATGAGTCATTAAGGCCACATGCACATGGTAGTCACATGAGAGTTGTCAGAAACACAAAAAACAAGGTGAAAAGTGATATCTAATCAGACCAGATTTTCACTGGTACTTCCCATATGTTGGGTCTTATTGAAGCCAGAGTCAGTTTTGTGAGAGAGAAATTAAAAAAAACCAAATGAAGGTATTTTTTGAAGACAGATTCCTCAGTTTAGACTGGTCATTTTACCCCAGCAGCTACAGACAGGGCAGCGTTCTTAAGACAACCAAACTTGGCTGTAATAATGGTCAGAGGAGGTGTGAATTGCATGGACAGAATCTATCCACTCTGTCCAATTCCTGGGGTTCTGTGCTGCTGTGCAGGTCCATTCTGATGTGAACTGTACTTGAGTGTCAGAGAGTTCATCTTGGTGTGAAGCTTTTTTTAAAAAACACACATACACACCTTGACAGCTACACAACTCTTCAACAGTAACGTACAGAGCACTAAATGGCCAAGCCCCAGATTATTTATCCAAGCTTCTCACAAAATACACTACTGCTCGCCGTCTCCGCTCACAGACTCAGAGTTTGTTGGTTGCTCCCAGAACACGTCTGAAGACGAAAGGGGACAGAGCCTTTCAGTCTGTGGCACCAAGGCTGTGGAACAGTCTACCTCTACAACTACGTTTGGTTGACTCTGTGGAATCCTTTAAAAAACAGTTAAAAACTTTACTGTTTAAACAAGCTTTCTGTTGACCAATGCTTTTTACATTTTTATATTTTAATTTACATTTAAACTCTATATTGTGCATTTTGCTATTTATCGTACTGTTTATTTTAATCTCTGTGTGCAGCGCTTTGTGACTACCTGTCTATGAAAAGCGCTTAATAAATAAACTTTACTTACTTACTTACTTACTTACTTACTTACACAGATTATATCTGCTACAATAATAGCTGGACACGCATAGACTCTACTAGATGTTAGAGTGCGTTTTCAGTCCTAATTCTAGTTCTGTAAGTAAAACTTTATTTTTAGAGGTGGACGTAAATCAGATCATATAAAATCATTCCAATTTTACAAGGAAAAAAGCATGTTAAGACATTAAATATGGACAAGTTAAGGGTCATCACTTCTGTAGCTAAACTCTAAGCAGTCCTGCATCAGAGATTTATGTATAGTTGAATAATGCGGGTAATTAATCAGCTCTTAAGAGTTATGTTTATAATTTGCGATTTTAAAATAACGCAGTCACCTTAAGTGACATTGTGTGCTAAAAATCAGCAGCAGGTGTACACTGGACTTAATCCTTCATGGGCATTTCAGGTCGTAGTGAGATTAACCTGAGGTGGTCTGGTTGATTCCCTGCTGGACTGGTTTGAAGCTTCTCTCAAGAAGAAATAGCCACTGGTTTAAACTTAATACTTCAAGGCAGAGACTTACATTGAGGTCGTCTACGTCTAAAAGTATATTGTGTTTACTTAGCAGGATATAGTTCTCTATGGTTCCAGTCTAGGGTTTTACTTTTAACAGAACTCAAAATGCTAACTTTGTGGTGTCTTGATTATGGTAACAATGCAAGCATGTCTGTTTGGAGTCTGTGGACAGTTTGGGACTTATAATATTGATCGTGAGAAAAGCCCCTGAGAGCCAGACACGCAGAGCAGATTAACAGGTTAACCTGATATGTTGGCTGAATGGTTTAACAGAACATTTGTGTAAAATGGATTAGAGGCTTTGGTCATATTGCTGCTGCGGTTGGTGTAAAAGCTGCTACAACACGTCTCCTCCCTTTGTCTGAAACGCACCATTCATGCTGATGCTCTGTTCATTTTTTTTAAAGTTCGAAGCAGACTTAATGAAAATTCTTGTGAAATATTCGTAGTAATTTTAAATGAACACCAGAGTAGAAATGATGATAATTAAGGGTGCCCAGTGTAATTTTGGGACAGGTAAAGCAGTCACATATATTTTATACAAATATGAACAGCTGATATAAACAGTGTATGTTGCCACTATAAATAACACACAGCAGAAAAGGAACACAATGTTATTTGAATATTATGCCCACTTTAACACACTCACAACAAGCTTTTTGTGTTGTTAATTCTTCACAAAATCCCTTAGAATAAAACAATAACCCGTTATGAAACCAGTCTTTGTGACTTTACTATTAGCAGCCTGTAAAACACATACTTTGTTTCCATCTCTTGAGTTGAATTAATTAAAACAGCTAAAGACTGCACAACTTGACAGACCTAAAATAGTACTTTTGCTCTATAAACATAATTCCCACTGGCTATTAGAATTGCACAACGTGTTGTTATTGCAGCATGGTGTGCAATGTTTCCTTAAATCTGAGGAAAATGGACAAAGGAACAGTGGACCTAAAAAAAAAAATCAGTACCAGAGAGATGCTAGCCATTCAGCGCATCCATGTACTGCTCACTGAAGGGTCACCATAAATGGTCTCAGTGGAGAAGTGGCTGTCATAAAGCCATTCTTAAGGAAGGGAAATGGGTAGAAAAGGCTGACGTATGCCAAAAAATCATTGAAGCAATGTAAGATGACAAAAGTGAAACAAAAAACTGGAGGACTTTTCCTGAAGACTACTTAAAGAAATTACAAGAAAGCTTGACTATGAGAGTTCAGGCCATGTGGAATAATAACGGTGGTCATACCACATATTGACTTTCAGGCCTTTTAGAATTGCATAAACTCTGGTTTTGCCTGATATACTTTGTTTCAATTTATATTGAAACATATTTCAATAAATCATTGTAAGTGCTTTTAATTTCCCTAGCAACATAAAAGAAAATGAGGGTTAGCTTAGGATGTTTCACTGCTCTGTAGCTCAGTAAGTAGAAAAAAAGCCATTTTTTTTTAAGCAGAAAAGATTTTCAGTCTGTGTGTTCTTGTCTCTCAGTTCATTTTCTTTTTTTTTATGCAAGATAACAGTTTCCTCTCACACTGCTTCCTCAAAACACTTTTGAAAACAGGGTTAAATAAACTCCATTTAGACCAATAATGGAAGATGTAGACCAGGGGAGTCAAACTCAAATACACAGTGGGCCAAAATTCAAAACTGGAACAAAGTCGCGGGCTAACGTTAATATTTATTGAAAAAAAAAATCTTCCTCTAGATCAGTGGTTCTTAACCTGGGTTCGATCGAACCCTAGGGGTTCGGTGAGTCGGTCTCAGGGGTTCGGCAGAGCCTCCGCCATGACATGCATGGCTCATTTTGTGCACCAGTAAAAAACATATCTATGTCTTGAATTTGAAAAAAATCATATTTTATTTTTCACTAAAGAGGGGTTCAGTGAATGTGCATATGAAACTGGTGGGGTTCGGTACCTCCAACAAGGTTAAGAACCACTGCTCTAGATATAAGAATGAATCTTTTCTTATGGACTCAAACAAGTTTTGCTGAAAAACTGAATATGGAACAAGCAAAGCTTAATACTAAACAATATATATATTAGCTGTATAATACCAGTAGGCCAGCTCTAATAGTAATTTGCTATGGCTTCGCAGGCCAAATGTAATTAGGCTGCGGGCCAAATTTGGCCCGCGGGCCAGAGTTTGACACCTATGATGTAGACAGTGCCCCAGGATTTCTCTAACAGGGTTTTGCTCAGATGAGATGAGAAACAAGCAACAGAGCAAGACTCGAGTCAGATGACTTGATGACTGAAAAAGAAGAAAAAGTTGATTACAGCAGGTTACTATACTCAATTTATTGGTTGTTTACAGTAATTTGTTACAGTTAATGCTTTGGTGGTTACGTTCTGATGCTCTTGTTATTTGTCATGGTGGTTAAAGAGGTGAAACAACACACTATTGTTCACAGGGATCTAAATGCTGTATGAGTAAATTTACATTTACTCATAAAACATTAAGGAGTATCTTGTTAGGAATGTATTGCTGAAACAAATAAACACATAAATAAAATAAAGACCACAGTGAGTGAACAAAGAGCCCCACGCTGGCCATGAGACAATGTAAACTTAATCAAGGAACCAAAAGTAGATGGTGTCATTTATTTGACAGCAGGCTTTAATTAGCATTTACCACAAAACAAATTCCTGTAAATGTGGCAGAGGCCTCGTGCTTTGGTGAGTTGACAGCATGTTTCCAGTCAGGCTTTTCATGCCTAAAAGATCATTTTGCTGCCACTGAGTACATCTGTCACTTGATATTGAAATTGTGTCTACATATTTGATTGGGTTTTTGTGCAGCTGCAATTATGCACTGGTGTTTTATGAAAAGACAGCCATACTTTCCTCCCCTGCGGCCATGAGGAGAAGAACTTTACTTAGCAGTGAAAAGGAGCGAGAAAGTTGGGCTACAAGCCTCTTCTAAGCAAAGAGAAAACCCCTTTTGCGAAAGGGACTTTGAGCTACATTTCATCTTTTGTCTGCCAGATTGATGAGCTATGAGATGGATGATGTTCTGTAGTGCTCTGTGGCATTGTCTTATCCCAACCCGCACAAAGAGGGAGAACACTTATCATCGCAGGCTTATGTAGGCTATTGAGCAGGGGGCAGGGGTTGTCAGAATGGTGAAGAGGGGTCCAGGAGGGTGGGGGTGGTGGAAGTCCCTCGGATAAAGCGTGATGGAGATGGGCTCATGGCTGCGGAGGCAGATGGAGAGAGTCATCTCCCATGACGACGCAGCTAGAACTTCCATCCCGAAGCCAGAGAAGGACACATGCAGAAAGGAACAAGGAAAATAGAGGAAAGACTGAAAAAAAAATGAACGCACCTATAAGCTGGTGCTGTTTACATGAATGCATGCGAAGGGGTGATTAAAGGTGGCTTAAACAGACGGTTTGGTTAAGGTTTCGGTTGGCCTCTTAGCTGCACTGCGACTTGTTAGCAGGTAGCCCAGGTTTGTCGAGCTTGGTTTAGGATTAGGCTTTAGGACAGTTTGGTGGGAATGGGGCTGTGAATACAAAGGGATTAGTGCAAAGGGTTGCTTCACTGAGTGGGCTTGAATGGGTGTGTGTGAGCAGGATGGGTGGGGAATGAGATCTGAAGTTGATGGATGTATTAGATGATCGCCAAAATAAAACATTAGGCAATTGAATGAATAAATAAATAAATAAATAAAATATGATAGATTAAAAGAAGGTTTTAAACTATACGTGTGGATTTGAGCAGATTTTTATAATGTGAATTAATTTTTTTAATAAAGCATAAAAACCAGTATGAACATATGTTTTTAGAATTTCAAAATTTTCATTAAAAAAAAAAATACACATATAAACACACAGACTCTTATATCTATCTATCTATCTATCTATCTATATATATATATATATATGTATATATATGTGTGTGTATGTAATTCCCACGTCCCCCCTTTTTGAGCCAGAGTGCAAAAAAAGCCCTACCAAAATCATTTCAATGCCTTGAACCATGTGCCACCATTAGGAACACACAAAGAGAGAGCTGACAAATGACCATTTTAATGCCTCTGTTTGACTTTAATGAATTTATATGTTATCTGGCCCTAATGGAAGGCTGCGCTGAGGGGCTGGCGCAAGGCCATAACAAATGAAAAGCTCTGATTAGTGTAGAATGAGCTGAGAAAAAAAACCCATTCATCTTGGTTAGCATCCTCCTGTGCTCTTTTATGGGTCGCTGTTACAAGGACGGGAGTGCCGGGGTGCCTGTCCTATTAGCGGGGCAGCCCAAAGGCCCGCTGAGTGGTCAGCGGCCGGGCGTTGACGGAGCGTCTGCCCGCTCTGCAGCTCAAGACTGTGAATGCCTCAGTGCGGCTTGACTCCTAAATAACCTTCTGAGGTACCGGGAGCTTCACCCCTACATGACCCCGCACTGTGAACAGGGGTGTGTGTGGGGGGGCTCCGGGGGGGTACCCAGACCAGGACTCACACTAACAATTAGGTAAACACTGGAGAGATCCCTTCACAGGAAGACGGCAGGAGATTAAAAAGAGTGTTTTGCATTTGGAAATGTTATAGTCACAGATTTAATAGGCTTTAAGCAAAGCCAAATGAGATATTTCATTGGAGTTAATAACCTGCCAAATACAGATTAAACCGGATAATTTAGGAGCTGGGAAGCAGGTGTTTGTTTTTGGAGTTGTGCGTAGGCTGCAAATAATAAAGCTATTTTTTTTAAATCGCATGATTTTATGAGAAGATAAAGAATCTGTGTCAGATAAGCACAGACCTACAGACTCTAAAGTCAGTGGAGCAATTATTTTAAAATATAAGGATAACGTTACCTATTGTATTTAAACTGGTTGTCATGCCCAAACATATCGCCTGTCATCAATAAAATCCAGCTTGCATTCCCTTCCTAGACCGACTAGATTTATTTTCATTGGCCTATTAAAGATTGATCTGATTACGCTGCCTATAAATAGGAAGAAGACAACGCGTAGGCTGTAAAACACCTTATTTCTTTCTTTCTGTCGCCAAAGTAACATTTTACTGTGAAAATATTGCAACACAGTGTCGCTGCAGGAGAGATGTTTCGTCATGATCGTGTTGGAGCTTGATATCGACCACTGTTGTCATTGGGAGAAGCCCTGTTTTTGCCGCCCCCTCCCTCGCTGGGCCCCTGTGTAGAGCCGCCTTGCAGAGAGAGTTCAGTCGGGCTGGGAGAGGAATGTGCTGGGATGCGGAGCAGCACCGACTGTAGGAAATCGACGCAACAACTCGCGCAGTATGGACAGCAATGATCCATATCTACACCTCAGTGAGTACTCTTGAGTATTTTAGCCCGGGTCCGATCTTGCCGCGGTGCTCCCCGCGAAGCCGCTGCGTTTTGTTGCGACTTGAGCGGCGAGCGCGTTTGTTTTATGGCGTCTTCTCTCTCCGGTCAGCAAGCGGTGCGCGAAAGTGTTCTCGGACTTTAACCACCAACTGCTGTGTGTGGATCCTGTTGTTACGCTTGCTCTTAAATAATCGCTTTAGAACAGCGCGAATTGAAACGAAAGATGCGGTCACTGCAAAAGTCAGGTGATCGTGGCTGTGCCGGTCGGGCAAGGTCAGAGGTTGGCACTTTAATTGCGCTTATGTAATTTATGGTGCTTGTCGCGCGTCTCTTGCTAAACAGTTTGAGACAGAAACACAATTTATTGGTCTGGGTTGGTCGTCAGATCCAGAGAGGGGAAAAGCGTTCAACTGCGCAGAGGAATGGCGGATTTCCACTGATAAACAAACTTATAGGCTCCCTCTTTGTGGGAGAAAGGAGTGCAGCGTGCTAGACGCGCCCTGGCCACCGCCGTGGCCATATTCAACTGAATGACAGCGTGATGTGATTTTGCTCAGTAAAGCTGTGCTCTGATCTGACTCGGTGACTTTGCCCTTGAACCAGTGGATTGGATTTGTTCTGTTATCCTTCTTGTGGCCGCTTAAAATCATCTGAGACAAGGAAATAGGACGTCTTGGAGCAACACGTGGGACACACTACTTACAGAAATATCCTGTGCCATTTAAGTGTTTAGTTGAAACCGAATGTGGTCTAATAGGCTTGCGCATATAGTCTCATTAGGTCACACACACTTATCCTACCATGTATTTTAGCGCAGTGATTGGAAAACCTAAAGTGGTTTTACTTGTCTTGTGTGGGGAAAAGAAAATCTAATAGCAGGCTAACTCTTTGAAGGCAAAACTGTACCGCCTGTTTATGCTATCAGAGATATCTTTGCACCATTTGGAGGGGCTGAGTATTGTTTCCATAATGAATGTGGCTCCCAGGGGAATGACATGACATCTGGATAGGAGAGTGTGTTGAGAGAAACCCACAGTGTACATAAGTAATGGAGCAGTCCCTCAGGGCTAAACTCTTTCTTCTTTCTCTTTAAAGATCTGTTATGATTGGGCAGTAGTCGTCATCCTACGATTTAGATATTAATAGATATTAGCCAATCGTGTTTCTGCGTTAAAGTTCCACTGTGCGATTCAAACACTGTTCTTTTCCAAAATTGCATTGGTTTTGGTTTAAACAGAGAGTCTGTTCTCCACAGTAATGCCGCTGTAGCATTACTCACTACCCGCAAAGGCTAGAGGTCTGTCTTAAACGCGAAATAGTCATAATTTTTGGTATGAAAAAAATGAATTATGAATAAATCTTAAAGTAGTTCTCATAAACCAGGATTAGCTGAATCCTCCTCTTCTGGTGCATTCGCTTTTGAATGTTGGTAGTAAAGCCACAGAGCGAAATGAAAACCACAACCACTGAAAGTCATTTCAGATCTTGTTTTGTTTGCGTGTTGGCTCACAGCTATGATTTAGGATGCACCAAAGCACGTAGGAAAACAAGGCCATAAACAGTACTTGTATTCTGACTTGAAAATGGTCACCCTTTGTAATCTGTCAGGAGCGTGAAGCTGAGGCGAAGCAGTGTGGAGTCAAAAAAAACAGTCTGGTGATTATGTGCAGATTGCTTCACGATCCACCTCTTCCTCCTCTTGGCTTTTCCCAGACTTGTTATGTTTCAGCAGGTTTGATGCAGGAGCTGCAAGTAGAATCAGCATTTTTTTCTCTCTCAGCACTTCAGCATTTTTTATTTTCCGTCAGTGGAAGTGATTCTAGACAAGCTGATGTGCGCGTATTTTGGTACATTTGACGGTGAGAACTTATTTGGCTCACTCAACAGGGAGGTCATGACAGAAAGAAGAACTGGATTGAAACCCGGGTGAGGGGATGGATGGGGGTGAGGGGGTGGTTTGAGAACTCATCACTTCCTAGGGATCAACAGTTGACCTCCCGGTGCAGGCTCAGACAGAAGCAGGAGGACACCCACACACATTCACACGCCCATGCCTATTCTTCACAGCTGCGCAGTAGCTTGTATGAGTAACTCCTTTACAACAGACTGTGACCGTGATGGCACGTGACTTAAAGAATGTGAGTTTTACCTTTTGACTGTCAAGTCCCCGCAGTAATAAAACCTCCTCCCCTCCCACTGCTGCAGACTTAAATACACCACACAGGTAGAGAAGGTGTGGCTCTTTGCAGGTATTTGCTCAAGGATCCCATAGCTTGTGACATGCAGTACCTCTGTGTCCACACATTCATTAGCACACAATACCTACAAAAGGTTTATTTTCAGGCCCTTTTTAAGTGAGCGTGTGCGTATTTGTGTTTCCGCGTAAAATAGTCAGCTCGCCTTGATTGTGTGTTTGAGCGGGTGCCAATTGTGAGAGCAGGATGAGGGAAAAGAGGGGGCAAAAAGAGGCCATTCTCTGGGCTAATTGCCAGTAATTAGTCATTAGTGAAGAAGGTCAAATCCTTGATTTAATTCCAGCTTTAATCAAGCAGAGAACCTTCAAAGGCTCACGTGCTAAAGCAATGTTTAGTTATGAGATGCATTGAGCTATTTCTGATTTCAACGACTTATCTAATTTGAGTTTTTAATTTGTTCACTGCTTTGAAGGCGTCTTAACATCTGGCTCCTTTTTCCATCGGATATTCAATAAATTGTCATTTCCTGCAACAGCACTTCTCAGTGTGTGCAAGCTTTAAGTTGCACCTGCGCACACAGAACTAAAGCTGTTGATGCATCTGCGATATTATTCCTAGAGGGAACATTACTTGATTACTTAATTGATAGAAAACTGTTTGCCAGCCGTGCTACTATTAGTTTGAGAAATGCAGAGTGGTTCACTCTTACCGCTCTGCTAAAAAGGCTGGAGTGCAGTGAATAATAGTAATAAATATATGGAATCAAATAAGAATTAGAAAGTAGTCACACAGGAAAATATTTGAGGATTCAGTAGTGAAAATGCAATAATCTGCTTGTGGATTTGTGCAGTTTTTTTCAATTTAATTAAAAAATGCTAAATGTGTGTTAAAGTCTTCCACTGGAAATAGGCCAAACATTCCCAAGTTTACTACGTGCATGATGTGAATTATTTCTTTGTCTTTCTTTGTCATTCATAATTGCAGTTAAGTATTTACTGGTGTTTGCACAAAACAGGCAGTTAGAAGCCATAACCTCGAGTTCCAGGCACATTTTTAGACAGTTGTAAACTGACTCTGTAGGAAAAGGTGCTGGAAGTTTCTTAGCTTTACATTTGTAGCCCCAAGTTCTTTTCACCAATCACATTCAGGCAACTTTGTTTGCATTTCAATAACTTTTCAACATTTTCTTCAGTTGTGTGCATACAATCACCTGTGAAATGAACAGGAAGGTTTGACCCGGATTTCCAGTATCCGCTGTTTGGATATCCTCGCTGCACAGGAAGCTGCGAAAATTGGCCGTTGGCTTTGCAGGCCAAGTCAGCAGACTAGCTGATGTGTTCCCATGTTGGATGTATGTGGAGTCAGTTCCAAAACAAGCACATGCTTAGAAAGTTTAAGCACTCAACTCATTTATACTGTTATAGGAGTGTGATTAATGAGCGCACGTTCATAACTCAATAGATGCTAGTTTGACTGACCAGCCCAAATATTTCTCATGGTGCTTTTTTTGTCCTGTGGGTGCACAAATAGCAGCAACAGGTAACAGCTAAGCACATTAGATCTCATTAAACCTCTCCATGAAGAACATGCTGGAAACCTCGCTTGGTTATTTTTAATGCTTTGAGAGTGCCGTTTTAGTGTGCCGCTCCTGTCTCACTTCTACAGAGCATCAACATGTAGCAGAAGCACACATTTCCCTTCTCTTTTCTGCTTTTCCACTGTATTTTCCTATAAATGTCTACACAGCTGAATATGCCACATGATTATGTCCTCAGTGCTGTCAGAAATCACTACCGGCAGGGAGAGCAGGTCATAAGCAAACCTTTCTCCTGAGGTGACAGTACGCTGATTACATTATTAGAAGTTTAGATTTAAGAATGTAGCCTAAATTTAGGGCTGCCAATTATCTTCTTCCCGCGCCTTAACAAACCATAATACATCTGTGATCACTAATTATGGCTCTCGGGGTTAATTTCACGTATTTTATGTGGGCCATGACACACTAATATAACACAGCGTGCTTTTCAGAAGGATCGTATTATTTTAATTTCTCCCTCTGGGATTTCTTAAAGAGACGCTAGCGTTTCTCCTCTTCCGTCATGTTCTCCTCTGTGTCGGGCCGCTGAGTCACGGGAGGAGGACAAAGCCAAACGAGTGTCACTGAGAGTATACTGTTACTAGTGGTTCTCCTTTAAACACTGTATAGACGATCCAATAACTTGCTGGGTAGTCTGCGCAAGAAGGCTCTGAGTTGCGTAAGGCAAATGGATGGATAATAACACGTTGCCTTGCCTCTGTCATCACTAAACAAGTCGAACATCTACTTCTTGCATGCATATTTTTAAGTCTAAAACTTATTCCCTGTTTTAAAAGCCTGCTATAGTAGACGCAGTCTTCCACCAAGGGTTACTTTTGCAGATCAAATCAGTCTCTGCATGGTTTATTTAGCTTCCCTCAGGATTTCTCGTGTATTGTTCCTCGCTGCCTTTAAGTTATATTTTTGGCCTGTGTGTGCATCTGGATTTTCACTTCGCCCTGTGTTTTCCTGGCTATCCTAGAGCACCTAAAAAAGACAATTCCTGACTTCCTGGAATGCTATCACACTTGTTAAACACACGAACATATTCACAGAGGCGACTCAACTGAACATGCTGCTAACAATACCTTTAAGCTTGTATGCTGGCACAGTTATTTCACAGCGTGATATGGTGTTAAGTTATTTTTGGCAAGACAAAAAAGAACTTCAACCTCTGACCACTTCTTGTCACCCACTCAACACACGTCATTTATAAAAACCTGCAAAACAGAAAGAGAATTTGTGATAAATGCTTTTAAAAAACAAGGAGAACGTAGTGAAGAAATGTCACTGACATATAATAACCTTTGGACTGTATTAGTGTCTTCATACTGTCTTCCCTTGCTCTTTAGTCCTGAACCCTTTTTAGAGGAAGTAATTGGAAACGTCTGGTTGTACTGTACTTTTAAGCAACCCCTTCCACCATGACCTCCCCCAACCGCGCCCCCCTCTGGCCAGACCTCCTGGTTGTAGCACTACAACAGGTGTTTCTGTATAGATAGAGGGGGAGATAAAGAGAGAGGAGAAACATGAGTTGAGTGGGCGGTAGAGGAGCTGATTTGTGCTGCAGTCGGGCAGCAAACAGTTCCTGTGGGATTGATCTCTGGGGAAGGATAATCTGGGTAATCCTATAACCGGCGCTGTTGGACTCCGCCTCTTTTGCTCTTCACGGAGGCCCCCCCATCCCTCCCTCTACACGCCGACCCTTCCGTCCCGTTCTTCTCTGAAAAGTGCTCGATTGAGCATCCACCAAGCCGGCACGTTGAGTCTGACACCGGGTCCTGAGCGACTCGTGTTCTTCCAGCGCTGCCATTAGGGCCTGAAGACATGTGGCATCCAGTGGCATCACCTGGAAGTGGGGGCAGCCCTGGAACGGAAATAGGTTATGGTCACTGTGAGTAGCTGGGTTTTGTTTTTAGTGTGTGTGTGTGTGTGTGTGTGTGTGGAGTCATTCTGATGCAATGCGTCTCTTCTGTGGGTTTCAACAGAAGTGAAGCTTGAGCACGAAAAGCTAGTGGTGCACAGATGCATTTGAGTAATGCCTCTAATCCCTGTGCACTCTTTGATGAAGTTATTTTGAATTTCTTTCTTCCGGGTAGAAACCAACAACTCTCATGGCAATTGCATCTGCAGATCGTTAGACCCGTTTTTCTTTTTCTTTTATATATTCTTCTCTCACCCATGTTGTATATATCCCTCGCTAAAAAATAACGAAACATTTAATTGTTTTTTTTTTTTAATCAAGGAACTGCATCTTTAAATCTATTTCCAGGATATTCGCTGCTAACAGATTAGTTCCTGCTTTTATCATCACTGGGTCATTTTAACAAGTCGTGGCAGGTACAAGGTTTTTCAGTTGGAGATCGGGATCTAGAACTAGTGACTCACTTGAATTCTCAGATGAGTTCAGCGGGGTTGTCACACAGTCTAAAAGGATGCTTCCAGCTCTCTTTGCCTTGTCCTTCGCTGTCTCTTTATCTCTCAACACTTGTCCCTTCCTGTTAGCCCTCTTCATCACGCTTTCTTTCTCCATTTGTGTCACACTGCCTGTCACCTTTCCATCAACAGCCTCAGTGATGTGTTTGTTTCCTTTTTTTTTCCTTTCTAGCCTTCCTGAAGAGGTGTGGGAAGCATTGGTGTGAGCCATTAAGTGGCTTCTCTGTCTAGAGAATATGTATATCTGCAAATTGTGCATTTTAGAGCACCCTCGTGTTTTTGAGTGTCCTTGAGAAACAAATTCTCCTGAAAATATTAAAGTTGTTCAGTGGATTTTCTTGGCCTGGGTGGAAGTATGGTCTGAGGACAGTAATATAGTCTAATACAGACTTTCAAACCTGGCAGTCCAAGTGTTTTATGTTCATGGTTATGCTTATTATTGGCTCTTTCTGTTCTGATCATTCATTAAAAGCACCGCAGGACATTCGACAAAGCTGTGATTAAATTCATATTATGCTGAGCTTCAGCTATGTTGATGAAATACAGTGTTGCCTATTTAATATCAGGAGCAATTCAATAAAACTTAAACAAACAACAGGACTATAGCTTAATAAATGCTGGCAGTTTTGCATGTTTTTCAACAGTCCAGTACAAATTGATTGATATGGCATTAAACCGGAGCCACCATATGGTTTCATAATGATTTTCCTTGTCTGAAAAAGAGATTAGTTTATAGGAACTTTTAAAGCAACCAAGCACTGGGTTTAAATAAATTTGATTCCATGCTAACTTTAAAGATATTTCTGTTATTTGATTTTCACATTTTAGTTGCTTTGGCAATGTGGAGTAAATCATAGCTAAGAATAATCTTTAGAACAGCGGTCCCCAACCTTTTTTGCGCCACGGACCGGTTTATGCCCGACAATATTTTCACGGACCGGCCTTTAAGGTGTCGCGGATGAATACAACAAAATAAAACTAGTACTGGTACCGAAAAAAATTAAATTTATTCATAACACACGTGAAAAGACCAAGGAAAACCGAGTAAACGATAAAAACGATAACAAAATAATGCTAAAAACCCTGAAAACTATACATTTCACACCTGAGCCTCAACTCTTGCGGCCCGGTACCACGGACCGGTACCGGTCCGAGGCCCGGGGGTTGGGGAGAAGATTAAAGGAAAATCGTCAAATGCTGCTTGTAGTTAAAGGGGTACAGTGTAGTTATTCTGAGGGAGCAAATCCTTCTTTTTGAAAACTTTATTTTGTTGTGCTAAATGTGCTACCTCTTAGCATCATGTCCGAATAACCAGCAGCTTGCCTGACTTTAGCAGTTAACTTAAAGCAAAGCCGTTAGCATGGCTAGCTTAGAAGCTTAATCCTATCACCACCTCGCTTCTTGTCATTTAGCATTTTTCTTCTCATTTCCCGATTGGTCTTTTTATGTTTCTGTACATGACCACAAGGAACATATTGTTTTTCATGTGATACGGTACCCCAAGACCAGACTGTCTGTGCTAACTCTAGCTGCTAAGCTGGTGTAAGTCCGACTGTCTTTCTAGGATCCGGAAAGCTGGTGTAAGTGTCGTCCTCTTTCTAGGATCTGTCTTCAGTTCAGGAGGTCAGGTCGGCCTGGTCGCAGCATGAGATGAATGAGTTTGTGTGTGTTTTGTGTGTCAGTGTGTGCATGTCAACAGCACATGGCTATATCCCCATTGCCCCCTGTAACAGTGAATGACTACTTCTAGGAACTCATTTGAGTTGTCTCAGCAGGCGAAGCCAAAAGGGCGGATGCCCGATTTGCATTGGGACTTTCGGCCCAGCTGTTTGTTTGTTTTCCAGGACTGCTTCGTCAGCCTGTTCTGTGTTAGCTCGTGTTGTTTAAGTTCCAAACTTTTATCACTTGCAAAACAGTCTTTATCTTGTCCCAGTCTCAGTCATGGGCTCCTCATCGATTCTCTGTGGGCCTGTGTTTAAAAAAAGAAAAAAAAAAGGTCCCAGTGGCAGGTCAGTGTTTGATTTTAGAGAACTACAAACGTGGTCCGCCTGTGGGAAAACAATATATGTACTTTCCAAACAATTTGCTTTGCTTGTATGAATGCTTGCTATAGAGAAACTGAAAGAAATGGGGGAAAGAGTTCATTCCTCTTCTGTTCAGAAGTATATTTGATTTCACTGGAGGGTTTCACAGGGCAGAATTTGGGGTCAGAGAGGTTTGCCATCTGAAGCCTTTATGTTGTGACAGCCGTAAGCCTTTATGGACACACTTTTCTTTATGTTTCCAACAAGACAGGAATGATGCACAGCTGTAGCATCTGTTCTGCTGGTAAAATGAGCGGTATTAATTTTGGCTGACAAAGCAGTATGAAAATGGAACAGGTGTCCTTGAAGCAGCTTTGGACAGAGTGCTGCTTATGTAACAGTGGACTGTATCTTTATTTTCTATCACCGGCAACCATTCGTATCTCCTAAAATCACAGCTGTGCAGAAAATAAACAGGGGCTTTTCTCAACTCATGATCTAATGTCCTCGCACAGGCGGGGCGATTAGGAGTGTGTGGTGGTAGTGTTGGTGCAGTCATGAAGGCTGGGAAGAGAAGGAGAGGAGTGCCCTCCCCCAGCCAGCCATCCATCCAGCCATCCGTTGCTACCTTCTTCCTCCCTGGGTCTATTCGGCTCTCAGTCCCCTCCTCCCCGGGCCTCCCACCTTCTTGACAGCTGGCCTGCTGAGCTGCACATACTTACCCGGGGATAAGAGGATTTACTGACACAATTGATCAGATATCAACCTCATTTAGTCAAGAAATGAATGTTAAAAGGTTGGTGATTTTTATGCTGGTGTGTGCAGACAATTTGAGGGGTGTTTTTCCCCCCCTCTTTTAGTGTGAGCAAGTATGTGCGCATGCAAGGAGTGAGTGTGATGGTTTGCAGCCAGCGCAAATGAGCCGGACTGGCAACACGGAGATTTCTTAATTACATGTTCACTGAATCTAATGAGCTCCTCAGGCTGTCCGTCTGATTACTTTAGGATGCATTCTGCTCTATGTCGTTTGGTCACGGCACTGTCATCTACAGACTTTAACTCATTTTGCATAAAAACACATATAGAGTAGACGGTTATTGAACAAATCCATGCACATGCTCCTTTTTGTTGGGGTTCATGTGATAGATATTGAATTTTATGTTGTCATTTAGGAGTGGTTCTGCTGCTCCCACCCCGTCATCCCCTCGCTGTGCACTCCCAGTGCTGGTCTGCTCTCCAGACGGGAGATATTATTAGTTTGGTCTTATTGAATTACTACTCAGTGCAGCGCTCCATCCAGTTACAACCCAGTAATTAACTGCAAGGGATTTAGAGGGTTTGTGATGTTTTTTTAAACCTGTTGATCATCAGATCAATGTGATGTATTTGTGGCTTTGGGTATTCCTTTGGCTTTCAAAGAAAATATGATCATCTGACACAGCAGAGGCAGTTTGATGAGGATGTTTGAATCTTTTGCATGCGAGGGAACAGAATAATGTGATGTTGTTAAGCTCAGTAAAGGTCATATTAAGAATTATTGTTGGTATTCACTGGTCTGGTGAAGTGGTTAGTCTATAAAAATGCCTCGGAGGCAAAAAGTACTAATCCCAATTTTCCAAAGACCACAGGAAAAAGAGTCAATCTTGATGTGTGTGGACATGGTTTGCACAGGTTAGTTTAATATAACACTACCGCGATTGGTTTCTTATTGTTGATAACTGTGCAATCACTCTACATTCAAAGATCTTTCAAACACAATAAGCATATCAAAAGGGAGCTAATATGAAAATAGGCTGATGTGCTGTAAAACTGTATGGGTTACATTTCTTGCTAAAAGTAGCTGTGATTTACACAAAGTCAGATCAAGCTGCATTTTAGCAGGTTATTTTGCGAGTCCTGCATCCCCCCTCAGTGCAATAATTTCTGGGAACGATCAGTAGAGAGCTGCGCTGCTGCAGACAGAAAACTCTTTTGAACTTGGCTCAGGAGTTTGGTAACAAGTGACCTTTGATTTGCGACACTAGTGTTCAAAGGTGCCCTTCACTGCTCTGTTTGCTCTCAGATAGATGCTTGAGTTGCTGAAGCGTTGCATAGACTGAGAGGGAAAAGTTAGACGACATATTTGCGAATGCTGCAGACTGCTAACGTACATTTCTGTGCCACGAAATGAATGGAAGGATTATGGTCAAATATAGTCTGTGCATTTAAGTCTTTGTTGTGCAAGTGACTTAGATTGGACTGCCAGTTGAGGCGGGTCGTTCAAGGATAGGCTTCTTTGAGCCGCTCGGGGCCCATTTGTGCTTCCTCCACTGAGCATGTTGGCCTTCTTACACACAGACACAAAACACGCACACGCCCTTCCCAAAGCATGCTCACCTCTCGAGCAATTCCCTTTTAGGCATCCCACCAGCTGACTGTCCACGTGCTTTTCTTTTCCCCTTGTGTAATGCAGCCACGAACACACTCAGGTCTGGGCGAAGATTTGTCGTTAGTGTTGTGTAGGACTGGGCTTTATCATACCGTTCACGGTAATACCGGTGTAATTTTGGGCAACGATAGGAAAATGACATATCGTGATAGAATATGGGTAAAACGCGCATGCGCAGTGCCTTTGTTTACATACGCACATGGCGGCGACGCAGAATGAGAAGAGTGAAAGTGGATCGTTGAATAAAACGGATGAACCAGAACTGGTTTGTAAAAATGCTGCAACTTCAGTGGTGTGGAACTGGTTTAGCTTTCGTCCATCAGATACACAACAAAGCACTATTTTTGGTAGAGCATGCTAGCGTTACCGTATTGTTTGGAAAATACGGCACACTTAAAATCAATCCTTTGATTTTTCTGAAAATCGACAGTGCCCCTTATAATCCCGTGTGTCTTATGTATGAGCTTTGGTTGTGTTTACTGACCTCGAAACGAGTTTATGTACACGGCGCTCGAAAATCTGTCAAATGTTTTAGTACGACTTTGCTAAGCTACGAAGCCGCACTGCTTGATGGATTGTTGGAGCATTACGGCTATTGCGGAGCCTCGCGGAGTGATACGTACTGTGCTTCAACATAATATTACCGTATTGTGTGTGTGTATAACCTCTTTTTAAGTTTTGTGGATATTATACATGGTTATGCTGAGGATATGTCGGCCAGTTTCCACTGGAAATGCCTTTTGGTTAAACTGTCAGCGAGGAATTTGCATTTGCACTGTTACATTTTTATATAACTGCACATAAAAAACAGCTGCTTGTTTAAGTGAAAATACATTGATGGGGTTTTTGCACTAATAAAGTTGTGGAGTTGTAAAGTATTTTGTCTCATGTCAATTATATCGTCAGTTATATCGTTATCGCAAATTTTCAAATGTATATCGTGATAAATATTTTTGGTCATATCGCCCTGCTCTAGTGTTGTGTCAAACATGTATGTTGTTTTTCAGAGTTTAAACGGACCCTGTCTCCAGACAAGCAGGAAATCTGAACATTCAGGTCACAAATAGAACTGCACCGATCTACCTACTTTACTTTTCATTTCTCTCCATATTTTCATCCTCATATTATCTTTTACATCCAGTCTTGTTGGTCTTCAGATCATGTTGCCAAACTATTGGCTGCTGGAGTACCCTGTTGCCATATCTCCCACTCTGTACTAGAATAGAATGGATCTTTATGAACCCCCAAAGGGAATTTGTCATGCACATAAAAGAGGGGTCATTGCACGAAATCAGACACAGCACATGTTGTACAGTGGACGTCTATTACATAAGAGTGTTGATTGGATGAAAATGCACTCGGGAAAGTTGGGAACACTGCCACATAGTTGAATTTCAATCTATGTAGTGCATTTTGTAACAGCCTGGAGTGTGAAGTATATTTCTTCTATCCATTCAGCTCTGTGGGAGAGAGGGGAAGGCCCCAATCCATTTCTGCCTGCCAGGGATCACTCGTGGAGGGCTGGAGAAAGTGGGCGAGTAAAGAAGGGGGTGGAGGATATAGTTTCACTGCTAAACAGGAAGTTGCACAACATCTGTTCCTTTGCGTACAGAGAGGGAGTGAATGGCCAGCTGTGTCTTACTGTGCGTCTTTGTGCAGAAAGTGCTGCGTCCAGCCCGACAATATGACATTATTCCCTTTTTCACAATTTCTTCATATTTCAGCGCAATGCTCTTTCATTACTCTGTCACCATTTCCTTTAATGTGGTATAAGTGGGTGCTAAAGGTTAAATATCACGGCAACGTTTCAAAACTGTTTCAAAATGCTTGACAAGTTGTTCTGAGTAAAGCCTTAAAACTGAAGTCACAAACTTTTTCAGGTCTAAAAGGTCAAAAACAAATTGTGACACAATTTTTCCCCCAGAGTCAGATAAACAAACAGATTAGCAGCATTAGCGTTTAGCAATTTTGACACATTTTTATCAGATCAGATAAGGAAAACCAAGTTTAATTTATATTTGTGTGTTCCATTTCAAGTCACAGTGACAACGTTAGCAAAGGGGCCTGCAGAAAAAGCAATGATGGCAATGAAATTCAAAATAAATAAGATGATGCGAACTTCAAAAGCAGAGATTAGAAATCATAATTACAGACCAAACCAGATGTATAAGATGTTTTCATTCAGTGGGAGCAGGAAAACTCTTGTTTTAGGCTTTTTGGTGAAATCTAAAATGCACAAAATAAATTTAAAAGCCAGGAAAAAGAACATGCTTTTGAAAGAGTGCTGACAAGTACATACAATTCCGATTTTGTGTAATTATGACATACAGGAGGAGCTGAGATGGCTCTTTAGATTTAAGATTATCACACAGACTAGTCGCAGCGAGGTGTGCTGTACTGTTGATTAGTTGTCAGAATCTTTTCTGTGGTAAATCATTCTTAAAATGGTGAAAATGTCCCTTCTTTTAAATCTTGCAAGATTTTTCTAGATGTCCTGTCTGGTCAACAGTCCCGCAAACCTTGGACATAATCAGTTTACTGTCACATAAGAAAGGGGGAAGCATCAAATTCTTCACTTTTGAGAAGCTAGAACCTGCAATTTATTGGTAACTGTGTGTTAAATGAGACTTCACAATAAAGCTCTTGGAGCTCTTGCTGCCCGGGTAATCTCCAGCATCTCAAGGGTCATGCTGTAGTCACGCTGTTTTTGACTCATGATTTTAATTGATCACTAGTATTTTCTTGTTATTTACAGTATTTTTAGCAACTCAGATTTGTTTACAACCATGAATCTCTACTAAAGGAACTTTCAAGTGATAAAAGACTCCATTATCATCTGTTGGAAAGTGCACAATCCATAATCATCTTTTAAACTTTCAACTTTTAAGTTAAATAAGTGGGGTTTTTTTTTACATTGGAGATCTAGGTTATTAGTAGTCATGACAAAAAGACATCAAACCCTCCCTTGGGGCTCTCTCCGGGCACCCGGTTCGGCTTTGATTCCTTTGAAGATTATAAGAAACCCAAAACACAGGTGCTGTTCATTGCGTGTCTGTGCAATCATGCCACAACCCAGCTTTATAGACGCACACGGGACACAAGAATGTGACATTTAACTAAGAACAGTGGTGCAAAGCCCAGTATCACGCTGAGTTTGTGTGTGTAAATGGAGGCAGGGGATATACACTGACAAAAAAGCCAAAACGTCTGCAGGCTTATCCAAATGTTTATGTGCATATGGTGGTCTGTCACTCTTCATCAGTAGCATTTTACTCAAGAAAGCCCAGTTTTGTTCGCGTCGTTGAGTCATCACCATTAGCCCAGAGGGCTGCTGCTTATTGCATCTGTCTGTATTATGATAGCCTTTGGCATTTGTGTAAAGATGTGTCTTGGTCCCTTGCTCGTACACACCATATGTATATGATGGTATTTGCTGAATTTGTATTACTCGCAGCTACAACACATGCATGAAATTACACACCATGCCCTGTTACCCAGCTGACTGACAGCTTTTCTAAGTAGGTCATCTATGTAAATGCCAGCCTGTCAGTTTACATCAATGGCCGCTGAGCAAAGTCAGCATCCTGTGACCAAAATCAGATGGGCTTCACTCTGTGTCGCTAAATTTACACTCCAAAAGGACACATGGCACCACTGGCCAACAATATATAACCCAAACCTGGATTCTAATTAGATAACATCATCATTTTGTCAGTTGCTAGACTTTACGTTTTAAAGTGTGATTATTTAGTGTATCCATTCATGTGGAACCTCTAAACTGTTTCGAACCTTGAAGCTAATTTTTATACAAATGTATCAAATGACTAATGGTAATGTGGAGACGTCCTTCTTGAACAATCTGATTTCCGTCTTCTGACTGTAGAGCAACATCCTGATCATCGGTTTGGTTTTATCCTCCACAACTTTACTGTTCAGGTCACTCTTCGTTCTATAATTATTGTTTCAGAAAAAAAACACTGAACACATCGGCTCAGTACCAAATGACAAACTATGGCTACGTCCACACGTACACGGGTAGTTTTGAAAGCGGAGATTTTCTGTTTTCGTTTTAAAAAATAATCCCGTCCACACGTAAAGGCAGAAATGAAGGAAAACGCTGCTAGGAACATGCCAAAGCAGCAGGTGGCGCTATATTCCTAACCGTGTAGAAATGTTGGCCAATCAGAAGTCTAGAAGCCTCGGCGGGAAAAAGTAAACAAAGTTGGGGCATAGAAGCAGAACCGAGTAGTATGTGTGGAAGGACAGTAACTGTGTGTGTATATGTAAGCATTTAAACACTGCAGAGAGTACAATTAACAATAACAGTATTGTAGAAATTCATTTAACCGAAACAATAACGTGGCGCACAGTGTGACGTCAAAAAAGGCGCACATCTTTGACGCTGCACGTAAATGCAGAAACGGAGTTTTAGAAAATATCCACCCTGGCTGGAGTTTTTAGAAATCTCCGTTTTCAGTGACCAAAAACGCCGTTTACGTGTGAACGAAAGGTGCAAACGCATAGAAAAATCTGCGTTTTCAAAAATACCCGGGTACGTGTGGACGTAGCCTACAGCGGAGCCGGATTTATTTATTTTTTTCTCCAAGTTGGTGGAGACTTGATAGCTAACAAGGGTTTGATGTGGTTTAATTTTATTTTAATTTATTCGCCTCTGTTTATTAGTTTTGTCTATTGTATGTGTGATTCAGCAAATCTGTGGTGTCGAGTTCAGCTCCATGAAGTCAGACAAGTCGGTATTGGTTTCAAACTTGTTACACTGTCACCCAATACCTCGAAAGTCATGCATTTTAGATTCAAGCAGCTTATTTTGGATGCAGCTAAAAACTGGCCTTGGTGGATATTTTGATTTTCGTAATACACAAAATTCCCAGATTAATAGATCCTTCCTAGGACCAAAGTTGGCAGAGATACTGGGTTATATAATGTTTCTGTTATTATGCCGCTGTGTATATACATAAATATTAGAATCGCCTTTGAATAGTCTGCTGTTCAAGTGGCTTTAGATAGTGCCTATGACAAGCAGTGTCTGCTCAAAGTACAACTTCACAAAGAAGGCATGTGTGGTAGCATGGATGCATTTGTTTGTGTAGGTGTACCTTCCTAATTCCTTTATTCCTAACTCCTAAATCCAAAGCATTTGCTTGTTCTTTTCAACATGCACCATCTTCCTTTCCAGACTCTACAGGGCCGATGAGTACAGCCCACACCCACCCCCCTTTGATGGGCAGCATGGTGGGTCACCCATCAGTCATCAGCACCTCCAGGCCCTTACCGTCCCCCATGTCCACCTTGGGCTCACCAATGAACGGCCTGGCCTCTCCCTATCCAGTTATTACATCTTCCCTGGGCTCGCCCTCTGTATCGCTGCAGTCTACTCCCAACATGAACTTTGGACCACTCAGCAGTCCACAGGTGAGACATGTCAGATAGATAGAAGATAACAATGAATTGTTATTTCCCTAAATGGCTCGAATATAAAGTTGCTTTTATGTATCCATGAAATTATCATGACAGGATTATTATTTTTTTTGCATTTATATTTGAAATGTTTGTTCTTCTTTCACCATCCCGTGTCAAAGCGAACTCTTAAGGCAGGTAAAAGTAAAAAAAAATATGCACCACTCAGAACCCCATTTGGAAATACCAGAGAATGTGTTTTGAAGCAGAGTTTGTGTGTTTTAAGGTAGTGAAGAATGCAAATACTACTTGCTAGAACTGTTACTCTTGGCACATGTATTAAATAACATGTTTTTCGGTGGTCATGTGCCTGTATTGCTTGGGATCTCCTCCAGCAGACAGGACTTTGAAGGTTAGCCATATCCAATGTGTTTGGCAGGCATACCTTGGCTTTACTCTCACTCTTTTACCCTTCTGCTGACCTTTAAACTTTTCTCCCTAAAGGTCATCCATGAGTTCTGAATTACTACACTCATGGAAGTGGACATATAGGACACAGTATGACTATTAGCCCCTTAATGGATTCTTGAAAGACGGAGAAAGGGCAGCCTAATTTTTCCTGGTTTCTCCTTCTTCCTTTGCGGATGTTTCTATTTATTTGTTTTACTTTTTTCTGCTCATTTAGGCATATACTAATAATACCGAGGCTCTTTACGTCACAGGAGCTCTGTTGCACTTTTTAAGCTCAGCGATTTGACAGTCAGCCATACAAACAGAAACAAAGATGTTTGGATGCACGTGGTGCTTTCGAGGCTAGATTCAGGACCGTGCTGTTGGGAATAGCAGGCGATGATGTTATGATAGGGATTTTGGCTGTTTCGCTGCATGCCAAAAACAAAGCTGCTGGCAGGTTTTTTATCATGTAATGTATGTTTTTCATGGAGTGAAGATTACGAACATGACAGTGTTAGCAACATAGGCAAATTCATGATTACAGCTTAAAGTCTGGTGAAATCAGGAGAGAGGAGAAATTATGTGTAAATTTGATTTATTTGGATGATTGTGACTGACTTTGTTTCACATCATCACATTTGCTTTGGAGTAGCTGATAACTGATTTTCTGATCAGTTAAATAATCAGCGATTTTAATGAATTCATCAATCAGCAAAAACTTACTAAAAAAAAATCAATTTCATTTTACAGAAATCTTTACATATAAATTTAAAAAACAAACACACGCATCACTCAGTAAACCTTGCATTTCTCATGCAGTATTTTCTTGATACCATGTGTTGAATAAAAAATGTATGAAGCATCAATAATCCATATGCAGTGCTCGTAGCCGTTTTCTACAGCATCCTGTTGTCTGTGTAAAGCTGCATGTCGTCTAAACCACAGTTTAAAAACACTTATTTTTTAAGGTCGTGCAAAATTAATTATGAAAACTGTGCGTTACGCTGAATAGCTGCTCATTACAGACTCGCCAATAAGCGAGCACGCTGTTGCTAAAAGCTTATTTAGGGTGTGACCGTCTCCCTGCAGGCAGCCGGCATGCTGAGATTAAACTGAATGACGGCAAAAAGAAACACTCTTGTGTGATGGTCTCTGCTGCAAATTCATGGATATAGAGTCCTAAGTTCAGACTGCCATTGGAGAATATTGAGAGTGCACTTTGTAAATAAGTGATAGGATCTGTCAGAAGGATGTCCGATACTGTATATCAGGCTGCATCATATAGTACGAGGTATATGTAGGCCAGGCTTGTTTTTTTTTCTGGTTGGAATCTGGAGATCACGCAGATATGCTTTCCATGTGTCTCTCTGAGAGAGGATCGACAGGCTGGACGATAAGAAGAGAAAGAAGCAGGCTTAACTTGTTGCTCTTTTTTGGGGGGGAAACATATTATATTACACATCATTTCTAAATTGGCCATACTTTGTGGTTTGGAGTCTTGATGCACCATATTTGGGAGTTACTCGTATATCTCGTGGGGTTCCTTGGGATCAGGTGCGAAACCCTACGCTGCAGTAAGAGATATAAATCATGCCAATTGAAGTGTGCGTTATTGTGCATCTACTTGGGATTAAACGCTGCTGTAAGCACTGCTTATGATATAAAAAAAGGCAGATAAAATACATTTGGCCTTCATTAGAGGTCTAACAGAAATGCCAACTGTCATCACAAAGCGTAAAATTCACCATGAGTTCCCTCTGCTGCCGAGTTTGAGTACTGCACCTGCTCCACGTGACTCCCGCTTCCTGCGACTCTCCCTGTCAGCAAACATTAAAAAACCTGTATGACAGGCCTCAGCCCCTCCTACAGGCTGAGCATGTGATCATACCGAGACACTTTCACAATAAAGTGTGTGGGTGGGGGAACAAAAAACTATGAGTGAGCGGAAGACAAAATGAGAAAATAGGGGAAGGGAGAGAGTGTCATGAGACTACCACAAACTTTTCACTCTCACTTCCCCTCTGCTTCCTCCTCTGCTCTGTTCCGTTCAGCTCTGGCCACCTCAGCTTTAATTCTTTGTTCTCTCTTCCTGTCATCTGCAGATGAACTCTATGAACAGTGTTAGCAGCTCAGAGGACATCAAGCCTCCGCCGGGCCTACAGAATCTGGGAAACATCAACTACCAATGTACGAGCCCGGGAGGGATGTCAAAGCACATCTGTGCCATTTGTGGGGACCGCTCCTCAGGTAATGTTAGCATGTAAGGACGGAGGAGAGGGATGGGCAAGCATATTTACACTCCCACTCACCAACACAACTCCCCCCACCCAGATGAGAGCAGATAGCAGACAAAGACGGACTTGTTTGAAGTCGTTTGTTAAGTATTTTGTAAGGATTTGTGCCGTATGTTTCTGCAAATATCTTTTATCGGTATGTTGTTACAAGTAGGTTGTCTATCATACAGAAAATAGTTAACACATTTCCAATCCTAATTCTAAAGATGTGCCCAGAAATTAGTCTACAAGCCAGTGCGACGCTTTATGCACTGTGATGCAAGCTGAATAGCGGTCCTAATCAATATTGATCCTGTGGCTTTATTCTCCTCAGGAAAGCACTATGGAGTATACAGCTGTGAGGGATGTAAAGGTTTCTTCAAGAGGACCGTGCGCAAAGATCTCAGCTACACTTGTCGAGATAACAAGGAGTGCCTGATTGACAAGCGCCAGCGAAACCGCTGCCAATACTGCCGCTACCAGAAGTGCCTGGCCATGGGCATGAAAAGAGAAGGTGTGTATGGAGGGTTAGAAAAAGGTTGGTTGGAATTTTTAACAATATGTGACATTTTGCAGTTAAAAAAAAAATCACATGTGGTTTTGTCTTGTAGTGAAACTATAATTTTCAGGTAAATTCAGTTTTGTTTATTGAATGTTCTAAATGGCGCCAAATTATGACAACAGTCGCTTCAAGGCGCTTAATATCGTAAGATGAAGACGCTACAAGAATAGAGAAAATCCCAACATTCAGACGTTCCCCTGTGAGCAAGTGCTTGGCAACAGTGGGAAGGAAAAAGACCTCATGGCTAGGGATGGGTATCGTTTAGGTTTTATCCGATACCGGTGCCAAACCGGTACTTTTGAAACGGTGCCGGTGCTTAAACGGTGCTCAAACCGGTACTTAAAGAATGTAAGGTCAGCAGGTGGCAGTTTTGGACCAATTTTGACCACAAAATTGGTCCAGAAACCTCTCATGTTCAGCTGTTTTTTTGTAAAAAGATAACAATGTTAGCCTTTTCTGCAGCTATGGGGCATATATGGTATCACTCTTGGCTGGAAGCAGTGCTTAAACAATGGAAAAAACACAAACTTTGTCCAAAAACCTCTCATGTTTAACTGTTTTCCACTTTTTCTTTGGTCATTTTAGCCTTTTTGGCCAGGGTGAAGGGAGTATCTGCCATCAAACAAGAAGACAGCCACATGTAGCTATGATGGTGTTTGCTAGTTCACCTTACATGCATTAATGTAATAACGTGGTTAGCCTACTCAACGTCAATTACACACGAACAACATTAAGCTACTCACGCAGAGAAGAACGGCTGCTGCTGCATCATCATCATCATCATTTCTGCTACACTGGCAGGGCTAGGGGCCAGGACTCTCCTCTTCGGGTTTTTGGGGGATGTTGCTAACTCCTGGTCCGATAACAGGCACCACACCCGCAGTAGATGTGCTCGGTGTGAGGTCTCGCAGCAAGCTATCAAATACGGCGCATTTTTTGGCTTTAAAAAAAACGCTATGCGTCGCCAGGTGTTTCATCAGATTTGAGGTGTTACCTCCTTTGACAGCATCACAGTATCAGCTTAAAGCACTTGTTGCAGCTGCTGAGTTTGCATCTTTTGCTGTGAAGTACAGCCAGACTTTGACCGCTTCGCCTTGGCCATTTTTAATCTGTAGCTCTGCTCTAAAAGAACGTACGTACCTGGACCCGCCTACTATCCTCGGAAACATAAAATGATTGATGATTGGCTAGAATCTAAAGTGTATCACAGCTCATGAAAATAAAGCACCGAAATGTGCGCTGCTTTCCAGTCTGGTTACTACCGTTTATGTCAGAACCAGTGCCATCATGGCACCGGATACCGGTACCCATCCCTACTCATGGCAGAGGGGCAGCTATCTGTCGCGATTGGGGGGGGGGGGGTTGAGTTATCTGCTAATATTACGGATTTTCTAGTCACCAATTCAGGACGTTTATATGCTGTGTGGTTTTTTTGTGTGTCTGTGTGCAGCGGTGCAGGAAGAGAGGCAGCGTGGGAAAGAGCGGGGTGAGAATGAGGTAGAATCCACCAGCAGTTTCAACGAGGACATGCCCGTGGACAAGATCCTAGATGCCGAGTTGGCTGTAGAACCCAAAACAGAGACGTACAGCGACGGCAGCCCCGGGAACTCGGTAATTAATACAGACACTGGTCCATGTCTCTTTCACTGCTTGTATTATGAATCTGAGGCTGTTTTTCTGGGGAGAAACTAGATGCCAAGATGCTGTGCTATTAAGATACACTGATCTTATTATAAACATAAACACACAAGCTTGGCTAAATAGTTTTGAGTGTGAAGCTTGGACCGGATGGAATTGGGTCAGTTGAATATAAATAACACAAGCTGAGGAGTTTATGGGAATAAATCTAGGCTTTGCTCCAAAATTGTGACAAGCTACTTTGTGCGGTTGTCATAATCTCCTGGGTTAATCTGTTGAGATGATGTAGCCGAGCTGCCGAGTTGCTCTGGTCCAAAACGAACTCTTAAATCTGAGACGTTGGTAAACAAATTAAGTAAACACTGATCTGGCAATTTACTGGGTATGAGCTCAAGGACTTAAATGAATTTAAAAACCTAGAGGTTGGGTAACAGAGCCACAATTTAAAAGCTGTGTGGAACTTGTGCTTCAAGATATTTCTTCTTCTTTGGTATGTAGAATTTAGGGTTGTATTAAAACTACCGCAAGCAACGAGAGGAAATTGTTGGTTTAAAAAGAGTCAGAAATATGTTGCACCTGGTTACCAGCGGTTGCTAGGAAAAGTTTAGATGTCACTAACAGTGCTTACAATCACATTAAACCGGTCTGGCACTTGTCCTACATGTTCTTCTCCAGACCAATGACCCTGTCACCAATATCTGCCAAGCAGCAGACAAACAGCTTTTCACCTTGGTGGAGTGGGCGAAAAGGATCCCGCACTTCTCCGAGCTCCCCCTCGATGACCAGGTCATCTTACTACGAGCAGGTAGACGCGCAAACACAAAGCAGTGCATGCGGCAAGCTTATGCTCACACAAACATCAGACCACACACTCATACACAGCAGTTTCCTGCAAGGGTAAACAGTCCTTTATCCTCCCTTTCCCCCCCCTCTCACGTTTTGTGTAGTATTTTCATTCAGAGTAGTTGTCGAGCTGATGTCAAGCAGTCTATTTAAGTCTTTTTTTTTTTTTTGTGTAACATCTAGTTTAATGGAGCAGTGAAACCAAAATAACTGGACCATTTGCAAGTCCCAGCAGTGCAGTTTGCTGCCAGTGCTGACCTCTGCTGGGAGGAGATTTAACACATGCCAGGACGATAAAGTGAAAAAGTCACAAAATGGATAATTAATTTTAAGCAAGCAGGAAAATCACAGAACATGTTTTGTGTATTTAATTTACACAATCTTTAAAGAGACGAGTGGATCGAGATGTCACTCGTTTTTCTTTGTTCCTTTTTTGTGTCCAGGCTGGAACGAGCTACTAATTGCATCATTCTCGCATCGCTCGGTCACGGTAAAAGACGGTATCCTGCTGGCAACAGGTCTTCACGTCCACAGAAGCAGCGCCCACAGTGCTGGAGTTGGCTCCATCTTTGACAGGTAGGAAGGATTGAAAGATGAGGCAAAAAGATCAAATAATGTGACATTAAGGCTACGTTCACACTGCAGGTCTTGATGCTCAATTCCGATTTTTTGGTCAAATCTGATTTTTTTGTCTGCTCGTTCACACTACAAATAAAATGCGACAGCAAACGCGCTCTAGTGTGAACGTTCAAACGGCCGCATGCGCAAAAGAAGACGTCACACACAACGCGCTCTGTTTAGACCCAGAGCAACAGTATTGTTTGTCTGATGGCCCTTAATATAAAGACTTCGGACTTTACGTTTCCCAATTTTTGCTTTAAGTTATTTTGTTATTTACATAATAATGTAAATAACCTAATAATGATCCTTATTGCTGTTTTAGAGGAGCGCTGCTTCAAAGGATAGTTGCAGATTTCTGTCAGAATCTGCAGATTATACAGTACAAATAAAATGTTCACGTTTCTCCAACGTTGTCTTCCCAACAGTTTCACCTGATGGTCAGGAAGCGTTCGCGATGTCTTCTCCGGCGCTGATAATTGGCGTCTGTCTTGTGTCAGTGACGTAAAAGACGGATTTAATGCGACATGACCATCAAACAGCAGTCGCTTTCTAAAACATCAGATATGTATCAGATTCAGTACCACATACGAAAGTGACCCAGATCGGATTTGAAAATATCGGATTTGTGCCGTTCACACTGTCACACCATGATCGGATATGGGTCGCATATGGTCAGAAAAATCGGATTTGATGCGCTTTCGCCTGCAGTGTGAACGTAGCCTTAGACTCCTTCATGATTAACCTCTTAATTCTGTATATTTTGTGATTTGAGGCAACCCCCCCAACACCACCGTTAACTGGCTGTAAATGTTACTAATGTCTTAACTGCATTCATTTCAGTGTCTTGTCATTTAAGCTAAGTACATATTTGCATAGAAATGCAAATTCTTTACTGAGAAATGATTCTAATTATTATACTGATTTAATTCAGTCCTATTTTTGTGTCATTGTTTCTTTCTTGATTTCCTGCAGAGTACTCACAGAGTTAGTGTCTAAAATGAAAGACATGCAGATGGATAAGACGGAGCTCGGCTGCTTGCGAGCAATCGTCCTCTTCAATCCAGGTCAGTCTGGCCTCTTGAGACTGTTACGTACCACCCAAAACAACATTTTCACAGACATTTCAGTTGTTATTTCACTGCTTCTTTTAGTAACTGCAGAATCACTATACTGGATTCATGAAATTCATGTGAACATATTTGTCAAGTGTAATGTTGGTCATCACAATATTATGGCTAGTTGGAGAGATTTTACTGTGCACCCATGTGTTTCTAATGGCTCAGTCAGACTAGACTAAAAATAGGATGGTAATCTACTTTATATCAAGAAAAATGAGTGATTGCCCGGATTCTTTTTGCTGATTAAAGTAGTTGCAGCAACCATTTTCAATTGCACAGGTGTCTTGGTAGAAGAAAACATCGTTGCTGAGCACCTGTGTCATATAAATCAGTCAATTAACCATCCTGCAGCAATTAGGTCATTATTTGTGGAGGAATTTCTGAATCTCTGTTTAAAATTTATGAGGTTCTGGCTGGACTCTAAATGTAATGATGCATTCAGTTTCCCTTGGAAGCAGAGCTGGGAGTGACATCACTCCCGAGTTGAGCGTGTTCCAGTAGTGAAGTCAGAAAAACAGGATTTATTTTGTTCCTTAGCAAGTAGAGCTGTTCATACCACGATGGGGAAACAAGGTGATGTTTGTTTGGGTTTGTTGTTGTTTTTTTTAACTGAAAAACACAACAGCAACACATTTATGGTTAGAGCTGGACGGTGTTCTGTATATGGCTTATTTAGTGAATCAAATATGTACAACAGTATTTTCACAGATTGAAAGTTGAGAACGCTGAAATCCAGACTTATAGCTTCAAATGGAATACACTGGATTTCTGTGTTGTTAGACAGCAACAGATTTATGATTTTTGCTCACAGTTAAAAGCCATATTATCACAAACAGACTGCAGAAAATTGACTCCATTCGATCACGAACTAGCAGAATGACTTGTGTGTTTTGTTTTGGGTCTTTTTTCCAGATGCAAAAGGTTTGTCTAACCCAGCAGAGGTTGAAGGGCTGAGAGAAAAGGTCTATGCCTCATTGGAGTCGTATACAAAACAGAAGTACCCGGACCAGCCTGGCAGGTAGGAACTGTTCCGTTACAACATCGATCATTTTTAAACACATTGCTGCACTGGATGTAAAGAATAATAAGGACGGCAGCTTGCATTATATTAGTACACAGCTCTTATGCAAGTAAAACACTTTTGCCTAACCACAACATTGCATTTAAAAGGATGTAGGCTGATAACACTATTTGTAACCAGAGATGGGCAGTAACATGTAATCCGATTACTTTTTTCAAGTAACGAGTAAAGTAAGGGATTACTATTGCAAAAACGGTAATTAGATTACCGTTACTTTCCCGTAGGAACGCTGCGTTACTGCGTCACTAAAACCGTGATATTTTTTTTTTTGCGAGAATGTCTCATGACAGTGACGTAAGCGAGTGCGACGTTCGTGACAACAGCTGTGTGCAGATCAACAATGGATCATATATTGAGTGCAGAGAGAGTATGAGCGTGCAGCGTTTAAAGCGTGGAAGTACTGACCTTACTTTGAGTTTGATTCCATAAAAAGTGACAAAAACATTAGTGTCCGTTGTGCGTGGGAAGAAAACTTCTTTTTACAGCGAAAAAAACCCCTAAACTTCCGAGCAAGCACCGAGTAGCTACGACGTAATGGGAAACTCACAGAGAAACTCGCGGATTCTTCCACTGACCGCTGCGGCACACCTACACCAGGGTAACCCTCCGCCTACCCCACTCCTGCTTTACAGGTGAAAATAGAGCAACAGGACCGCTAGTCTTTGACTTTATTTATTTTCTGCTGTGTTTTACTTGCATCTATTTGAAAGACTGAGTGTAAACACACAAAAAAAAATTATTTTATGTGCTGGAATGTGCAGAAAATAGGTTTAAATATTAAACAAATTTCTTCCAGTCAGAGAATGTTGCAGATAATTAAATTTTGCTTGATGCATAAAGTTAAAAGATTAAAACTAATAAAACAAGTTTTAAAAAGAGACTTTTCCATTTGATTACATTTTGTATGATGATTATGTAGAAAAAGTAGAATTGGGCTGAAAGATCTATCACTTTATCACCTATTCAGGTTGTAAATCATGTTTTTAAAAAGTAACTAAGTAATTAATTACTTTTGAAAATAAGTAATCAGTAAAGTAACGGGATTACTTTTTGCGGGAAGTAATCAATAATTAGTTACTTATTACTTTTTTCAAGTAACTTGACCAACACTGTTTGTAACTGCAAATTGTTGCCATTGATTGTATTTTTTATTTGGGAGCTGATTGAGAGCAACAGGTATTAGAGGTAAAAGCTCACGCTGCAAACTTCCTGAAAAGTCAACACAGCTGAGCTGCAGAAAGAACGCTTGAGAATATTTTGGTCACTATTGAAATCACAGTTATTATTATTATTATTATTATTATTACGCCATGAATATTTCACCTCACTGAAAAAACATTTAATGGTGAAATGATGACATTAAGTGCACATAATTGAAGTGAAACTAACATGCCACAGCCCGGCAGTGAAAAAGATCACCACTGCAACATGTAATACTTTTTCATGTTTGTTTTCATTCATCTAAATCATAAATCTCTGTGAGCAAAGAATTGATTTTTGAAAGGTAAATGTAACACTAGCTTGACTTTCTTTGACATGGCTTACTGTGTACGTATGTCGTCTCATGAAAAGTGAGATGTTTACAATATAAAAAAAATATTCTTGATATGCACTCACTATATTCTTTATTAGGAACATCTTGCTAGTCCTTTGGGGCCATATTGATATGATCGCTGCATGTCTATGATGGGATTCTCACGTTCCACCACATCCCAAAGGTGCTTTATTGGATTGAGATCCGGTGACTATGGTGTTTTATCCTGCTGGAAAAAGCTATCGGAAAATGGGAACACTCAATAATGATATAGTCAGCACCAATGTTCAGATAAGCAGTGATGTTTAAAGCGATGCTCAGCTGGAGCCCAAAATGTGCCAAGAAAATATCTCCCACACACACACACACACACTACCACCAACAGCAGCCTGAATTGTACACAGGGCAGAATGCATCCATGTTTTCATGGTGTTTGCACTAAATTCTGACTCTATTATTCTAACGTCACAGTAAAAATTGTGACTTATCAAATGAGACATTGTTTGTCCATTCCTCTGTGGTTCAATTTAGGTGGCGCTCTGTCCTTTAGCAGGTGACCCGGTGTGGTCTTGTTGCTGCTGTAGGTCGTCTGCTTTAAAGTTTAATATGTTGTGCATTCAGAGATGCTCCCATGCATATATTTTCTTTTTTGGACTATTCTCTGCAAACCGTAGAGATGATTGTCACCTTTCATCCTGAACTTCAGCAGGTCATCTTGATCATGTCTACATGCCTAAATGCAGAGTTGCTGCCATGTGATTGGCTGATTAGATATTTGCACTACAAAGCAGGTGAACAGGTGTATCAAACAAAGTGGCTAGTGAGTGTGTGTAAAATATGCCTCTTTTTTTTTTTTTTTAAACAACTTTGAACATATGTGGAAGTGAGTTTTAAGCTCAGTTGTTCATGCCTCACTATTTGGCACGACTTTTTATTATTCTCAGGTTTGCCAAACTGCTGCTGCGCCTGCCTGCCCTGCGCTCCATCGGCCTCAAATGTTTGGAGCATCTGTTCTTCTTCAAGCTAATTGGGGACACGCCTATCGACACCTTTTTGATGGAGATGCTGGAAGCTCCGCATCAGATCACATGACACACGTCTTCCCCTTTCCCTTGTACATACTCCCGCATCATGAGCAATGTGATGATGGAATTAAAAAGACTTGATTGAAATGTAAAACAGCTTATTTTGTACCCATTTAAAAAAAAATGCAATTAAAATGTTTTAAAAAAAAATGTGGTTGTGGGGATGGTGGAGTCATAACACGATAAATTCCAATAAAGTTGGTTTGGAATTTTGTAAATAGCTAATTTCAGGTGTTTGTTTCAAAAGCCACCAAATGCAATTTGAAAAAAAAAATCATATTTTATTCAAAGCGGAATTGTATAAAACAAAAACCATCCCTGCATTTCTTAAACGTGTCTGAGAATTCTTACGGAATAAAGTTATTTAAAAATGTACATGAAATATTTTGTGCATTGTGTTAATGCCTTATCACATTTTCTTTTATTAGCTGTGTTTGGTATCAAATATAAAGTGAAGCTGCTATTTTCACCCCTCGTCCACCAGATGGCGTCCACAGAGTGCCATCAAGACGAGAGACACTGCTCCACAGCATATTTTAGAGCTGTTTGCACGGATTCCTGTATCCTGCTCGTGGCTACGGTCTGTCAGAGTTACATGACTTGTCAGGGCCTCTGCAGGCTTCAACATCACGAGCTGCCAGGACCTCATCACAAATACCTTTGATTTCATTAAGACTTCTTGGTGAAGATAATCCACGAAGAAATAGGAATCTACAGAGAACAAAAAAGAAAATCTACGTCGGAATATGTGCTTATAGTGGAATGCGTCAGTATGTTGGCTGATATGTAACAAAATCCGCACGGGTTTGCAGTTGTCCGGAATAGTTGCAACTAGAGCTAGAATATAAAATAGCATACAGCCATATCTTGCTGACATGTTTCAATAGGAAAAATAGATGTTGTTATTTTGCAAAAATCACTGGAATCTCTATGATCCCATTTACTGCCAAGACTGGGCTAAAGTGAAACTTTGTGAAGCCACTAATTCGCAGAAAAACCAAACTGATCGTTTAAAGATTTTGGGGGGAAATCATCACTTAAGTGTGTGACCTTTGAACCTGCAGTTTACTTCATGAACATTAAAATATCATCAAATCACAATTTGAATACGACTGGCATTAAGGCTTGGCGAGAGAGACACACAAGCGTGGGGGGGAGAGCGAGTGACCGAGGGAGGAGAGAGAGTGCCTGGCAGAGAAGGAGAGAGAAAGAGAGAGAGAGGTAACCTGCACCTGCACATGGAGGAAGTCTTACTCTGTTTCGCGCTCTCTCACTCTCTTTCCCGTTCACCCCTAATAGGATAATTGATAGACAGCCCAAATAGTCAATAACTGTGGACTCAGCGAGGTCGCTCGAAGCACTAAGCAGAAACTTTGATGCGCTGCTCTCTGCTCCGAGGAGCAAGTTGCAGAGGAACTTTGAGTGGCGGAGATGCTCTGAGCAGGGCTGGGAGTTCAGAACCAAAATCCTTCGCTGCTGACCGGAAACTCGCATTTTACAGGTATGTTACTCTTCTTAGAAAACTCTAAGAAGAAAATCTTAGAAAAATGTTTTCCTTAAATTAAACCTTGGTGAAAATATATTTCGCAGCTTCTTCAGGGAACAGCAATGGTGGATATACCGGATACATCCTTAGGTAAGTAAACATGCATTTTATCAATATATTGAGATTAGATTCGTTTATTTTAAGCAACTTCATTTATGTTTTTTTATCAGCTCAACAGAATTACTCAGTGTCTAGAATTTAACAATTTGACCTTTTAAAAAAGTGCTAACTTTAAATTAATTGTTCAAATGTATATCGCTCTTATAAAACACATGCACACATTTTCCTCTGATTATAAAAGAGGAAAAGTTTGGTTAATTTGCCAACCTTCGCCTAGTTCAGCCACTTGGTTACGCACACAACAAAATTTGCCAGTTTTTATTTCTTCAGTTTTATCTTTCTCGCTGAACCAAAATATTTACCAATTAAAGGATTTCCGTGCATTGCAGATGTGAATCGGAGGGCAGTGTGTGCCGGATGCCATCGGATGATCAGAGACAGATTCCTGCTCAGAGTCACTGACGGCCTCTGGCATGAGGACTGTGTGCGGTGCGCAGCGTGCGGGGACGCGCTCACGAACTCCTGCTTTCTGCGGGACCGCAAACTTTACTGCAAACGGGACTATGCTGAGTGAGTTATTATTTATAACTGTTTGGTTCATAGGTGGCGTAAGTAGTAGTTCCTTTTTCATGGGAAATCACCAATTTCAGCTTTAACCAAGACGTGACAAAGTAAAATTTGCAACTTGGGCTCATATAATGCAACACACGCAGGCATGTTAAGAAAAAACTACCTAATATTTCTCATACAGTAAAAAAAATAAATAAATAAGGAAAAAAATATATATATATTAAACGACTCTAACCATTAAAATGTTTGAATAAGCGTTTTAACACAAAACTAAACTGATAAAGTTCTAAATAAGGTCGTCATTTTTATGCAGCTTCCTGCAAAAATATAATCATGATATAAAAAAATATATATGAACTTTTCTGCCATTTAAAAAAAAATGAAAACTATGTTATTTGACTTCAGTTTTGATAATTTTATTCTGAGGGCCAAATCTGATGGTGTATCATTAAGGTCATTTTTACAACAGCACAGCTTTGTCCAGACTTGACCTTGACTAAGAAAGAAAGTGTGTGTGTGTGTCTGAGAGCGATAAAGGAAATAACTTTCTCATAAGGCCAACATAAATATTTCTAATCCTTCTTAGTGTTGTATTGGGTAGACATGGATGCATTATGTGTGCAGTTGTGTTTAAATGTGTGTGTATATGCCGTAATATGACTTCCAGTAAACTTGGCACAGTGCACTGAGAGAACAAGGTGACTGTAGGAGGAAGGGGTGGCAAGGGAGCTGGAATGTAAGAAAACTATTGTATTGTGTTGCGTTCGTCCGTCCATGCACATGCACACACACAATAATGTGGTCACACCTTCATGCACAACCAGGGGTAAGGCTCAACTGACACATTGTCAAAATGTGTTAAAATTTTGAGGCCCACTGACGTGGCAACTGCAAGCTGGGGACAACATATGGTTCCCCACCCATCCACACACACAATAAATAAATAAATTAAAAAAAAATCACCTACTGCTCATGCCCTCCTACCTCATTCACCAGCTCATCCCCCCTCAGCTTCCAAATACACTCTGCACACCCTAAAAGGCAACAACTCACATTATTTTTGAACAATTTGGTAACGGCTGTTCTGCCAAGCACACAGGGAAGCAAGGAAATGTTTCAACGCACTCATGTTGGAGACATATACCTATAAGGAGATGGAGTGTTTTAGAAAAATATGTAGATTTAATTTCTGTAAAACAAAACAAAAAAAAAATTTAGACTTAGTGTCTTCAGTGGAGATAATAACACTTGGCGAAAACACGTAAAGACTTGTACTGAGAGGTAATTAGGAGTGCACAGCCATATGTCAGAAGGTCTGGTGCATCCCTAGAAGAGGGACGGTGAGGATGGTGTGAACTTATTTTGGGGGACAGTGCGCTGCATGAGCCCTGGCGTTATGCGCCGTGGCATCTGGAAAGCTCTTCACACAGCAGCCCCTGTGTTGAGCAATGGGACGACGCCCAGCCGACCGTGAGTTATCTGACCTGATCAATTAGCAGGAGGCCTGGTGCCAAAGCTCCACCTCTGAGTCCAGCCGTCATCCTTCCACCCCTGCTGTCCTGTCTGGAGCTATGACACCCAATAACACATGAGCACTACTTTTGTCCACAATGAGGGTTTTAAAACTGTGCCAGTTTTTTTTTTTTTTCTTCTCACCAACAAACTATGTCCTGCTCCCCCGTTCGGCTGATGCAAAACAAGTGTGATTATTCCATACTGTGACAACATTTGTCTTTTACCACATGCTGCATCGTCTGACTGAATCTTGCTTTGTTTTTACCTTTGTTTCATCAGTGCCGGCCATACCATGAAGCCTGGCCCATTCATGTGGTTTATAAGACAATAATGCTAATATTTTCCAGTACCAGAGGAGCGTACAGATTTTAATTTTATATATATTTATGCATCTAAAATGTTTCTTTTCAATAACAAATAGGAACATGAGGATATAATATATGTGCCACAAAGAAATAATAACATTAAAAAAGGGTTGAAAATTAAAAATTAACTTATCAAAACTTATTGAAAAACATAATTAAAGTAGTTTATCACTTTTTGGATGATCTAATATGTGTGATATAACAAACAACATTTTTGTTTTAACAGAACTTTACTGATTTTCATTGTCTGTCCCAGTTACAGACTAACTTAAGCATATTTAAACTCATTCAGTATCTGAGAAAGTAATCACAACCAAAAAAATAAAATAAATTCAATGTGTTTTCATATCATAATACTTTCTGATAGTCCTTTATTCCTCTTTAATTTAATTTTTGATTATATCGAAACACTTTGAATTAATTTTTTTTATAAAGACCAGCTGAGCAGAGGGGTTTTTGCACCTCAAGTGTAGGTGGGGGGATCCATCTGTTTTTCTTCCTCTCATCCAACCCGAGGGTTGCATTGAAAAAACTCAGTATTTAAACGTTAATTATAAAGTCATCGGCAGTATGTGTGGTATTAACTTGCAGTCAGTGCCCCACATTTTAGAGAAGCCGCTGAAGCTTTTCTAACTGTAATAATTAATTTACAACAATCGGATTCATTTAGACGACTGAATGCAGTTGTTTTTGATAATGCTTGTTTTAGTCCATAGTTTAGACATTGGCTGTCTGACCTGTAGTGACTCCAGTTTTCTGAAGCCGAATGCAGAATCCTGTCTGACGGCGCGTCTGCAGCTTGGTTTAGGTTAACTAAACGGTTCAGCGGGCAGGTGCACCGGACAGCAGATTGGTCGTCAGATCTTCGGTGTGACTCGCTGTTCACTTGACCTGACGATCTGTATCTGATACATAGCTCCCGCTGGTGTGTGCGTTCAGCAATGGATCCAAGTTAACCTGATCCAGAAACAAGATCTGTCTCTCTGCTTGTCCACTAGACCAGCAGTCTGTTTGCCTGACTGCCAAAGGTCAGCACTGAAGTCAGAGCAAGAACAATGAAAGAGGAGGGCTTGAGGAAAACTGAGTTTGTCTGTGTACATTTCTGCTAAACAATCTTTTTATACAGTGCTTCTGCATTAGGAGGGCCTCACCCAGACCATGTCAGTGTGGAGGAGTGCAAAATTCTGCTGACTTACTCCTCTGTAATGATCTTGTCACTAATTGCCATGTCTAAATCCAGCGTGACTGAGTGTTCCCGCTCTCCTGGCCGAGCCTCTGGGCCAATCATGTCAGCGGAAACTCTGAAATATTAAACACCTCGAGCCACTCCATAAGTATTGGAGGTACTCTTACCTTTGCATTAACGACGCTTAAGAGTACTGGGGATAATTAGACCAACTGGATAAGGCGTATAATGGAAAAGCGCTTCTCGAAACACGAATGATCTCAAAACATTAATGCCCGTAGTTTCTTCTCCACTGGCATTAGCGTCATACTGAGATGTCAAATCAAATGCTTTGCGGTATCTCAGAGACCCAGAAACATTCAGGGTATTTCCTCTGCCACACTTCCTTTGAAATATTTGATTGATGCATCTTGTGTTGCCACAGGAATGCACATTCCACAGACGGTATGTTGACCATATTAAAGCACATACCATTGAAGGGGCAGACAACTCAGATGGGTCAAGCAGACCGACCCTCCTGAGCTTCTGGGAAGGGGCTCTTACCATCGCCATAGTGACCCCGGAGCAACAGTAAGAGGTCTTAGCAATGTCTGGCTTTAGGACGTACGAGCTCCGGAGCCTTTGACGGGGATATGTCAACATGGCTGTTTTATTTTCAACTTAAAAATTTATTTGTTTGGAAATATTGTTCTCATTCGGAATTTGAAATGTATCCAAAAATTAATTAATTTGCTTAAGTTTGGGTGCATTTTTTTTCTAGTTAGTGTAAAAATTTGTTCAATCTTTGTACTATTAAGAAGAAAGTCAATAAAAGCAACATTACACAACTTATTAAGGTAAATAAAATAGATTCAATGAGATTAGGACATACAGAACAATAATTGTGGTTATTAATGTGTCCAGTGTTAGAATAACCTCCAATGCTCCTATTTTCTGATGGTTTCACAGTATTGAAAAAGCCTTTTCTCATGAGGCACATGGAGTATTTTTATTTGGAAACAAAAAAAGGGGAAAAGCTGTCACTTTCTCATGCCTCTGTGCTGACTGCTCCGGTGACCTAGTCAAGTCTGGAGACAAACGCCAGCTCCAGAATGATGACGCATCATCCCGCGTGACAGACCCAAAATGCGGAGGTGCCAGCCAGCGGACAATGGTCCTGCTGCTTGAGGGCTGGCTCTGTCTTTGTCTACTTCTGGTTAAGCAGACTTACGGATAATTCCACGGATAATTCCTGGGACCAGTGGCTCAGTCTCTCCCACCAGGAGATCTGATTCCACCCCTCTGCCTGGAGCCATGGCCTGCCGAGAGCCTTTCTCCTGCCTCCCCAGGAGCGCAGCCTCGGACACGGCAGTCGGAGCCACGGCAACAGTCTCTGAAGCTAAGCTCACCAGTACTGGTTGCCAGGCGCTAAGATACACACCCGACACACTAAGGGTATGTGTCTGAGTGGTCCGGGCAGGAGGGGGGGAAAGGCGAGAGAAGTCAGGCTGGCGGTTGTTTTGAGTGACAGCTCGACTCAGCAACATTCTCAAAGTCTACCCAGCACTTTTTGGTTTTCTCATCGAGTCCCATCTTACTTATGTGTGAGGGGGTCCTCAAGTGTCTAAAGAAAACCAAATCCCTATTCTCTGTTTACTCAGCTCTCACACTTTCTCTGTGCGCTTGCTTTCCTCCACTGTTCAGCCTGTTTGCAGTGCGTTGTGCAGGGTGCACAGAAGCCATCTCTCCTGCAGAGCTGGTGATGCGTGCGGGGGCCGCTGTGTTCCACCTGCGCTGTTTCACCTGCAGCGTTTGTTCCTGCCGCCTGCAGACAGGAGATCGCTGCGTCCTCAGGGAGGGACAGCTACTATGTGCCAGAGAGGCCTACCACCAGTGTCTGGCCAGTCCGAGCTCTTCTGAAACAGGTACAGAAATTGCATGCTTTCATGCTGCTCTTTGATTTGTAATAAATTCACAATCCATTTTGATGATTAAATCCTACTTTAAGAACTCAAACGCTGTTCAGCATTGGGTAAAATAAGCACATTTTAGTTTGAGTAACTAACTGTAACAGTGCAATAAAAACATTGCCTAAATAATGATTAAATGAAGTTCAAGTTGGGACATAAAAATCATCCTGGGAGACACAGAAAAGCCCAAAACTCAGCCCGACATCAGCCAGGTTGATGTAAAGTATCTGCATTTTAAACAAAAACTAAAATTCTTATAAAAAAAATATTTAAACATTGACAGGCATGAATTTTCCTTCACAACAATAGAAAGAATTTCTGTTTTTATGTGAATATTTTCAATCATATCCATGCCTGTCTTCTAGGTAAAAGCAATGATGAAGATGAAGAAGTTGAGGAGGAATCTGGAAGGATTGCAGGCAGAAAAGTTAAATCAGATGACGTGGAGAGCAAACGCCCCAAAAGACCTCGCACTATTCTGACCACTCAGCAAAGACGGACCTTTAAAGCATCCTTTGAGGTCTCCTCCAAGCCTTGTCGAAAGGTAAATAAAAAAAAAAATCTTCTGTTACTTTGCATTCAAGTTAAAACTATGAATCTATTTCATATCAGGACATAACATAGACTAGTGTTAGAAATTTTCATACAGCACTGTTTCATCTTTACACTTATTTTATTCATTGTTTAAAACAAGGTGCAAGGGCTAAGCCTTTTACTAGCCTGTACAATCCAGAGACCCTTTTATCTCATATTGTGAAAGAAAGCCATTGTACCATGTGTCACCTTGACAGAATGAACAAAAAAAAGGAGAAAACTTCATTCAAAAATATGTGACATGGTTTCATGTATCTTCTGTACATTAGTATCACTGTACTGCAGGTGGGTAGTTGGGCAGTTTTGTTATAAGTGACATTGCTAAATTCCTAAAAAGTGCCAAAGTAAAGATTTGAAAACACAGCAGTTATTATAGTTTGTTATTTTCACAAAACAAATAAGCACCATGAGTGTTTCTTTAAGCAGTTTCTGCCTCTTTGCTAAATTTGTGATGTGACGCAGATTTTTATTATCCTTCAAATGACCTCCTCATTCTTTTTTTTTTCACCCTCGCATTCTGTCTTTGTGTTGCCCTCCTGAATCTTAATCCAAGGTAAGAGAGACCTTGGCAGCTGAGACTGGTCTGAGTGTCCGGGTGGTGCAGGTCTGGTTCCAGAACCAAAGAGCCAAAGTAATTCAAAGTACACACACACATGCACGCACACACACACTCATGCACTGCTAATAAAAGCCTTCTTTCTGCACTGTGTTTGTAAGCCAGAGTGGAAATCAGCCTGGTTATCTGTTCATACAGGAAACTGATGACATCTCATGGAGAGATCACTGTAGATTAAACCCAATATTTCCTCACAATTTGGGCTCGTGTGTGGCTGCCCTCTACTTCATTCTTGATACTTTACAACTGAGTGAACACAAGCATACTCCTGGGTGGTAGATGGACTGTGGAGTGGGAGGACAGTTTTTTTTTACAGTAGACTTGAGGATTTGACTGCACTGAGGCATCAAAGAGCTTTAATGTCTCTCGATGCATGTTTTTAGATGAAGAAACTGGCCAGGAGACAACAGCAGCAGGAGCAGCAACAGACTCAGGAGCAGTGTGAGCACCCATCGCATCACACAGGTATGATTCATAATTGCTTTTGTTCTCGCTGTAAGAAAAGGGGCCGTTTTCTCTATTTATTTATCTGTTTCTAATCGGTAATGGGCAATACCTTGACTAAAGATTTTATTCAGCCTTTAAGTTATACAAAGTTCAAATTCAATTTATATAAAGTTTAGCTTTTTTTTTTTTTTTTTTTTACCTTTTATTGTTTATTTTATTTTATTTTTACTTGTTAAATACGGGACAGATTTGACTGGGGAAAAGAAAGGGGAGAAAGAAAAACAGCGGGGAAGAGGGATGGTGATGAAGGGCAAAAAACAACAAAATAAGCAGACAAAAAAATCCATCTATCAATCACCTGGATCACCTGTTGAGAAAGAAAAAAGAGAAAACAAGCAGAAGAAAAAAGAGCAACATAATAAACAACATCATGATGATCTATGGGAATATAACAGTAAATATTAAATATTATTGTGCAGCACGTAAGATCGACAGCCTACAGTGTGCTTTGATTTAGGAGCCAAAAAGGGTGTAGTTTGTGTGTGTGAGCACCCGTGTGTACACCTGTGAGCATGGACGTGCTTGTATTTAAAAGGTTCCTTCATGTAATGATCTGCTAGAGGGTGTGGGGGGGCACTGCCCCGTCCTCCAGGGCATGAAGCAGGTATGGAGGAGATCAAGACTCCAGACATCCAGAGGCCCCCAGAACACGAGAGACCAAGAAGACCAACAGAGGGGCAGCTGCGGCACTATCCCAGAAAAAGCTGAGGAGAGCCCCAGGTGAGGGGTCACTCAGCAGCCGCGGAGCAGAAGCCAGGGGGGGTTGCAGTGACCTGCCCGTGAGCTCCGCCGGCAGCCAGCTGTGCCAGAGTGACCGAGCCCCAGGCCGAGAGGCCGAGGGCACCCCACCCCCGAAGTGGCCCGATAAGCAGCCACCAAGGAGTGAGCTGGTGTGTACCTGGACACCCATCCCCAGACACAAAGAACCACCAACGCACTGATGTCTGAGGGCGTCTGCCACTGGCAGGGGAAGTGGTGGGGGGAGATAGGCCTCCAAACCTTGGAGGGCCTGAGATGTCCCCAGAGAGGTGGCGTCTAATACCCAACCTGACATATAGACACAGACAAACAGGCACACACAGATACAAACATCCATTCCCACCCTCGTGCTCTCATATGTGATTACTCAACACTCACCCAACGTGGAGACAGACATAAAGAGACGCTGTACACACAATCACACTCCCCAAGCGTACTCTAAGCCCCAGGTCTAGGTACCCTTGCCCCCGGAGGGGGAAACTGCACCAAGACCCAGGTAGTGTTACCCTTTTCCCTGGGGTGGAGAGAAGCAGACCGCCCCGGCTCGGCAGCAGCAGGGAGGCCCCACATTCCAGACCCCAATCGGACGGCCAACTCCTCCTCCCAGCCCCCCCGCTCCAGCAGGCCGCAGAGAACGGGGGTGTGTGAAGACTCCAAAGTTTAGAGCTAATGTTTAGCTTTTAATCGTGTTGAAGGGGTTTCTGGAGTTAAAACAGGCTACAATCATTAACAGAGAACAAAAGCTCATAAACACACAGCTCTGTGATCTCCTTTGGTTTCCTGTGCTTCATAGCGCCCTCCAGTGGCAGCGTGACCTCTGAGATGAAGCACCTCGGGTCCTCTTATGTCCATATTGAACTGCAGCAGCAGCAGATGGGAATGACCACACTGGAACAGCAGGACTGGGACATGGACCCCTTCAGACAGGGCCTGACCCCGCCTCAGATGCCAGGAGATCACATGCATCCTTATGGTAAAAGATCTCAATCCTCAGCTTATTTTAAGCCTTTTGTAAAACAAACATGAAATAAATGGACTTTTGATATTGCTGGTATGAGTTTAAACTTCCAATAGTAGTTGAGATACAAAATAATAATTTATATCTTTTTAAAGGTTTCAAGAGCCTGTATGGCGATGTGGACAGAGACCCGCTGTGTCATATGGCTGACGGCGACTGCCTCTCTCTTGGCGACTGCTCGCCACTCACTCCTATTGACCGCCTCTACTCCATGCAGGACTCATACTTCACCTCGTGAGGGTGCCTATCAGATTCAGACAGACTGAATTTATCTCAGAAATGTGGTAATTTGGTACGTGGACGTAAAATGTTAGAAGGGGACAGGGGTACACTCACAGTGATACCATGCAATACTATACCATGTTCACCTCTATACAAACCCAATTACACTCCTGCCTCTTATGCTTTAAAATCTCTCCTGTACGTGCATGACACTGACCTCTCATTATGTTTGAATGCTAGATTATGAGAGCGTAACTGCATCTACTCATGTAAATAGTTGACTGGGTGTGTATTTGTATTTATTCTCCAAATGTGTGTGTATGCTGTTCGTCTCGATCAAATTAACAATAATCAGAAAATAATAAACGTGAAATGGTGAATGTTCGCTACGGTGTTGCTACGAACCACGGGGTGATTTGTCCATATGAAAACGGGATATTCATGCTGAGGGTTAGAGGCGGGTCAGTCCATCCTCAGTGCTTATCAGTCCGATCTAGGTGACGGGTCAGTGAGACATCTTCTCCTGGCTGTTGAATGGACCGTCAGATTGTAAAATGCTGGGCTATGACAGCCGTATGGGTCAGTGGCAGGTAAGCATCACATCCACGCCGCCATCATCAACGCTCACATTGTGCTTTTCTTGGTCAAAGGCCTTTGCTGCATTTTTCTGCCTTTTCCTTCCTTCAGTCAAAGAGGATGGGAGGAGGAGGAGGTGGGGGACCACCCAGGCGCTGTGCCCAGCTGGAATGCACCAATCATGGGAAGGGAGGTTGCGAAAACCCACGGAGGGGGCTTCAGACAACGGAGTGGCTGAAAGCTGTGTCAGGGGAGAATGCCCGGGGTGACACGGAGATATGAAGCCCTACTGTATGGAGTGCCTCCTTGCCCCAGCCGTGAACCCTCTCCTGGACCCATCTCATATTTCCCACTATGAAATCAGACCTTGCAAAGCAGAGAGCTCAAGTCAATGGTCAGGAACAATCTAACTGTCTGTCACCGTAGCACACTACTGCCAACCAGAGCTAAAGAAGCAAGCAGCAGAGTATACCTACAGTACGTCTGTGTTTTGCAGTCCCTTAGTATCTGTTTCTGTATCTGCTCCGAGCGTCTGCTGGCATGTGCATGCGTTCATTCTCATGTGTTAGAAGGAACAACACTCTTTGTTGTAGGGCCTAACATAACATAATGTATCTTGTATCTATAGGTGAATGAAAAGAGGGGGGAAAAAAGGCTTAAATATCGGGGAAGAAAGCCAAGGTGGTCACCTGGGGGAGCCTTTTACCTTCTTGTCTGTGTGCAGTTGGCATACGTAGCAGGTGAGAAGACCAAAAAAAAAAAAGTTCACACCGTGATCATACGGTCGCAGCGGGTAGCAATAACCTCATTATTATTCCGATGGTAGCCAAACAGTTTCCTGTCGACAGTGCGGTTATTTATTGCACGCTTCATGCCAACCGCGGGCCACAAACCCTCTGTCTTTTAACTGCTATAATTGGCTTCATGCTGTTGCAGTGCCAAGACAGATGCACACGCTTTGCTGAACGTACTCCAAAGGATGCTTGCAGATTATAAATAAAGTCTGTTTGCACACATAGACCAGCAAGGTTTAATGCAGTAGATACAGTCGTACCATGGAAACGTATCATTTCAGCCACTGGACTTACATATTCACAAATATGAAACACATTTCAATAATCAGTGTAATGGGTGGGATCAGTGCCCAGTTTGACACTGAGTTGATCACCTCCTCACCATATCCTATGATGGGAGCTTTCTGGTCACCAAATGTGCTAAATTGACAGTTAACGGCATTTCGGCAAGCCTAGAGATTTCTGGGAACATTCCCAGTTGACCCCACAGCATTCAAATGCCAAATGTGTAAAATATGAATTTCTGATGACGACCTGACAGGACAGGGTTGTTCCTAATTGTACCACATGATACTGGACATAGCTGAAAGAATGCCAGCAGTAAAATGGGACTGAATGAGTCAGGGAAGAGTAAACATAAACAATGAAAAAGCAAATGAAACAACAGTTTTCTGAGATTTTTTACATTTTATTGACTTTTGGAAATTTTCAGGGAGGACCTAATGCAACAGTTGTAGACATACTTTATGTATCGTGGATGACGTTTGTAATATGAATTGCTATTGCTTAAGCGAGAGCAAGTAGATGCAGTAGGGAGACCGGGGATAGTTGTAACGTGGGTCAGTTGTAACACTTCCAATTTCTCCAATCAGGGCTAAGTTTCAAATGATGTGACTCATCCTGTGCATGCCCAATTCAGTTCTGCTATCACGTGTGAAAAATCAGCACATTTTGTCAAACACAGACAATTTAACACGAAAAAAAGTCATTTGTATGCCAAAAAGTAAGTTTTTCTACTTTATTTCAATTTCTAACACCATTATCTGCTTTGCAGTTAAACTCATCAAACTTAAATTATGTTATTTGTATGTCTATGGGGATATATTCTGTGTAGGTCTTTAGTGCTAATGTTTTAGCCGTTGGCTGTAATGTTAGCTAGTTCATGGCTATAGGAGTCTGGGTCAGTTGTAACAGCAACAGTCTGGGTTAGTTGTAACAATAATGCAGATGTTACAACTTACCACACTATTACTTTAACTTCTATTTAACAAGTTGGGGCAACGACATCAGCAGAGAGAGGTTCACTGGTCGCCTTTGTATATGCGGTTAATGCCATTGGCAACACAATTCCTCCACTGTTTGTGTTCCCACACATACATTATGCAGACCACTGTGTCAGAGATGGACCAGTAGGAAGTACTGGTAGTGGAAATAAATCAGGATGGGTGCAAGAAACAGATTTCCTCATCTTTCTGAAGCACTTTGCAAACCACACCAAGGTAAGCCATGATACAAAGTAATGGAATTGCGATGCTGGTGAACAACTACATTTTTTCAGTTTCATTGTTATGTTCAAAAGTTGGTGCAAGAGTTGTAGGTTATAATGCCCACTGAGCCAATGAGGCCAAACTCAAGGAAGACCAACCAAAATTAATGTAATATTCAGTTGCATAATTTGTCTTTTTTGGGGGGTTGGAATATGTTCAAAAGCTAGATTTCTGCATTCTGCCACACACACAGCTACATAAATGGCTCTAAATGCATTCATGTGTTGAATAAACAAAGATTACATGTTAATGTTTTGTTAGTACCCTTATTTCATTGTGTTACATTTCACCCCAGGATATGTTACAACTAACCCAGACTATGGGGTTAATTGTAACATTTCACTCTTTGTGTTTGAGACCATACCATGCAATGGGTAATTGTGCTGCAGAGAAAATAGCTGCACTATTTAATAGCAGAGACATGTAAATACTTTGCATTACATTTTGAATCCACTACCTTAAAAGAGCTCCAATTTACAGACAGAAATGTCAAAAATGTTACAACTATCCCCGGTCTCCCCTACCTACCAAGCTTCTTAGAATAATAATAATAACAAGCAAAAAGTAAAAAAGGAACGAGGTCAAAACTCAAATGCTGGATTCTCTCTTTCACCCCATGTCGGGACATCAGAAGTGATCATATTTCCTACAAAGATGAAAAGATGGGATTAGAAGTGTGCTCGCCCTGCTACACCACTGTATGTGTAAATGTGCATCACTACAGTAAGTTTCACCTGTTTTCTTAAATTGTTTCATGATCAACACAGTCAGTCCTATCAGGAGAAGTATCACAACAGCAATTCCCGCCCCTGCGCCAGTGTACAGCAACATGGTGGTCCCTATCGACATACCTGGCGTGGGATCACATAAAGATTTTAATGAAGCTTTAGGGATTTGTTCTCAGTGTATACTTCATGGCCAGCAGAAGTCATTGTTTTAGAGTGTATGTTGCTATTAGTTTGGCTTTTGCCTGTATCACACCACACAGTGTGCAGGAGAAGACTCCTATCTTAGAAAAATGGCATCATTTATAAATTACGGGGGAAATAACATTTTAAACTACAGAGAATAATTCACCTGTGCAGCTGGGCAGGGTGTCATTCCAGATCCCAGTGGCAGAGCAAAGTATCACTGCTGTGCCATTGAGGGTGAATCCATCTTTACAGCTGAAAACGCATTCAGAGCTAAAGCTGAAATTCCCCAGAGGATGAGAGCAATTCATAGACAGGTCTGAGGAGAAGGCACGGAGGGCCTTACACTGTACAGCTAAAAAGGACAGCAACTACAATTACATAAGATCAGTGAATATGTAATAACATTCAAAGTATTGCTATGCACTTACGTTGACAGGTGGGTGGATCCTGATTCCAGTGGCCTGAGGTGTTGCACATCATAGCAGATGTTCCTTTCAGCCAGAAACCTTTATTGCATTTAAAGTCACACTGTGAGCCATAACTGAAAGGAGAGTTCAGATGGCTACAGTTCATCCTCCCGTGCTGTGGTGATTTGGCCAGCAGGGGGCATCGACGTGCTGTGGATAACATAAAAACAGTATAGGCTCAGGACAGCTTCACTTTTGACTTTCCGGGTGAAGTTTGAAACTATTTAATGTATGGAGATTAAGAAGGACTTCATATGGATGGCAACCGTATCATGTTTTGGTTTATTACCCTGACAGCCTGGTATTTCTGTGCTCCATGTGCCCGCAGAGGTGCATTCAGTGTCAGGACTCCCAGTTAGCAGAAAGCCGTCCTCACAGGTTGATGTGCACCTAGAGCCAAAACTGAACTCGCCATGAGAATGAGAGCAGTCTAAAGTCCCATGAGAAGGAGGAGTGAGAATAGGACACCTTTCAGCTATAAAAGAAAACAACTCACAGCACATAGAGAGGAACAGAGCAGATTATTAGCTTTTTTAAAGAAAAAAGTGTAGCTGTGCAATTGAAATTATGGAAAAAGGAGTTTATCGGTCTGTTTCTGATACACTGGATATTGATACAAAGAGTGTTTTTACCTAAGCAATGGGGAACAGCTCTGTTCCACCTGCCTTGAGGTGTGCACTCTGTGATAGCTGTACCATTTAGCACAAAACCTTCTGCACATGTTGATGTGCACACAGAAGCAAAACTGTACTCTCTGTGGGGATTAGAGCAGACTAAGGACCCGTGAGAGGGTGAGTTCAGAGTGGGACACCGTCTAGCTGCAAGAGGGATGAAGACACAGAGGTACCAAGACAAAGAAAAGGCATCATGCCGTTTAAACCTTTAAATTAAGCATTTATCTTTGATTGTCTGATCGCTTATTATTGATAGAGGGTTTTTTCCTACCCAGACATTGAGGTATGTCAGTGCTCCAGTTGCTCATAGCCGTGCACTCGGTGTCAGCTGTCCCATTCAGCACAAATCCTTCATCGCAGGTTGTCGTGCAACGAGAACCAAAACTGAACTCTCCATGAGGATCAGAGCAAATTATGGATCCGTGAGCAGGAGAGTTCAGTGTGGGGCATTTATTAGCTGATGGGAGGGAACAGGCAGGGTAGAAGGTCAGCAATATGTTTTATATGGCTAAAGTGGTAGATGAACACTATGTAAACCTTGAAATTACACATTCTTATGTTAAATAAGATTAAAATGCATGCATTTAGAATGTTTTTTTACCCAAGCAATGTGGGACGTCTGTGCTCCAGTTGCTCATAGCCGTGCACTCGGTGACAGCAGTTCCATTTAAGATAAAACCTTCATCACAGGTTGTCGTGCAACGAGAACCAAAACTGAAGTCTCCATGAGCGTCAGAGCAAATTATGGATCCGTGAGCAGGAGAGTTCAGCGTGGGGCATTTCTTAGCTGGAGATGAACAAAAGGAAAGATGTACACAAGGTATTAAGTTGATTTAAAGAAGTCCAGACGCTTTTCTTTGCAAGCTCCTTTGACTACGATGACCTGGATGACTGAGAACTTTCACAGACATAAAGTTGATTTAGTGAAAAATTGTTGTAATGCAAACTGAAGCATGAAACTACAAGATTTTAGCATGTTCTTTACCCAAGCAAGGGGGAATGTCTGTACTCCACATGCCCATGGAGGTGCACTCAGTGCTGGACGTCCCATTCAGCAGAAAGCCCTCATCACATGTTGATGTGCACCGAGAACCAAAACTGAAGGAACCATTTGGGTCAGAACATGATATGGAGCCATGAGAAGGAGAACTAATTGGAGAACATCTCTTAGCTTAAAGAAAGACAGACACAAGAAGAGGCAGCTTCTTAACCTGTGGTTCACATTCAAAACCGTTTTAAATTATAAAGTATATATACCAGCATTTAGTCATACCCAGGCAAACAGGAAGTGCATGACTCCAGTTACCCTGTGAAGAACATTTTGTCACATTTGTACCAATTAGATCAAATCCTTCTTCACACTGAACAGTGCATGTTGAGGTGTAGCTGTGCTTGTTTATAGGGTCGTGGCATTGCAGATAGGCATGAGGTGGAGCCTGAAGACTGTTGCACTGTACCACTAGAAAAGAGGGAACACTGTTCTTTCAACATCAGAGCATGCAATTTTTATTTCTATCCAGAAAGCGCGTGCTGCTTTGTGGTACAGCAGAGTAGTTTGCGACACACCTGCACATGTAGGTGTAGGCTTGCTCCACTGTCCCAAGGTCAGACAGCTGAGCACCTTGTCCCCAGTTAAAGAGTAACCCTCCTTGCAGGTGAAGTTACACCAGGAGCCATAAGAGAAAGGCTCCACGGGGTCAACGCAGGTCATGTGGCCCATAGCAGGTGGGAAAACTGGGGAGCATTTTCTCACTGTGGTGAGACACAGATATCACTCAGAGTTCACATAATGCAGATCGGTGCTCTTATTTAAAATGTCAGTTTGAACAACTGTATGTTATGACTGAGCTTTCACAAACATGAGATCATTTACGGTCAAAGAAAAAACAAAAAAACAGTTTACTGACCCATGAAAAAAAATCAGTGTTGTTTGTCCAGCACGGACTTAAATGAGTGTGAAGTGGAGTGATGACAGGCGTGACCTAAAGCTAATCTGCTGCACAGTCCAGACAGGATGTGAAAGTGGACTGAGTGCAGTTATGTGGTAGTATATCTCGAAAGTACATCTGTAAAAAGGGTTCAAGTATTATACAAGTTCTGTGAAAAGTATGTGACACTCAAACACACACACAGACACACAAAATGAAAGCTATAATCAGTTTAACTAAAAATAAAAATGAGTAAACTAATTAACAGTGTTGGGAAGGTTACTTTTAAAATGTATTCCATTACAGAATACATGCCCCAAAATGTATTCTGTAACGTATTCCGTTACGTTACTCAATGAGAGTAACATATTCTGAATACTTTGGATTACTTAATATATTATCATGCTGTTTACAACTACATGAATGTACTATTGCTGTGATTTATTACTGTTACTGAAGGTCCGCGGCTCCGAACCGTAGTAAAGGGACCTCTGGCTAATACGGTGGGTTCGTGTCGGGCTCGTAGCTGAAAACTAGCTTTACTTTGTTGTCTGGGTCAACTTTGCTAGCGAGAGACAGAGAGAGGCGTTGAAAGGCTGCTCCAACGGAACTTATTGTTTTTGGAGGAAAACACGAACACGGTGTACAGTCGAGTCTTAATAGCTTACTTACAACTGGGCTTGTCAGGCTCTCTTCTTGGCTGCAGTGGTTATTATTATATTTACATGCTTCCAGCTCCCGTTTTTGCTCGATGACAGCTCGTACTTTTCCTTTTTCTCCCTCCCTCGCTCACAGACGCATAACGGGTATGGCAGTCCATTCTCCCTGCAGCACGGACTACACTGCCCATGATGCTACATTCTTTAGAGCTATACCAGTAGCATTCTGCCTATTAGCTTAGCACAACAACAACAAAAAGGCCTCTCTCACCCAGGAAACACGCAGAGAGAGCGTCACCCTGTAACCATGGCAACCGTAACGGTGCCGCCTGGAACAATAGAACGTAGCTGTCAAACAAAACCCAAACAGTCCTGACCCGCGACAATATGAAACAGGGAAGTACCGCCGTGTAATCCATTTATTTCAACAAAGTAACTGTATTCTAAATACCACCTTTTTAAACGGTAACTGTAACGGAATACAGTTACTCATATTTTGTATTTTAAATACGTAACGGCGGTACATGTATTCCGTTACTCCCCAACACTGCTAATTAACCACCATACAGAATGATTTCAATTCAAAGGCAATGACAACTTTACCTGTACATACTGGAACAGTGGCTGTCCATTGGCCAGTGTGGTCACAGATGATCTGGTTCTGCCCAATCAGTTCGTAGCCTTCATCACAACTGAACTCGCAGGTCGAGTTGTAGCTGAAGGCTGCAATGGGGTGGCTGCAGTTCGTGCTACTCGCACTGAAGTTGGTGTATTTCAAATTGGGACACTGTGCAACTATGATAAGCAGTCAAAATATGTTTTGTAACTTTGCCATCTGAAATATCAGTTTTTAAAAACAGCCGGTTTCCTGTTGCCGTACCTTGACACAGAGGAACAGGGTGGTTCCAGAGCCCATTGGCTTGGCAAATCAGTCGAGGCGCGCCTATTAACCGAAATCCAACTTCACAGAGAAAATGGCAGGAAGAGTTAAAATGATTCAACCCATAGGGATTAGAACAGCGGTGAGAGCCTTGATCTGGATGCGGAAAAGGTTTGCATGTGATCGCTGGAGATAAAACAAATAAAAATCAGTTCATGTCTTTTGCTTAGGTTGGCAAAAATATCTTTAACAATTGTCAGTAGGCTAAAACTAAAATACAGAAGTTCCTGAGGAACAAATGAGGGACAAATGAATAACAATCTAACCCTAAATGGACTGCTACGGTGAGGTGCCATTCAGATATAAAACGAAGACTTAAAGATGGTCAATATTATTCAAAATCAATCACTTGTTATGGGGAATCTTGTGGCTGAGTTGTCAAGTAACTTCATTAAATAAGTCTGAGGTGGTCAGAATGAAATATCAGGCTAATCCCGGCTGGTTATTTTAATTTAATAGTTGTATATTTGGATTGCATATTGCAATATTCTACAGCTCTTATTAGCTTACCCTCTTCACAGCGTAGGCCTCGGAAACCAGGATGGCACTTGCAGATGTGGCTTCCAATGCTTTCCACACAGTCTGCATGAGCACTACAAGACTCGTCTTTGCAAGAGGCTGCAAATCACACAAAAAGTGTCAGATGCTGTACTACATTTACTGCCAAAGTTATATTAAAAGTATCCTACCGGTGTAGCAGACGGCTCCTTTCAACTTATCGCAGTTCTCATTGTTCCACTTGGCTGTGTCTCTCGCCCTCTTAATGTATATCTCCACACAGTCCTGACGGGGTATGGTATCTGGCTCTGCTGATGCCCAGTTTTGAGCCTCTTCAGGTACACTCTGACTGGTGTTTACTGAGGTCCACGATCCAGCCACTCTGTGAATCCCTATCCAGTAATATTTTGGATTAAATGGTAGCAGATCATTGAGGAAATTGGTCTCCTCTTGGTTCTGAATGGCAACCATATCCGTGAAGAACTTCTGGCACCACTTGCGAGCCTCGTACCAGTTCTGGTTTGGACCAGTGCTGTAGTTGTATGTCCATGCCTGTGCACCTCCTCTCCTACTACTCAAGTCTAAAAATGTAGCATAAGGACAGTAAGATAAATGTGGACTGGTGAGGAAAAGTGTTTGGTGTGTGTGTTACGCAGGCTTACCTACAGCAAACACAATCAGCGTAGCTATCAGCGTAGCTATCAGCGCGTTACAATGCGAGTTTTGTTTTACATCAACTGACATCTGAAATACAAAGAAAAGCAACTGAGAACGACACGTGGCTGCCATATGTGAGAATGAAGGTGCAGTATCGATTTCTATAGGTATGAATGAACAGCCGTTACGTGTCTTACCTTCTGAGCCGTCTTTAGTTACTAATTCTTGGCATTTAACTCTCACCTCTTCAGTAAATGGCAAAACAGTATTATCTGTCCTCCAGGGACTGAGCCAACGTCCAATTTTGTAATATCATTTGTACCACAGCTTCCTTTCAGGAAGGGTTTCACTCAACCACTCGCAGCACTCTCCACGCACGCATGCACACATCCAAAGATAATTATATATTCACAAAAAGACATGCAGACACAGTCACTAAAACATTATTTTTATTCACATTTACATTTCAAAGCAATTTACAAGAATGCGGCACACGTGTCTGAACCATACCATGATGACAAACCCTCGAATATACACAATTACATAATTTATAAGTATGCAACATATCAAATGTAACTTTTACAACATATTAGGCAAAAGCCTTAGCTGACTGATATTTGAATCAGCATCCAGTGCATGATGCAAGGAGACCAGTGAACTGTCTTGGTGTCAAATATATTCTAATTAAGACGTGGGACGTTGTTTACGGTTGTGTATCACAGGGTGGACTTCCTTCTTCGGGCAGCCTGTGCAGGACAGAACAATGTTCTTAGATTTTCAAAAAAATTCTTTGAATACTAAGTTAGCAAAGGCTGTGAGAAAGGGTGGAGCAGCTTAAGACAAACGTTTAATTTCAACACTGACCTTTCTTGGGAAAGTTTCTTTCCTGTGAGAAACAGAGAAATGGATTACTTTTGAGGGGTGTTGCAATAAGATTGCAGTGAATCTTTTATTTGTATAGAGAGTAGTTGAGAGTGACTGACTTTGTCTGTGTTTTATGCAACAAAAACAGATGCAGCAGAAGGTAGAGAGGGCTCCACATCCAGCTAAAGCCAACAGAGCCTGTTTATAGCCTGGAAGAGAGGGGAAAGCAATTTTTACCATTCAGTTATATATTATAGCACATCATTCATGTACATGTCAAAACTACTGCTTTCCATCAAAAGAGTTACTGGAAGCTCAGTTCTGATGGCAAAGAAACTATAAAAACCATACATGAAATGGCCGGCTGCCATATTTAATGTTTAATAACATTTTACAAACATTTACATGATTTTTTTTTGAAATTACTTGTACAAGTAGGTCTTGGGCCACTCCAGACTCTGGTCTCTCCACAAGTGACAGCTGGTGAGCCAATCACGAGGAAGCCAGGGTCACACTTAAAATGACAGGTTGTCTTGAATGTCTGATTTCCTCTGGAGCAGTTATGGGCTCCATTATAAGTTTGAGGTAGAGGAGGACACTCCACAGCTGAGGGCACAAACAGGTTATACAACATCTTACAGTAAGTTATAATACATTTTAAAGCACTGTACTTTATTTTTATTTATTTATTTATTTATACTTTATTTTTATTTATTTATTTTTATAATTTATTTTTATTTATTTATTTATTTATACTTTATTTTTATTTATTTATTTTTTATACTTTATTTTTTTATACTTTATTTTTATTTTTTTATTTTTTTATTTATACTTTATTTTTATTTATTTATTTTTTATACTTTATTTGTATTTATTTTTAGGAACAGGAACATTAACATTTACACAGACACAGCAAGGGAAAAAGGTAAACAACTAACTAGAAGTAAAAATAATAATATAAATAAGATAAATAAACAAATAATAAAAAATAATGGAGGGAGGGGTTCACCCAGGGCAATGGGAAGTTACTAAAATGTAGTTTTTCCACTTGGAGACACACCGTGCATCTTCACCCCCATACCTACGTCTATGTACATACTCACACACACTTTCAAGTATCTACATACACATCTACATATACATACATAATACATATCTACATGTGCACGCATGCATACTCATGCATGTATACCCTTTGACATATTTTTGTGCATGTCTATACAAGTGTCCATTCAGCATCATAAGCTATTAAGACCAGTCGAGCACCGGAAAATCAGGTTAAATGAAAACAGAATGGGAAGGGAATGAATAAGATCCTTTCGCATACTCAAAAACCATTTTGACCAATATCTTTGAACTTTGTCTTTACAGATTCTTAGAGAAAAGGTCATCTTTTCCATTTCACGAATCTCTTTTACTATGGCTGACCACTCTCCAACCGTTGGTGGGTCCTTGTCCAGCCATCTTCTAGTTATTGCTTTTTTACTTGCTGCCGGGAATATTTTAAAAAGGTGTTTATCTTTCCTATTCATCTCAACTGGTACATTTCCCAAATACATTGTAGCAAAGCAAAACTCAATCTCAAAACCCATGACTTTTTAAATCCTCATTAGTATTTCAGCCCAATAAGTGTACTTTATTTTTAATGTGATATTACAGTTTGGTATTACTACCGCTCTAATCAGTGGTAACAGTAAGTTAAAATGCTTCACTGAAAGCACCACTCTTATGAAAACAAACCTGTGTATTTTCAAGAAGCTTTAAACTTTTAGATGATTTCGTGAAATTACCTGCACAAGTAGGTCTCGGCCCACTCCAGTCCCCAGTGTCTTCACAGGTGACAAATGACGAGCCATTTATGAAGAAGCCAGGGTCACACTTCAATCGACAGGTCGTGTTGAAGGTTCGATTTCCTCCTGAGCAGCTATGGTGTCCATTATAAGGCTTAGAGAGAGGGAGGCATTCCACAGCTACGGACACAAACAAGTTACGCAACATCTTGTAATGATTTATAAAACATTTCAAAGCACAAACATGCTGGTGCGTGCACATTTTAATGTTATATAAGAATGTGGATAATGAGTCGCTGAAAACAGAATAAGCGTAGCAGTTAAACGAAATCTTTTTTGAAGTATTTACTTCTATGTCTAATTGTACGTAAAGTGGGGAACCACTCAGGACAAAACCTGGGTTCCAGTTAAATCGACATGTTGTGTTGAATGTTTGATTTTCTCTTGAGCGGCTTTATCTGTTCTCAAGGAATATACAACTCGGTTACGATTACTTGTTTCCTCCGTGCAAGTATGCCTGCACATTGTTTCACACATTATTAATAACTTTAAATGGCAACTCTTTATGCATTATAATAAATAACAGTAAATTGCTCACCTGTTTGGCACCTGTCTCCCTTAAAGCCACGTTCACAGAGGCAGGTTGTACTGTTGATGGCCTCCTGGCATCTTCCTCTTTCACAGGATGATTCATTGCACTGGGCTTTTAAGAAAAGGCACATCAATATAAGGTCACTTATCATTATAAAACCTTCACAGCTTTTCTTTGTATAGAAGACACTTTATTTCTTTTTTAATAATTGATATTTAAAAAATTAGTTTTAAGATAAGACATGTTATCCTGAAGATGTTAGAAAAGTTAAACAATGCAAACAAAAAATATCTGACATTACTGTAATGGTGCATAGCACATTAAAATAATATGTAAACAATTTACATCAAGATTAAAGGAAATCAGCCATGCTTGTTCGTGAAAATATAAAGTTATGATATAGCAAAAAGTAAAAAAAATCAACAAAGCAGAATTAAAAATGTGGTAAAAACTGTACAGGAAGTACTATATGACAGGTTTACGTACTCTTAAAACACGCTGCATATTTTAATTTGCTACATTTCTCGTCGTTCCACTTCCCTCGGTTTTCTCCTGTGTTCGTGTAGATCTCTACACAAAACTCTGTTGCATGGACATTATTTGGTTCATTTGGTGCCCATGAATTGTTACCAATCCACGTGCTGTTATTCCCAATCCAAATCCAGCTTTCATTCATATGATTTCTAGTGATCCCAATCCAGAAATACGGGGAGCTTCTTTTCTGTGGCAGGATGGAGACCAGATAATCATTCTCCGCTTGGTTCTGGATGACCACCATGTCTGTGAAATATTTCTGGCACCACTCTCTGGCCTGGGTCCAGTTCATTGTGTCGTTTGAGTAGTGATACGTCCAGCACAGAGTAGTCTCAGCCAAGCAACTACCTGCAAATGTTCAGAACAGCTTTTAATTAGGGATGCAACGATACCAATTTTTTCAAACCGATACAATACGATACTTGGCTCTGAGTACTTGCCGATACAGAGTACAAAAAACGATACTTCTACCACACACACACACACACACAAATACAATTAATTGGAAGACAGGTTTTATTATATTCCCAGTCGATAAAAAATAAAATCTTAATAAAAATGACCACAAAAAAATTTCAAGTGAAAAATAAGCACTTCTGTTAAATTATTGCAGAGTCTCCACATTGTAATTTTACAAAATATCACTGAACTATTGGCACTGTCTCGAGCTTTCAGAATAATAAATAAACACTTCTGTTTGGAATAAAATAAATACAAATTAGGTTTGAGAATAAAAGAAACTTTTAAATTATTGCTATGTCCATATTGTAAACAAACAAACAAAATAATTATTATTAAATAAATAATAAATAAAATAATAATTGGCTCCCTAGTGGCCAATCTAAAAAAAACTACAACAGAAATGACAAGCCACCCTCTGATTAATGAAATAAGTTGGTATCAGTTCATGGTATCGGTTAACTTTTACGAGTATGAGTACATGTCTGTGAAGGTTCTCAGTCATCCAGGTCATTGTAGTCAAAGGAGCTTGCAAAGAAAAGTGTCTGGACTTCTTTAAGTTGCTTGAAGACGTTTCACCTCTCATCCGAGAAGCAAACATTTTACAGTATCGGCCCGATACCAGTATCGGTATCGGTGCTCCCCTACTTTTAATATGATAATTAATAAAGTTTTCTGACACGTGTCAGCCGGTCTTTGCCCAGCAGCTACATTTCACTGAAACTGGAATTAAAACTTACCAAAGATGAGGATTAATGTCCACTTCATCTTCAAAGAGCAATTTACTGTCTGTACAACGGGGGAAAAAAGAGTATATTTTCAAAAGTACTAATGAATATCACCATGGAGAGTTGCTGAATAAGAAAATCGTGACTTACCCAGAATGAATATTATAATATTGTCCTTTGAACTGTTTGACACAAACTTCTACATAAGTTAAAGTTTTTTCTGATCAACTCAAACATAAAACAAAAAGCGTTACAGCAGAAAAATGTAAAGTTTGTTAGACGAAACGAAGGACCAGTGTCGGGCTTTTATATGTTCTCGTTTGCCATTCAGAGCAACATTATCATACAATAACTGGATGTTTTCTGTTCAGGCTGAATGCACGTAACGAATGATTTACTGAATATTTTAATGACTTTAACAAACCTTTAGGGAAACCCCACCTATTTCTAGTAAAGGTGGTTTCAGGGGCAGATTTTAATGAAGAAAAGGTACACAATGCCACAAGGTGCTTACTCATAGAGGTTGGACTGCAGCCTTTGAAACACTTTTTAGTGTTTAAATAGGATTTTTTAAGCCTTTCATTTGTGGCAAGAATGAGTGTTTTCTTGTCTGTTTTCAAAAGCACATCTTCTCCATATCCTGACATATTGATGTAATGGAAACTGTTTTTAACGGCAGTGTCCTTCGAGACAACTTTAGACTTATGAAAGATGCGAGATGTGAGTTCCTGTCCAACTAAAGTAAAAGAGACTGAATTTTTTTAAACAATGAACTCTGGGAGAGAAAAAAAGAATACTTAGGAATATAATTGTTCCTTCTTTGAATACCGCTCACTTTTATATGTTTATTCTGCTTTGTCATGAACTTTATGATGGAAAGGTCGATGTTTTGGCAAGAGATCTGGGAATTTTTTTAAAACACATCCTTCCTCAACCCCTGAAAAAAACAGAAGGTTGTAGAAGGTCATGGCTGAAACTGGGAAAATAGATTGATGATAGAAATCACGAGTCGATCTATGAAGGCTGGCTCCACACGAGGCTATTACACACACCACTACTACACATCCTGCTTGGCTAAGCATTCCTACCAGTGTGGTGACACTGACACAACTGGCTGAACTTTTTTATTTGTCCTCCGTATATTTTTATCAAATGAATATCAGAACATTTCCAAACATAGAAAACAGCAGATAAAAAACATCAAATTTGAAGTGTTACAGTAACAAAGTCAAAAAATAGAACACACACACACACACACTCTGTAGAAAACTCTGTGGAGGAGCCTCTATGTCAGAGATGCTGTAAGAAAAGAGAAAAGAGGAAAAATCAGAAAACCTCAAAAGACACATACGTGATTTAAACGAGGTAAATTCTTTTCGAACCTGTTAAAACTTGTTTGATTTCTTCAGTTTTTTAAAGATCCACATAGCCATAGGCACACCAGAGAGGAAGGCAATCCCTCCTGTGGCTACACCAGCAGTAACTGCTGCAACTGGAGCAGGAGCTGTGGAAACACAGTGAAATGTGAATAGTTTGAAATTTGAAGTGAAATTTGTAAAACTGTGAATTTTTGCTTTTCCCTTTTGTCTGTTGTTTCTTCTTTACCTTGACAGGTGGGTTTCTCTGCAGTCCAGTTGCCATGATGACCACAGGTCAGCAGCTCAGGTCCTTCTAATGAGTAGCCTTGGTCACAGGTGAAGGAGCACTGAGAGTTGTAAACTGACTCAGTGCTGGAACAACTGATGTGACCGTTTTCAGGAGCCTCAAGCAACAAACATGTAACAGCTGTTGGAAGATTTCACTTTCATTTCATTAACATACAAATGAAGTTGTGAACAACAAGTAATCCAGGTAAAATGGGTTCACATGTACCTGTGCAGGTTGGTGATCTGGAGGTCCATTGGCCTGGATGTGTACACTCCATGCTGTGTGCACCTTGCAGCTCATGTCCTTCATCACATGTAAAATGACAAACCATGCCAAGTGGATGGGGTGTGTCATGACTAAGAGATGAAGACAGAGAAGGGCTGCAGCTGATCTGACCATTTGTTGGGACCTCTGGAGCAGGACATCGTTTTTCTAAAACAAAACAAAAAAGAAGAAGAAAGAAAATTATTTAGTAACATTTTAGAACGGGGTCCTGACTGTCATCTGCGCTTATGCGCCGAGTGGCAGTTCAGAGTAACTGGGGGAGGGGGGGGTGCTCCACCTGGAGACTTTGTTGTCCTGCTGGGAGACTTCAATGCTCACGTGGGTAACGACAGCGAGACCTGGAGGGGCGTGATTGGGAGGAACGGCCTCCCTGATCTGAACCCGAGCGGTGCTTTGTTATTGGACTTCTGTGCTAATCACAGTTTGGCCATAACGAACACCTTGTTTGAACATAAGAGTGTCCATAAGTGCACGTGGCACCAGGACGCTCTAGGCCGTAGGTCGATGATCGATTTTGTAACCGTATCACCAGACCTGCGACCATATGTTCTGGACACTCGGGTAAAGAGAGGGGCTGAGCTGTCAACTGATCACCACCTGCTGGTGAGTTGGATCAGGTGGCGGGGGAGGACCCTGGACAGACCCGGTGCACCTAAACGCGTAGTGAGGGTGTGCTGGGAACGTCTAGCAGAGGCCCCAGTCCGCGAGATCTTCAACGCACACCTCCGGCAGAGCTTCAACAGCATTCCGAGGGAGGCGGGGGACATTGAGTCCGAATGGACCATGTTCAGCGTCTCCATTGCCGAAGCTGCTGCATTGAGCTGCGGCCGCAAGGTGGTTGGTGTCTGCCGTGGTGGTAATCCCCGAACCAAATGGTGGACACCAGAGGTGAAGGGAGCCACCAGGCTGAAGAAGGAGTCCTATCGGGCTTGGTTAGCCTGTGGGACTCCGGAGGCAGCCGACAGGTATCGACAGGCCAAGCGGAATGCGGCTCGGGCAGTGGCTGAAGCAAAAACTCGGGTGTGGGAGGAGTTCGGAGAGGCCATGGAAAAAGACTTTCGGACTGCCTCGAAGAGATTCTGGCAAACCGTCAGGCGTCTCAGGAGGGGAAAGCGGTGCTCTACCTGCACTGTGTATAGTGCTGGCGGAGCGCTGCTGACGTCGACTGAGAATCTGACAAGGATGCCTCCTGGGTGAGGTGTTCCAGGCATGTCCCACCGGGAGGAGGCCCCGGGGCAGACCCAGGACACGCTGGAGAGATTATATCTCTCGGCTGGCCTGGGAACGCCTTGGTGTGTTTTCAAATAAATATTGATATAATTGTGCTTTCAGACCTTTGCATGTAGGTATGTTTTTATTCCACTGTCCGTCCTCAGAACACTTGATGGTGTTTGCTCCCTGCAGTTCAAAACCTTCTTCACAGCTGAAGCTGCAGGTGGAGTTTGGTCGCAGTTCGGTCACAGATTCACTGCACTGCATGATGAGGGGAGCTTCTCTCTCTGGATTCTGGCAAAGGATGGCTGACACAGAAAAATGTGTATTTTATTGAACGTGTCCTCATGATATAGAAGATGGGTGGGTTCTACTTTCCGTGTTCCTCTTACCTTCACAGTGAGGAATCTGCTGATTCCATGTACCTCCTGATGTGCAGGTCACTCTACTGGCTCCCACTAAATGGTAACCTTGGTCACAGCTGAAGCTGCAGGTGTTTTTGTAGCTGAACCTCATATCAGCATCTTCTCCACAGCTGACAAAGCCATTTGTCAAGTTTTGCAGAGCAGGGCACTGAACAGCTACAAAAGAGAGAGGCAACAGAAGGAGTTAAATTAAAGCTTTTATTTTAATCATCATGCAAATAACAAAAACTACACAATGATGAAAGGTAAAAACATGTGGCCGTACCAACACAGTATGGCTGGGATCCATTCCAGTTTGCTGATGATTCACATTGCAGAGATGGAGATCCAGACAGTACATAACCTTCATCACAGGTAAAAGTACAGGTGGACTGATAGCTGAATGAGTCCAGAGGATCGGAGCATTTCATGGATCCATGTGTAGGCTCTGACATCTTCTCACACTGAATCACTGTAGACAACAGGAAGAAAAACATCAGTCCATGACTCCATCACTGTGTAGGAAATAATAAAATTAACAAAAAGTAGTAGCAATATTATAAGTTATTAATACTTAAACTCACATTCACATGAAGGGTGCTTATCCGACCATTTTCCTGACCCCGAGCACCTCAGAGGAGTCTGCACACTCAGCTCGTATCCTTCCTCACAGGAATACTGACACAAGGAGTCATAGGAGAAACTGCCATACTTGTGAGAGCAATTGACATGTCCTTTATCTGGAACAATCACCTCACCTTTGTTACACTGCACAACTGACAACAAATAAAACACACAGTTAGATATCAAATCCTTTACGTGACTTAAAATATGTATTTAAACTACGCTGTCAGATTTTTTCTCACCTTGGTCGCACTTGTGTCCAAAAAACCCTTCAAAGCAATCACATTTGTGGCTGTTGATGGTTTCAACACACTCTCCATGCAAACAGGAGTCAATCTTACAAGCCGCTGGAAAAAACAGAGGTACTTCTATAAAGGTTGGTAAATATACTAAAACAATATGTCAGAAAAATCTTTTTTAACTGTTAGATCACCTATTAAAGAACAGCAACACAGCAGCAAAAATTAGTTTTTCAAGATTTTTGCTCACCTGTGTAGCACAGAGCAGTCTTTCTTTTAACACATCTCTCGTCATTCCACTTGCCTGGTTCTTTATCTCTTTTAATGTACATCTCCACACAGTCCTCATGCATGCCTGTGTTTTTGTCACCCTCGTTATTGTTCGGTTCTCCTTCTGCCCAGTTGGTTGCTTCTTCTGTCAGAGGCTTGTTGGTTCCTACCCAGGTCCAGACGTTATTAATCCTACGAATCCCAATCCAGTAGTAGCCATTTTTCTTGGGCAGCCAGTTATTAAGATGCTCGAGCTCCTCATGGTTCTGGATGGCCACCATGTCTGTGTAGTGCTCCTGGCACCAGCTTCGTGCATCATCCCATGTCATTGCGTTGTCCGAGTAGAAGTAAGACCAAGACTCTACACTAGTCCACATGCACAGCACTTAAATAGAGACAGTGACATATAGGAGATGTAAATGTGGAGAAAAGGAGAGATTTAAAAAAAATTCTATTTACTAATTTTCTCTCTAATGAGTGTTTTTAGTATTGGCTGCCTTTGTCCCTCCTGTATATATTCTTCATCCTGTATAAACTTCTCTTATTTGTTGTTGATTTTTGCTGTCTTACTATCCATCCATTCGCTTCCGCTTATCCTTTTCAGGGTTGCGGGGGGCGCTGGAGCCTATCCCAGCTGTCATAAGGCTTGGTGTGGAGCACCCACAATTTTGTCATACATGTACAGTGAACACAGGGCTGGTTCTGGTTCTAAAACTTTTTAGTTTTAGTGTGCTTTTATTTTATTGTTCTTATTCTGCCATTGTTTTACTAAGTGTTTTATCCTATTGTAAAGTGTCCTTGGGTGACTTGAAATTCGCTCATAAATAAAATTTATTATTATTATTATTATTATTATTATTATTATTATTAGTGAGACACTCAAGGCTCTTCTGGCAATAAATTTACATACTTGAGCAAATAACGGCGAAGTTGATCCGTGAGGCAGAGCTCTTATATCCATGGGTTAGTCCAAAGAAGGAATCCTGTAAAAAATAATTTAAAGGTGCATTCAATTAAAAACCAAATTAATTTACATTAAAATGAATAATATTTAAATTGATATCCCTTCCACTCACCATTTTAAATGATATGCCTGATAACCTCCAGAAGGCACTTGATGCTCTAGCTTCCAGCCTTAGTGTGTGTTGGGATGATTCTCTGCGTTATGCGCTGGATTTCCAGGTTTTATACGCTTCTCTAGTGTCATTCAGGAAATCTGGAAGGTTTCCATGGAATCCCCCCCAATACTGCTCCATTCCACAAAAGGCTTTAAAAACATTTCCTGCACAAAAGCATTGGCTGCTCGTTCTCAGTACTGAACTCCCAGGTTGACTTTTAGGGTGAGATGGGGCTGACTCGACTCTGCAACAATGCAGCTAATAGGGATCTTCTCCTCACAGGGTGACAAATGGGGTGACTGCATGTTCACGCTACTCCCACTGAAATTGTTGTGTTTCTAAGCTAGACACTGTGTAACTATGATAAACAGTCAAAACTATTTTTTTAAACTTCGACATCTGAAATATTAGTTTTTAAAAATTGTCAGTTTCCTGTTGCCGTACATTAATGAAGAGGAAGAGAATAGCTCCAAGGTCTGCTGGCTTGATAGATGGGTTGGGGTGTGCCCACCAACAGAAAGCCAAAAAGCAGGAAAAGATTAGACCTTTAGACCCAAACAGATAAAAACAGTGGTTAGAGCCTTGATCTGGATGGGGAAAGGTTTGCATGGAATTGCCGAAGATGAAAATAAAAAGAAAATATATTAGTTTGAGAAAGAGGTCGGTTCTTTGGTTCAGGTTTATAAAAATATATATACATACACACTACAAAAGTCAAAAGTTTGGACACACCATCTCATTTTAATAGTTTTTCTTTATTTTCACTACTTTCTACATTGTAGATACATACTGAAATCAAATATATGAAGCAAGATATATAGAATTATGCAGCAAAGAAAAAATCTATAAATAACTCCAAATATGTCTTATATTTTAGATTCCTGAAAGTCTTTGTTGACAGCACTTCAAACCCTTGGCCTTTTCTTCATTGTTACATCCCCCAGGAGGATGTCTCTTCTCCCTATACTAACCCTTTGTTTTGTCTAGGCTCCACCTCCTCTGTCCTGATTGGATGCTGCGCAGAGTCCGGCTAATTGGTAATCAGCAGAGCACTATTTAAGGCCTGTGGAGCTGTGCTTCTATGCCCTCTGGCCATTTTGTTTGCCATACCTGTGCAGGCTTGCACGCCTTTGCGTCTTGTATGAGCATTGTTGTTTTCATGTTCAGACTGCTTGTAGGGGAGAGCTGCCTTTTGCTTTGACACCCTGTTTTCTCCTGTTTATGTGTTGTTAGGTAGGTTATGGTTATAGGTTGTATATTTTGTTTCTTTGGAGTTAGGTAAGTTTCTTTTATTTCTACATCAGGTATGTTTTGTTTGTTATGTTGGCCTTGGCTCTCCCTGACGTTACACCTCAGTCTGGACCCAAATCCCATCACCAGTGTTAAATAAACCTACTAAAATTACCATCTTGGCTCCTCCTTCTCTATCCACCTTTATGTTCGTCCCTCCAACCCCCTAGACTAGCCAGGGGACGTAACATCATGATGTAGTGACCTGAAATGGTTTTCACTTCACAGGTGTGTCTCGTCAGGGTTCATTTGTGGAATCTCTTGCCTTCTTAATGGGGTTTGGACCATCAGTTGTCTTGTGCAGAAGTCAGGTTGGTCCACAGCTGACAGCTCTATTTGAAAAGTCGGAATTCTTATTATGACAAGAACCAATCAGCTAATGAAGAGAAATGACAGTCCATCATTATTTTAAGAACTGGAGGTCAGTCAGTCATTTGAATATGTCCCCAAGTGCAGTCGCAAACAGTGTGACACAGACAACAACATTTGCGCACAGACCAAATGGCTTATATCAGACTATTTATCTATCTAAAGTAAAAATCATCGAAGAGTGCATGACTTTAGGATGCTTTGAGCAATAGCCAGATCAAGTCCATATGAATTATGTAATTAAGTAATGCACTGAATTACTTTTCAGAAGAGAAACAAATAATATATAATACATTACTGTTTTTTGAGTAATGACCCCCAACACCGGTTGGTCCATGTGTGTCACGGTACCGGGTTATTCATGGGTTTTGGTTATGCTTGTGTTATATTTTTAGTCCTAGGATTTTGGTCTCGGGGTCTAGTCTGCGTCTTTGTGATTTTCTCGTGTTTCCTGTTTTACTTTGAAAGTCTGCGTCCTATATCAGCGTATCTAGTTTTGCGTCCCCTTGTCTCGTCATGTCTTGTTAGTCCCAGCTGTGGTTCCCTCCTGTTTCCCATTCTCTCATTACTCCCTTGTATATTTAAGCCCTGTGTTTTCCGTTCCCTTTTCTTGTGTTGTACCACTTCCATGTGCTTTGTTTCCTTGCACCTAGTTTCTAGCGTTCTAGTTTCCTAGTGTTTATGTTCCTTGTCCTTAGTTTCTAGTTTTCTGCTTTTGGATTTTGTTTCTAGTATGTTTTTGCTACAGCGCAATAAAGCTTCCTGTTTGAGTTCATCCTTTCGTGTCTGTGAGTCCTGTATTTGGGTCCTACATCCTACCTGCCACACAACATAACCTGCCAATGTGTTGTTATTTCAAGTCTAAGTTCAACTTTTATTCGTGGGGTTTCTGATGAATACAGTCAAGAAATACAAGAAAGAATATCTCTGTGGTAGGATGGAGACTAGGTAGTAATTCTTCTTTTAGTTTTGGATCACCGCCATGACTGTGGATGTGGCACCACTGTCTGGCCTGGGTTCAGTTCATTGTTTTGATAGAGTAATAACATGTTTCGAACTGAGTTGTCTCAGCCAAGCAACGACCTGGAAACATTCAGAACAGCTGTTAATGTAATAATAATTATTGTCCTAATCTTTCCCCAGCAGCCACACATTTTGCTAGTGTTGACATTAAAACCCACCAAAGATAAGGATCAGTGTCCAATTCATCTTTAATTAGCAATATGCTGTATGAACAAGGAATTAAAAAATAAAATAGGTAACAAAATGTTCTCTGGATGATTTTTTTTAAATCAATTCTTCTTAGTTTTGCATGTATACCACAACATTTCCAAACATCTAAGGCTACGTTCACACTGCAGGTCTTGATGCTCAATTCAGATTTTTTTGTCTGCTCGTTCACACTACAAATAAAATGCGACAGCAAACGCGCTCTAGTGTGAACGCTCAAAGCGGCCGCATGCGCAAAAGAAGACGTCACACACAACGCGCTCTGTTTAGACCCAGAGCAAACAGTATTGTTTGACTGATGGACCTTAATATAAAGACTTCGGACTTCACGTTTCCCAATTTTTGCTTTAAGTTATTTTGTTATTTACATAATAATGTAGATAACCTAATAATGATCCTTATTGCTGTTTTAGAGGAGCGGTGCTTCAAAGGATAGTTGCAGATTTCTGTCAGAATCTGCAGATTATACAGTACAAATAAAATGTTCACGTTTCTCCAACGTTGTCTTCCCAACAGTTTCACCGGATGGCCAGGAAGCGTACAGGATGTCTTCTCCGGCGCTGATAATTGGCGTCTGTCTTGTGTCAGTGACGTAAAAGACGGATTTAATGCGACTTGACCATCAAACAGCAGTCGCTTTCTGAAACATCAGATATGTATCGGATTCAGTACCACATACGAAAGTGACCCAGATCGGATTTGAAAATATCGGATTTGTGCCGTTCACACTGTCACACCATGATCGGATATGGGTCGCATAGGGTCAAAAAAACCGGATTTGATGCGCTTTCGCCTGCAGTGTGAACGTAGCCTAAGACTGAAAATATAACATATCCGTTTTAAAGTGTAATGGTAACTTAGCAAAACACAACGTTATACACACAAGAATCACACGATGCTATATAATATTTACAAAAACATGGATAATGCCACCGTCCCAGCATTTGCATTAAGTTGTAGAACAATATGTTCAATTTAAAACTCCCTTTTGGAGGAAATATATGTCGGCACATTTTGTTTGAAAAATTCAGCCAAATCAAACCTATAATATAATCTGCAAATGTCACATCCACTCACTGGGTTTACTTATTTTATACTCCTTTTAAATGAGTATATATGATTCATATTTTCACATTGCTGTTTTGAAACATATACTGTCTGTAGTTGTCTACAAAGAACAGAAGTGTCTTCTACATCAGGCTGTCACTGCGTTTTGTAGCTCTGTAGAGGAGCCTCTGTGTCAGAGTTGCTGTAATAAAAGAGAGAAGAATATGAGCAACTAAATTCAACAAACTTAAAAAACAGTTTTGAAAAGAGGTGAAACCGAACCTGCTGAGTTCATACATAACTGATTTGTTCTTCGGTTTTTTCAAAGTCAACATATTCAGAAACACAGCAGAGAACAAAGAGGTGAATCCTTCTCTAACCTGCTCAGCTCATATGCGTCAGCTTTCTTCTTCATTTTTTTCAAGAGCCACATAACCATAGACACACCAGAGAACAGGGCAGTAGCCCCTGCTGCCACACCAGCGGTAATTGCAGCCACTAGAGCAGGAGCTGTGGAAACATTGTGACATATGAATAATGTGTTTTCTTTTCCCCTTTGATGTGTTGTTTCTTCTTTACCTTGACAGGTGGGTTTCTCTGCAGTCCAGTTGCCATGACGATCACATGTCAGCAGCTCAGGTCCTTCTAATGAGTAGCCTTGGTCACAGGTGAAGGAGCACTGAGAGTTGTAAACTGACTCAGTGCTGGAACAATTGATGTGACCATTTTCAGGAGCCTCAAGCAACAAACATGTAACAGCTGTTGTAAAAGAAAGGAAGATATTGCATATTAAAAAAGTGATCTCACCTGTGCTCGTAAGATTCTGAACATGCAAATGAAGTTGTGAACAACAAGTAATCCAGGTAAAATGGGTTCACATGTACCTGTGCAGGTTGGTGATCTGGAGGTCCATTGGCCTGGATGTGTACACTCCATGCTGTGTGCACCTTGCAGCTCATGTCCTTCATCACATGTAAAATGACAAACCATGCCAAGTGGATGGGGTGTGTCATGACTAAGAGATGAAGACAGAGAAGGGCTGCAGCTGATCTGACCATTTGTTGGGACCTCTGGAGCAGGACATCCTTTTGCTACAAAAGGGAAAAGAGGAAAATATTATTAATATGTCAGGACATAATCAATCAAAAAAAATCTTGAGTAACACTGTTTGTAGTAAATATTGATATAATTAGTCTTTCAGACCTTTGCATGTAGGTATGTTTTTATTCCACTGTCCGTCCTCAGAACACTTGATGGTGTTTGCTCCCTGCAGTTCAAAACCTTCTTCACAGCTGAAGCTGCAGGTGGAGTTTGGTCGCAGTTCAATCACAGATTCACTGCACTGCATGATGAGGGGAGCTTCTCTCTCTGAATTCTGGCAAAGGATGGCTGACACAGAAAAATGTGTATTTTATTGAACGTGTCCTCGTGATATATCAGAATCAGACTACTTTAATAATCCCCAAGGAAATTACGTGGGTTACAGTTGCTCCAAGACAGTAACAGTAACAGACTAAACGATTTAAGTAATACAATATGTTACAGAGTTTACAAATTTAAGAAATAGCATTAATAAATACAATCACTGAATTATAGATATGAAGAATATTACAGGGGTGGAATATATATAACTGACATTTGACTCTAACCTGTAAACTTTGTCTTTTGCTATTTTATTTCCTATTTTACTGAGCATGTGCAAAAAGAGTGCAGCTTTTGCAGTTTCACAGTGTATTAGATGGAAGAGTTGTACAGGGAGATGGCCACAGGCAGGAATGATTTCCTGTGTCGTTCAGTGTAGTCTTTGGTAATCTCAGTCTCTCACTGAATGTGCTCCGGTGACTAACCAGCACGTCATGGAGTGGGGGAAAGGTATTATTCAGCATTGTCCTTATCTTGGACAACATCCGCCTCTCAGACACCACCCTGAGGGAGTCCAGCTCCATCCTCACAACATTACTGACCTTGCAGATCAGTTTTTTTAGTAAGTTGGCATCTGCAACCCTCAACCTGCTGCCCCAGCATGCAACAGCATAGAGGACGGCAGTGACCACAACAGTCTCATAGTAAGTTCTAAACATTGTCCGACAGATGTTGAAAGACCTCCGACCCCCCAGAAAATAGAGACAACTCTGGCCCTTCCTGTAAAGTGTAGTAGTGTTTTAACCTAGTCCAGTTTATTGTGTAAGTGTACTCCAAGGTATTAATAGTTCTCCACAATGTCCACATTATATAGAAAATGGGTGGGTTATAAAGAGGGAGCTATACAAACATTATGAAATATGACTAAAGTGAACATTTTGAAGTAAAAAGTGTGTAAGTGTGCATTTAAAGTTCTTGTTCTATTTGATTCACATTTATTGGTTTACCTTGACAGGTGGGTTTCTCTGCAGTCCAGTTGCCATGACGATCACATGTCAGCAGCTCAGGTCCTTGTAATGAGTAGCCTTGGTCACAGGTGAAGGAGCACTGAGAGTTGTAAACTGACTCAGTGCTGGAGCAACTGATGTGACCGTTTTCAGGAGCCTCAAGCAACAAACATGTAACAGCTGTTGTAAAGGACAGGAAGATATTGCATATTAAAAAGGTGATCTCACCTGTGCTCTTAAGATTCTGAACATGCAAATGAAGTTGTGAACAGCAAGTAATCCAAGTAAAATGGGTTCACATGTACCTGTGCACGTTGGTGATCTGGAGGTCCATTGGCCTGGATGTGTACACTCCATGCTGTGTGCACCTTGCAGCTCATGTCCTTCATCACATGTAAAATGACAAACCATGCCAAGTGGATGGGGTGTGTCATGACTAAGAGATGAAGACAGAGAAGGGCTGCAGCTGATCTGACCATTTGTTGGCACCTCTGGAGCAGGACATCCTTTTGCTACAAAAGAGAAAAGAGGAAAATATTATTAACATGTTTTGACATAATCAATCAAAAAAAAACTTGAGTAACACTGTTTGTAGTAAATATTGATATAATTAGTCTTTCAGACCTTTGCATGTAGGTATGTTTTTATTCCACTGTCCGTCCTCAGAACACTTGATGGTGTTTGCTCCCTGCAGTTCAAAACCTTCTTCACAGCTGAAGCTGCAGGTGGAGTTTGGTCGCAGTTCAGTCACAGATTCACTGCACTGCATGATGAGGGGAGCTTCTCTCTCTGGATTCTGGCAAAGGATGGCTGACACAGAAAAATGTGTATTTTATTGAACGTGTCCTCGTGATATAGAAGATGGGTGGGTTCTACTTTCCGTGTTCCTCTTACCTTCACAGTGAGGAATCTGCTGATTCCATGTACCTCCTGATGTGCAGGTCACTCTACTGGCTCCCACTAAATGGTAACCTTGGTCACAGCTGAAGCTGCAGCTGTTTTTGTAGCTGAACCTCATATCAGCATCTTCTCCACAGCTGACAAAGCCATTTGTCAAGTTTTGCAGAGCAGGGCACTGAACAGCTACAAAAGAGAGAGGCAACAGAAGGAGTTAAATTAAAGCTTTTATTTTAATCATCCTGCAAATAACAAAAACGACACAATGATGAAAGGTAAAAACATGTGGCCGTACCAACACAGTATGGCTGGGATCCATTCCAGTTTCCTGATGATTCACATTGCAGAGATGGAGATCCAGACAGTACATAACCTTCATCACAGGTAAAAGTACAGGTGGACTGATAGCTGAATGAGCCCAGAGGATCGGAGCATTTCATGGATCCATGTGTAGGCTCTGACATCTTCTCACACTGAATCACTGTAGACAACAGAGGGGGAAAGCATTACGCCATGACTCCATCACTGTGTAGGAAATAATAACAATCAATAAAATATAGCATCTCAGAATTTTAGTAGCTACTGGTTAATGTCTCATCTCTTCATTTATCTTGTTACTGCAGATTTCCAACTCACATTCACACAAAGGTGGCTTTTCTGACCATTTTCCTGAGGAAGTACACCTTAGAGGAGTCTGCACACTCAGCTTGTATCCTTCCTCACAGGAATATTGACACAAGGAGTCATAGGAGAAACTGCCATACTTGTGAGAGCAATTGACATGTCCTTTATCTGGAACAATCACCTCACCTTTGTTACACTGCACAGCTGAAAACAAATAAAACACACAGTTAGATATCAAATCCTTTACATGACTTAAAATATGATTTAATCTAGGCGGTCATTTTTTTTCATACCTTGGTCACACTTGTCTCCAAAAAACCCTTCAAAGCAATCACATTTGTGGCTGTTGATGGTTTCAACACACTCTCCGTGCAAACAGGAGTCATTCTTACAAGCCGCTGCAGAAAGCAAATGTACTTTCATAAGTCTTCTTAATTATACTCAGAGTAAGTATCTCAGTGCTGCTGAGTCTTTGATTTTATTTATTTTTTGCTGTGTTTTACTTGCATCTATTTCAAAGAGTGAGTGTAAACACAAAAAATATTTTATTTTAAATGCTGGAATATGCAGAAAATAGGTTTAAATGTTAAACAAATTTCTTCAAGTCAAACATGTTTGCATATAAATACATTTTTGCTTGATGCAATGTGCAGAAAGTTAAAAGATTAAAACGAATAAAACAAATTTTAAAAAGAGCCTTTCCATTTGATGACATTTTATATGATGGATTCTGCATAAACAATAGAAATGGGCTGAAAGGTCTATTGTTGTATTACCTATTCAGGTTGTAACTAAGTAACTAATTACTTTTGAAAATAAGTAACCAGTAAAGTAATGGGATTACTTTTTTGGAGACTTAATCATTAATTAGTTACTAATTACTTTTTCAAGTAACTTGACCAACACCGATTATACTACAAGAACATGTCAAATAAATAATTGCAAAGCTTTTAGATCAGTGAGGTTATGAACAAGAATATCAAACATGAAGCAGCTAAAACAAGCTGCTCTAGTATGTTAGTCCCAAACTGTTGCTCACCTGTGTAGCACAGAGCAGTCTTTGATTTTGTACATCTCTCATCATTCCACTTGCTTGGTTCTTTATCTCTTTTAATGTACATCTCCACACAGTCCTCACTGATTTTTGCATTTCTGTCACTCTTGCTGTTGTTCGGTTCTCCTTCTGCCCAGTTGGTTGCTTCCTCTGTCAGAGGCTTGTTGGTTCCTACCCAGGTCCAGACGTAATTAATCTTACGGATTCCAATCCAGTAGTAGCCATTTTTCTTGGGCAGCCAGTTGTTAAGATGCTCGATCTCTTCCTGGTTCTGGATGGCCACCATGTCTGTGTAGTGCTCCTGGCACCAGCTTCGTGCATTTTCCCATGTCATTGTGTTGTTTGAATAGAAATAAGACCAGGACTCTACACTAGTCCACATGCACAGCACTAAGGATAGAGAACAGGGATATTTATTAGATGCAAATATAGTAAAAACTTTTTTTGATTTTTTACAAATTATTTGTAAAAGTTTTTAATTAACTAAAGGTGTGGTTGCATTAAATTTACATACTTAAGCAAATAAAGGCAAAGTTGATCCACGAGCTCTTATATCCATGGGTCTGAATTATTCCAAAGCAGGAATTCTGTAAACATATATTTTAAAAAAAGTTCATTAAATTAAAGCTGAATTGATTTTTACTGAAATCTGCCCTAAAAAGAACAATATTTAAATTGATACCCCACTCACCATGTCAAATGATACGCCTGATAGCCTACAGTAGATGTTTGACTCTGTGGGTTTCAGCCTCATATGTAGGGATGAAAGTATTCTGAGTGTTATGCACTGGATTTGCTGCTTTTATGTTCTTCTCTTGTATCGTCCAGGAAACCTGGAGGATATCAGTTGAATTCCCCCCACCCCCTCCAATACTGTCCAGTATTTCGTCATTCCACAGAAGGCTTTAAAAACATTTCCTGTTTAAAACGTTTGTGCCGTCTTACTCAATCAGCTCATAGTGTTCATCAGTCTGTAACTCACAGGTTGAGTTGATAACAGACAACAACCTTAGCTGAGTGATATTTTCATAAAATTGTGTAAAAATTGCAATATTCTTCACAGTTGATAGATTTGCATTTTTAGTTGCTCTGGTGAAGACAAAACAACTCACTGAACATTTTGTAAAATTATTTAAATGTACAGCAAAGACTGTGTGAAAGGGTGGAGTAGCTCAGGACAAACGCCTCATTTCAACACTGACCTTACTTTGGTAAGTTTCTTTCCCTGGAGAAAAAAACAAAGAAGTTGATTTCTTTTGAGGTATATTGCAATAAGATTTCATTTTATTTATTTTATTTCTTCAACACATAATTGAGAAAGTAACTGACTTTGTCAGATGATGGTAGAGAAGCTGTTTAGAGTCTGAAGAAAAAAGAGAGAGGAAAAAAAGTACACTCATACATGTCGATGTGACTACTACTGCTAAGGAGCATGGCCTCAGACTTTGATGCTCACTCTCATTGTTTAACAATTGGATGTGAACTTCTCCAGCCCAAGCTGGAGGAAACCAACAGGGCCACACCAACCACAAAAAGCAGAGATGAAATTCTGAGGATGGGATGAACCCTTAAGTCTGCACCGAGAAATTCTGTCCAGAAAAATTATGAATCAAAAACAAAGGGGACAAAGGGTAGCCCTGGCAGAGCACTCATGCCCAACGTCCATCAATAGTGAGTCCAACTTATTACTGGCAATTGTGCACTCACTGAATGCCTTATATCTAATTACCTTACTAAATAAAAATGATAAAAGGCTGCATAACCTCAGAGCATCTAAGTGGCTAGAAAAGAATTCAATGCAAAATCCAGATCGAAAGGTAACTAATGTATAGTGGCTGTGCAGAAACGCTGCTGAGTGTGGTTCTTGAACATGGAAGGACACTTTCATTAGAGTTTTGTAAAGTTTGTAACATATTATTTAATTTAGTTAAGTCTGTTACTGTTATTATCTTGTAACCATATCATTTCCTCAGGGATTAATAAGTGTTCTGATTCTGATTAAAATAATAAAACAAACTGTGATTTTTCCATATGTTCACACAAAGGTTCCAAGGACATCTTTGAGGCTGACTCTAATGTCTATAAAAATACAATACCAGCAACCAGCAACCATCCACTGAGTCGGTAGTAAGCTAAAAACATATGAAGTACAAAGCATTTAAAAGGACATTATTAACACACACACACACACACACACACATATATATATATATCTTCTGCTTATCCTTTTAGGGTCCCTTGGGGGAGGGCTGGGGCCTATCCCACCTATCTTAGGGCCACTATTTGCACTCACATTCACAACTATGGGAAATTTCGTTTCCATTTAACCGATCCCCACTAACTGCATGTCGCAGTACCCACACATGAACACGGACAGACCGTGCAAACTCTACAAAGAAAGATCCCGGCCTGATGGTGGAATTTAACTCAGGATCAGTGCAACAGTGCTAACCACCACACCACGTTGGCATAGTATTAACAACCAGTGTTGGTCAAGTTACTTGAAAAAAGTAATCAGTAACTAATTACCAATTACTTCCCCAAAAAAGTAATCCTGTTTCTTTACTGATTACTTATTTTCAAAAGTAATTAATTACTTAGTTACTTAGTTACTTTTTAAAAACACGATTTACAACCTGAATAGGTGATAAAGCGATAGATCTTTCAGCCCAATTCTACTTTTTCTGCATAATCCATCATACAAAATGTAATCAAATGAAAAAGTCTCTTTTTAAAACTTGTTTTATTAGTTTTAATCTTTTAACTTTATCCATCAAGCAAAAATTTAATTATCTGCAACATTCTCTAACTGGAAGAAATTAGTTTAATATTTAAACCTATTTTCTGCACATTCCAGCACATAAAATAAAATATTTTGTGTGTTTACACTCAGTCTTTCAAATAGATGCAAGTAAAACACAGCAGAAAATAAATAAAGTCAAAGACTCAGCGGTCCTGTTGCTCTATTTTCACCTGTAAAGCAGGAGTTGCGTAGGCGGAGGTTTACCCTGGTGCAGGTGTGCCACAGCGGTCAGTGGAAGAATCCGCGAGTTTCCCTGTGAATTTCCCATTACCGTAGCTACTCGCTGCTTGTTTGGAAGTTTAGGGGTTTTTTCGCTGTAAAAAGAAGTTTTCTTCCCACGCACAACGGACACTAATGTTTTTGTCACTTTTTATGGAATCAAACTCAAAGTAAGGTCAGTACTTCCACGCTTTAAACGCTGCACGCTCATACTCTCTCTGCACTCGATATATGATCCATTGTTGATCTGCACACAGCTGTTGTCACGAACGTCGCACTCGCTTACGTCACTGTCATGAGACATTCTCGCAAAAAAAATCACGGTTTTAGTAACGCAGTAACGCAGCGTTCCTACGGGAAAGTAACGGTAATCTAATTACCGTTTTTGCAAAAGTAATCCCTTTACTCTTTACATGAAAAAAGTAATCAGATTACAGTAACACGTTACAAGTAACGCGTTACTGCCCATCTCTGTTAACAACATATTAAACAAAAGCTTTAACTTACTGATATTTAAAACAGCATCCAGAGCATGTTTGAATCTACCTGTTACCACTGCACTGTAATTAATATAAGTAACTGTACAACTGTTCTAAATAAGACTTGTTGTTTATAGTTGTGTATCACATGATGGACTGGCTTCTTCAGGCAGCCTGTGAAGAACATGAAAAAAAAGAAAGCTCTCAGCATTTTCTTTTTTGTTCATTCTTTGAATTTTTTTTTTTTAAACTGCTAGGTTGGCAAAGGCTGTGTGGAAGGGTGGGGCAGCTTAAGACAAACACATAATTTCAACACTGACCTTACTTGGGTAAGTTTCTTCCTCGTGAGAAACAAACAGAGATATTATCACTTTTGAGGGGTGTTGCAATGAGATTTCATATGCTCTCTTACTTCTATAACATATACTTGAGAAAACCTGAGTATGTTTATGTTTTATGTAGCAAAAACAGATGCAGCAGAAGGTAAAACTAGCTCCACACTCGACTGCAGCTAATAGAGTCTGTTTATAGTCTAAGGGGAAAAAAACAAATAAAAAAACCCAACATGCAGTGACAGTAGCATGACACTAGTATTGCTGATCGTAATAACTTAGAATGAAGAAAAAACACGATCCATAAGTTCAATTGTCAGCCTTCATATTTAACGTGCTTTCCAACAACATTTTACAAACATTTAAAGAATGAATCCCGGCTTATAGATTCGTGTCTGATATCGTGTACCTTCAGTGATTGCTTCTCTTCCTGGCTTCAGATTCTTGGACCCTTCCTGTTCCCTGCTTTTTGGAAGATTTAGCGCGAGCTGAGAGCGTGACCGGAGTGTGAGGAACGGCTGAGACCCCGCGAGCGTGGAGCACCTGTCCTGACTTTGAATGGCAGCTCTTTGCCGATTTCAATACTAAACTGCTCACATGTTTGGCGCCTTTCTCCCTCAAAACCACGTTCACAGTTATATTGTTGATAGTCTCCTGGCATCTCCCATCTTCACATGATGTTGCATTACACTGGGTTTTAAGAAAAAGCTCACCAATAAAAGGTCACTTAATTCAATTCAATTCATCTCCATCCATCTTCATCCGCTTTATCCGGGGCCGGGTCGCGGGGGCAGCAGCCTAAGCAAAGAGGCCCAGACCTCCCTCTCCCCAGCCACCTCCTCCAGCTCATCCGGGGGAACACCAAGGCGTTCCCAGGCCAGCCGAGAGATATAATCTCTCCAGCGTGTCCTGGGTCTGCCCTGGGCCTCCTCCCGGTGGGACATGCCTGGAACACCTCACCCAGGAGGTGCCCAGGAGGCATCCTTGTCAGATGCCCAAACCACCTCAGCTGGCTCCTTTCGATGTGGAGCAGCAGCGGCTCTACTCTGAGCCCCTCCCGGATGGCCGAACTTCTCACCCTATCTCTAAGGGAGAGGCCAGCCACCCTTCGGAGGAAGCTCATTTCCGCCGCTTGTATCCGCGATCTCGTCCTTTCGGTCACTACCCACAGCTCGTGGCCATAGGTGAGGGTAGGAACGTAGATCGACCGGTAAACTGAGAGCTTCGCTTTTACACTCAGCTCCCTCTTCACCACAACGGACCAGTGCAGCGTCTGCATTACTGCAGCTGCAGCCCCAATCCGTCTGTCGATCTCCGGCTCCCTTCTCCCATCACTCGCGAACAAGACCCCGAGATACTTGAACTCCTCCACTTGGGGCAGGACCTCATCCCCGACCCGGAGTGGGCACTCCACCCTTTTCCAGCTGAGAACCATGGCCTCAGATTTGGAGGTGCTGATCCTCATTCCCGCTGCTTCACACTCGGCTGCGAACCGCTCCAGTGCGAGCTGGAGGCCCTCACCCGATGAAGCCAACAGAACCACATCATCCGCAAAGATCAGAGATGAGATCCTGAGGCCACCAAAGCGAAAGCCCTCCGCCACTTGGCTGCGCCTAGAAATCCTGTCCATAAAAATTATGAACAGAACCGGTGACAAAGGGCAGCCCTGGCGGAGCCCATCACCCACCGGGAACGAGTCCGACTTATTGCCGGCAATGCGAACCAAGCTCTGGCAATAAGTCGGACAATTCAATTCAATTCAATTTTATTTATATAGCGCCAAATCACAACAAAAGTCGCCTCAAGGTGCTTCATAGATACAGAGAAAAACCCAACAATCATATGACCCCCTATGAGTAAGCACTTTGGCGACAGTGGGAAGGAAAAACTCCCTTTTAACAGGAAGAAACCTCCGACAGAACCAGGCTCAGGGAGGGGCGGGGCCATCTGCTGTGATTGGTTGGGGTGAGAGAAGGAAGACAGGATAAAGACATGCTGTGGAAGAGAGACAGAGATTAATAACAGATATGATTCAATGCAGAGAGGTCTGTTAACACATAGTGAGTGAGAAAGGTGACTGGAAAGGAAAAACTCAATGCATCATGGGAATCCCCGGCAGCCTACGTCTATTGCAGCATAACTAAGGGAGGATTCAGGGTCACCTGGTCCAGCCCTAACTATATGCTTTAGCAAAAAGGAAAGTTTGAAGCCTAATCTTAAAAGTAGAGATAGTGTCTGTCTCCTGAATCCAAACTGGAAGCTGGTTCCACAGAAGAGGGGCCTGAAAACTGAAGGCTCTGCCTCCCATTCTACTTTTAAATACTCTAGGAACAACAAGTAGGCCTGCAGAGCGAGAGCGAAGTGCTCTAATAGGGTGATATGGTACTACAAGGTCATTAAGATAAGATGGGGCCTGATTATTTAAGACCTTGTATGTGAGGAGCAGGATTTTGAATTCTGGATTTAACAGGAAGCCAAAACAGGAGAAATCTGCTCTCTCTTTCTAGTCCCTGTCAGGACTCTTGCTGCAGCATTTTGGATTAGCTGAAGGCTTTTCAGGGAGTTTTTAGGACTTCCTGATAATAATGAATTACAGTCGTCCAGCCTGGAAGTAATAAATGCATGAACTAGTTTTTCAGCATCACTCTGAGACAGGATATTTCTAACTTTAGAGATGTTGCGCAAATGGAAGAAAGCATATATACATATTTGTTTAATATGTGCGTTGAAGGACATATCCTGGTCACTTATCACTTCAAAACTCACACAGGTTCTTGTTTTTCTTAGTACAGATGACTGTGTCTTTTTCCTTGATGACTGATATAAAATCATTCGTTTTAAGATAAGATTTATTGAGTTTATCCCATCAAATTTACTTTGGGAAATTGCTCTGTCACAATAGTTAAACACAAAAATAAAAATGGTGGAATGGTGTATAGATCAGTAAAATAAGATATAAACAAATATACAATCATATAAAAAAAACTTAATGAAATAAATAACAGAATGAATATTTTACAAGGTAAAACTACTAATCTATGGAACAAAAATTTTTATACACTTCTATCATTCAACTTCCTCCTATTTTTCCTGGGTTAGTGTACATCTCCACACACATATCTGTAGAGTGGATATTATTTGATTCATACAGGGCCCTTGAATTGTTACTGATAGTTAAGACTAACAGTACTTCTCATAAGTAACAATGAAGATCATGATGAAAAGGACTGAATAAGAAAATCCTGACTTATTTTTATAATAACACCATAAAATGCTCTGTGAAAAAACACAAGCTGCTGCTTCAGTTAAACATTTGCTTTTCTAATCAACTCGAATATAAACAAAAAAGGTGTTACAGCAGTAAAATAAGTGTGCGTTTTAAACACAATTAAAAATCAGTGTCAGGCTTTTGTAAGTTTCCCTTTTTTTTATCATACAATAAGTGGATGTTGATAACAATACACGGCACATGTTGTCACCTTCAGCCTTATGTAAGATATTAGGTCCTTTTCCTGCACCACTAAAGTGCACAGATAACAATCAGTTTATTAAAACAAACAATGAGCAAATGGGGAAATGAAACACACAGGAAAACAGTTCTTCCTTCCTTGAATAACTGCTAATGACCTTCATGAGGGAGAAGAGAGACATTCTTGTTTAGCCCTTAAAAAAAACACACGGTGGCAGAAGGTCACTGTGAAACTGCGAGATCAGGTTGATGATGGGCAGAACTGATGAGTCAAGTTTAAATCCTGGCTCCACATGAGCCTGGAATAGATCCTGCTTGGCTACGCATTTGCAGCAATGTGGTGACACAGCTGAACTATTATTATTACTCCTGATGAAGAAAAGTGAACGTGCCAACAGCAAACAAAGACATTTTTCTTCATATTTTTATCCAAAAAGGTTTATTAGGTTTGCATATATTCCAGAATTTCATAAAACATCAACTGTAAAATTTCATAGTATAAAAAAACAGTGAAGGTAAAAGAAAACTTTATACATAAAAACAATAAAATAAAAATTCAATTGGAACTATCCTATTGTAAAATAAATAGTAAATAAATACATATCAAATTATTCACATTTGTGCAGCTAAATGACAATTCACACATAACGTTGTGTAACATTTACGGTGACATGAATCGTGCCACCGTTCCAGCATTTTCATGAAGTTTTAGAACAATATGTTCAATATGAAATTCCATTCTGGAGGAAATACATGTTGGAACAACATTTCAGAGCAATTGCAGATCTTTTAATGTCACATTATGTCACTCCTTGTCACATTTAGTATGGCTGTTTATTCCCATCTGTTATGCTGGTGCATATCATGTGTACTTTTTGCATTTCTGTGGTGAAATTCACAGCTGTCTGTAGCTGTCTTAGAGGAAGAGAAGTGTCTTCTATATTAGGCTGTCAGTGCTGTTTTTGTAGCTCTGTGGGGACGACTCTATGTCAGAGTTGCTGTGAAAAAAGAGAGGAGAGGATAAGACAACAAACTTCAAAGGAAAGATGAAGGAAACAAAGAGGTGACTCCTTCTCTTACCTGCTCAGCTCATATGCGTCAGCTTTCTTCTTCATTTTTTTTAAGAGCCACATAGCCATAGACACACCAGAGAACAAGGCAGTGCCCCCTGTTGCCACACCGACGGTAACTGCAGCTACTGGAGCAGGAGCTGTGGAAACATTGTGAAACGTGAATAATGTGAACTTTTGAACAGAGATTTGTAAGTGTGCACATTTACATTTTGTGTACCATTTGATCTGTTGTTGCTCATTTACCTTGACAGGTGGGTTTCTCTGCAGTCCAGTTGCCATGACGATCACATGTCAGCAGCTCAGGTCCTTCTAATGAGTAGCCTTGGTCACAGGTGAAGGAGCACTGAGAGTTGTAAACTGACTCAGAGCTGGAGCAACTGATGTGACCGTTTTCAGGAGCCTCAAGCAACAAACATGTAACAGCTGTTGTAAAAGAAAGGAAGATATTGCATATTAAAAAAGTGATCTCACCTGTGCTCGTAAGATTCTGAACATGCAAATGAAGTTGTGAACAACAAGTAATCCAAGTAAAATGGGTTCACATGTACCTGTGCAGGTTGGTGATCTGGAGGTCCATTGGCCTGGATGTGTACACTCCATGCTGTGTGCACCTTGCAGCTCATGTCCTTCATCACATGTAAAATGACAAACCATGCCAAGTGGATGGGGTGTGTCATGACTAAGAGATGAAGACAGAGAAGGGCTGCAACTGATCTGACCATTTGTTGGGACCTCTGGAGCAGGACATCCTTTTGCTACAAAAAGAAAAAAGAGGAAAATATTATTAATATCTTTTGACATAATCAATCAAAAAATCTTGAGTAACACTGTTTGTAGTAAATATTGATATAATTAGTCTTTCAGACCTTTGCATGTAGGTATGTTTTTATTCCACTGTCCGTCCTCAGAACACTTGATGGTGTTTGCTCCCTGCAGTTCAAAACCTTCTTCACAGCTGAAGCTGCAGGTGGAGTTTGGTCGCAGTTCAGTCACAGATTCACTGCACTGCATGATGAGGGGAGCTTCTCTCTCTGGATTCTGGCAAAGGATGGCTGACACAGAAAAATGTGTATTTTATTGAACGTGTCCTCGTGATATAGAAGATGGGTGGGTTCTACTTTCCGTGTTCCTCTTACCTTCACAGTGAGGAATCTGCTGATTCCATGTACCTCCTGATGTGCAGGTCACTCTACTGGCTCCCACTAAATGGTAACCTTGGTCACAACTGAAGCTGCAAGTGTTTTTGTAGCTGAACTTCGTATCAGCATCTTCTCCACAGCTGACAAAGCCATTTGTCAAGTTTTGCAGAGCAGGGCACTGAACAGCTACAAAAGAGAGAGGCAACAGAAGGAGTTAAATTAAAGCTTTTATTTTAATCATCCTGCAAATAACAAAAACTACACAATGATGAAAGGTAAAAACATGTGGCCGTACCAGCACAGTATGGCTGGGATCCATTCCACTTTCCTGATGGTTCACATTGCAGAGATGGAGATCCAGACAGTACATAACCTTCATCACAGGTAAAAGTACAGGTGGACTGATAGCTGAATGAGTCCAGAGGATCGGAGCATTTCATGGATCCATGTGTAGGCTCTGACATCTTCTCACACTGAATCACTGTAGACAACAGAGGGGAAAAGCATTACGCCATGACTCCATCACTGTGTAGGAAATAGTATAATTACAAAAAAAAGTAGCAATATTACGAGCTATTAGTACTTAAACTCACATTCACATGAAGGGTGCTTATCCGACCATTTTCCTGACCCCGAGCACCTCAGAGGAGTCTGCACACTCAGCTTGTATCCTTCCTCACAGGAATACTGACACAAGGAGTCGTAGGAGAAACTGCCATACTTGTGAGAGCAATTGACATGTCCTTTATCTGGAACAATCACCTCACTTTTGTTACACTGCACAACTGACAACAAATAAAACACACAGTTAGATATCAAATCCTTTACGTGACTTAAAATATGTATTTAATCTAGGCTGTCATTTTGTTTTCTTACCTTGGTCACACTTGTCTCCAAAAAACCCTTCAAAACAATCACATTTGTGGCTGTTGATGGTTTCAACACACTCTCCATGCAAACAGGAGTCAATCTTACAAGCCGCTGGAAAAAACAGACATGCTTTTAGAAATTTTACATTTTATAGTAAAATAATGTCACATAATTAATCTTAAATTTTTAATCTGCTCTAGTATGTTAGTCCCAAACTGTTGCTCACCTGTGTAGCACAGAGCAGTCTTTGATTTTGTACATCTCTCGTCATTCCACTTGCCTGGTTCTTTATCTCTTTTAATGTACATCTCCACACAGTCCTCACTGATCTCTGAATTTATTACTCTCTCGCCATTGTTCGGTTCTCCTTCTGCCCAGTTGGTTGCTTCTTCTGTCAGAGGCTTGTTGGTTCCTACCCAGGTCCAGACATTATTGATCTTACGAATCCCAATCCAGTAGTAGCCATTTTTCTTGGGCAGCCAGTTATTAAGATGCTCAAGCTCCTCCTGGTTCTGGATGGCCACCATGTCTGTGTAGTGCTCCTGGCACCAGCTTCGTGCATTTTCCCATGTCATTGTGTTGTTTGAATAGAAATAAGACCAGGACTCTACACTAGTCCACATGCACAGCACTAAGGATAGAGAACAGAGATACGCATTAGATGCATATGTGGCAGAAAGGATGCATTTGAAGAATTTCTCTTTGGTTGTAAAACTTGCAACAGTTACACTGATGTTTCTGCTTGCATCAAAATTCCATACCTAAGCAAATGAAGGTGAAATTCATCCATGAAGCAGAGCTCTTATATCCCCAGCTCTTAAGTAGTCCAAAGCAGGAATCCTATGAAAATAAAATCACAAAACAAGTTAAAATAAATTTACAGCGTGCTATCATCATTAAATATAAGATAAAAGTGAAATAATGTTCTCTGAAAAGATTGATATTTAAATTACTAACCCTTCTACTCACCATGTTAACTAATATGCCTGATAGCCTGCAGAAGATTGTTGATCCTTCCGCCTCAGTATATTTAAGGATAAAATGATTCTGAGTGTGATCCACTGGACTGCCTCCTCTTATATTTGACTCCATCCTCCTACAGGAAGCCTGGAGTGGAATTTCCCGCAATATTTCCCAACGCTGAATTCCACAGAAGGCTTCAGGATCATTTCCCATAAGAAAGAAAAAAGACAAAAAGGAAACTTCTATTGTCTGTCATCATCAAAAAAAGCATTAAATGATAATAATTTAAACAAATTCAAATAAATTCAGTCAATAGAAGTATTGATAACTTTATATGCTGCAACACTGGCTGCCAGCTGTGTTCACACATCATCTGGTGCTACGGAATCAGAATCTGAAATATCAGTTTATAAAACTGTTGGTTTCCTGTTGTCTTATGTTGAAACAGAGGATGATGATTTTCAGTGCGCTTGCCAAAACAGTTTGGATCTGGGTCAGCTCCACCGAGAGGAAACCTTTAGACCCACAGGGATGGAAACAGTGAGTAGAGCATTGATCTTGATGTGGAAACGGTTTGCATGATTAAAAAACGGGGAAAATATATTCATTAGAGAAAAAGGTCAGGTCTTTGGCTCAGGTTTATAAAAATATTTGTAATCCCTTTCAGGTTAAACAAAGACACCGAAGTTTGTCATGAACAAGCGAGGGACATATTAGTAATAATCTAATTATAAATGGGTGGATATTATGAGGTACTGGGGAGCAGACTGGGAGACTGGGAAAACATCAAATGTTGTTATTTGTGATTATTTTTACATTATATTACATTCTTCATTCCCAGTTAATACTTATACAGCTGCTGTTATTGTGTATATATATATTTATATTTATATTTCTTCATACATTCTTATATATTTCTATACTGTGTATTGTGTATTTTGTTGTACAGTTATTTTATTTTCAACTTTAATTTATATATTTTATCTTATTCTTTCCCAGTTAAATTTACCCTTTATTCTAATTTGTGTTGTACAATTATTTCATTTTTAACTTAAATTTTTATATTTTATTCCTAGTCAAATTTACCCTTTTTAATTTCCATATTTATTTCCTATCTTATTCATAGCCTTTTCTTTTTTTTCTTTAGGTCACGAGCAGTTGTCTAAGCATTTCACTGCATATCGTACTGTGTATGACTGTGTATGTGACAAATAAAATTTGAATTTGAATTTGAATTTAATATTTGTAATCCTTTTCAGGTTAAACAAAGACACCGAAGTTTGTCATGAACAAGCGAGGGACATATTGGTAATAATCTAATTATAAATGGGTGGATATTATGAGGTACCGGGGAGCAGACTGGGAGACTGGGAAAACATCAAATGTTGTTATTTGTGATGTTTTTTTGTTTTGTTTTTTACAATGTATCAAAACTGATGTATTTATTTATTTATTTGTGGTGAACATAAAGATGAACCACAGATAGAATATTTGTAACTGTTGCACGGATACTGGTTTGTGCCATTTAGATAAAACAGGAATGAATAATGTGAGGAGAAAAATAAATATTATTCATAATGAATAAGTTGTAATAATTCATCTCTCAAAGAGTTATCGATCATGTTAGAAAAGTCAGAGTTATTCAGAATGAATTATCAGAGTAGTCCTGTGTTGTTCCTTACTGTTTTGAATATGTCGTATCTGTTTCTATTCTATAAATAAGGATGAGTAGTATCGTCTTATCTGTCTTTAGTTACTCATTATTGTCACTACATTTACACTTATTCATAAATATATAAAGGACAATATTTATCCTTCTGGAATTGAGCCACTGGTAAATTTTGCGTTATCATTTTGGCCATAGCTTCCTTTCAGGAAGGCTTTCACTCATATACACACATCCCCACACAGACACATGCATACACAGTAAGTGACTCATTTCATGTGAGATTATAGTAAATGAATACAGTACAAATGCATGAATCACATCCTGACTTTAAACCTACACAATTATAAAGTGAAATTCGTGCAATAGGTCAAATGTGACATTCCTCAAAAATCTTTCTCCATATCAACAGGATGTCGTCACCCAGTTGCTGGAGACGTGTCAGCTGCACATTCATGATGTAACTCTCTCTCAAATGTGCTCTTTTGAATTGAGAACCGGCAGTGTTGGGGAGTAACGGAATACATGTACCGCCGTTACGTATTTAAAATACAAAATATGAGTAACTGTATTCCGTTACAGTTACCGTTTAAAAAGGTGGTATTTAGAATACAGTTACTTTGTTGAAATAAATGGATTACACGGCGGTACTTCCCTGTTTCATATTGTCGCGGGTCAGGACTGTTTGGGTTTTGTTTGACAGCTACGTTCTGTTGTTCCAGGCGGCAGCGTTACGGTTGCCATCGTTACAGGGTGACGCTCTCTCTCTGCGTGTTTCCTGGGTGAGAGAGGGACTTTTTGTTGTTGTTGTGCTAAGCTAATAGGCAGAATGCTACCGGTATAGCTCTAAAGAATGTAGCATCATGGGCAGTGTAGTCCGTGCTGCAGGGAGAATGGACTGCCATACCCGTTATGTGTCTGTGAGCGAGGGAGGGAGAAAAAGGAAAAGTACGAGCTGTCATCGAGCAAAAACGGGAGCTGGAAGCGTGTAAATATAATAATAACCACTGCAGCCAAGAAGAGAGCCTGACGAGCCCAGTTGTAAGTAAGCTATTAAGACTCGACTGTACACCGTGTTCGTGTTTTCCTCCAAAAACAATAAGTTCTGTTGGAGCAGCCTTTCAACGCCTCTCTCTGTCTCTCGCTAGCAAAGTTGACCCAGACAACAAAGTAAAGCTAGTTTTCGGCTACGAGCCCGACACAGAACCCACCGTATTAGTCAGAGGTCCCTTTACTACGGTTCGGAGCCGCGGACCTTCAGTAACAGTAATAAATCACAGCAATAGTACATTCATGTAGTTGTAAACAGCATGATAATATATTAAGTAATCCAAAGTATTCAGAATACGTTACTCTCATTGAGTAGCGTAACGGAATACGTTACAGAATACATTTTGGGGCATGTAATCTGTAATCTGTAATGGAATACATTTTAAAAGTAACCTTCCCATCACTGAGAACCGGTGACTGTGGAGGTCTTTGGTTACAGGGAAATTGTCGGGTACAAGAATTTCAAAACTTACTTGTCATGCTCACATTTCTTTCTTGTGAAGAGTAAATAGAGCTGTGGATTATTCCTGTTTTGCCATAAACGTGCGCTGAATCTCTTAGCAATATTATTGCTGTTCTAGTCAGTGGTAATAATATCTCATACTGAGTCACTAGAGGAGAATCAGTGTACCAGAGATATATAAAAAAAAACCTAACAGCACTGAACAGTCAGCCTTAGTCCGAATTATTTATCAATATCTTTAAATGAAGTGAATGCATAAGATAAATGAGGAGAATTTGTATTCACTCATCAGCCTGCATGGGTATTCAGGTATGTTAAAATTATGTAAAAAACAAAAAACTAATTTCAGTGTTTTAATGATGAAAAGTATAAGTTATTGAAATATGTAGAGCATGTTGTGTGGAAAGAAATATTTTAAAAACATTCAGACATCTGAAAGTGTGTATAAGGATGTATGAATATACCAGGATGACCTGACTTCAGTTTATTCTGTCCTTTACTAATAATAAATGACTAATAACTTCGAGTTGCTATTCTTTGCCCATTCTAATAGCCATCTGCTCACCTGTTTGGCTTTTTTTTTTTCAACCTGGGCAATTATGATACCCCCCCCCCCCAACCCCCCTCCCCCAAACGAAGCATGATTAAAATGCTTGTTATTAATACCAAAATAATATTTCCTGTTATTCCTTTTTTCAGATAACAGCCTTATCCTTTGCCAAACTGCATACAAATGAATCAAGTTCAGGAGAAGATATGATATTCTTAATAAATCCCAAAGTTGGTCCATTTAATAGTTACAGCAGTTAAAGATGTGACAAATAATTATACTTATATAATAATAATAATATATATAAATGTTCGATGAAAGTGATATTATGACGATCATATAACAATTTAAAATATTTCTAAATCAACAAAATAAGACCAGGATTTAAAATGGTGCAAAATTTTGTGTAGGAAATATCAAACTTTGGTAAATGGCCTGCATTTGTATAGCGCTTTACTCAGTCCCTAAGGACCCCAAAGCACTTCACACTACATTCAGTCATCCACCCATTCACACACACATTCACACACTGGTGACGGCAGCTACATTGTAGCCACAGCCACCCTGGGGTGCACTGACAGAGGCGAGGCTGCCGGACACTGGCGCCACCCGGCCCTCTGACCACCACCAGTAGTAGTAGCAGACATGGGGTTAGTATCCTCCACTGTGGCTATTTGGCTCATTTGTTGCTGATGAATCATTACCGATCTGTATGCTGTTATTCTCAAACTGTGTCCAAATTTCACTCTTGTGTTTTTTTGGGGAGTGGAATCCAGAAATACAGGGAGAAAATATCCTTTGCAGCAGGATAGAGACCAGACAGTCATCCTCCTCTTGGTTTCAACATCATGTCTGTGAATCTGGCCTGGCACCACTGTCTGGCCTGGGTCCAGGTCATTGTCTTGCTGGAGTCGTGATGCATCCCGCAGACAGTAGTCTCATCCAAAGAATTATCTGAAAACATTCAGAATAATTCATAGTGTGACGATTATAACATGTAACAGTGTTGCATGTTCCACGGCATCAGTCACACATTTTGCTAGCATCAAATCTAAATCCCAAAGATAATATCAATAATTTATATCAACCTTATCCTATATTATTAATCTGTTGCCTACCCAAGGTGAAAGGTGGATATATTTACATCCATTATGACAGCAGTCCCCAACCCCCGGGCCTCCGACTGGTACCGGTCCTTGAGTCGTTTGGTACTGGGCCGCGAGAGTTGAGGCTCAGGTGTGAAATGTATGATTTTCAGGGTTTTTATCGGTTTTCTGCGTTATTTTGTTATCGTTTTTATCGTTAACTCGGTTTTCCTGGGACTTTTCACGTGTGTTATGAATAAATCTCCGATAAATCTTTTTTCGGTACCAGTAATAGTTTTATTTTGTTGTATTTATCCGCGACACCTTAAAGGCCAGTCCGTGAAAATATTGTCGGGCATAAACCGGTCCGTAGCGCTAAAAAGGTTGGGGACCGCTGCATTATGATGCATATTATCATTAAAAATGACTGATGAGAAAATGTGTCATTTACTCAGATGTTATGTTGTTTGACAGAAGCTGCTGCTGAAGTTAAATCTTTGCTTATCTGATCAACCCAAACATAAGATAAGAAAGTGCTGCAGCAGTAAAAATAATTGTGCGTCCATCCAGTGCATCTAAGGGTCATTGCCAGGTTTTTGTAAGCTCTCATTTTTACATTCAGGGTGGCCTTAGCATAGAATAACTCGATGGTCACAACATGTTGTCATTTTCAGCCTTATGTAAGATATCTGACCCTTTCCTGTCCCACAAAAGTGCTTGCACAAATGACACTCAATTAAAACAATGGATAGAATACCCAGAAATATAGCTTTTCCTTCCTACCTCTCACTTTTCAATGTTATTCTGCTTTGTCGTGTCCTTTATGATGGAAAGGTTGCTGGAGAGACAAAAGGTCCAGGCAGCTTTCAAAAGAGGTTCTTTCTCAACATCTAAAAAAAGTCATGGTGGCAGAAGGTCACTGCTAAAACTGTGAGAGTCGGTGCATGTCGTGCAGAATTGATGAGGTAAGTTATGAAAGCAGACGGCTTCAGACCCTGCTTGGCTAAGCATTTCTATCATTGTGGTGACCAGTGTTGGTCGAGTTACTTGAAAAAAGTAATCAGTAACTAATTACCGATTACTTCCCCAAAAAGGTAATCCAGTTACTTTACTGATTACTTATTTTCAAAAGTAATTAATTACTTAGTTACTTAGTTACTTTTTAAAAACACGATTTACAACCTGAATAGGTGATAAAGTGATAGATCTTTCAGCCCAATTCTACTTTTTCTACATAATCCATCATACAAAATGTAATCAAATGGAAAAGTCTCTTTTTAAAACTTGTTTTATTAGTTTTAATCTTTTAACTTTATCCATCAACCAAGAATTTAATTATATGCAACATTCTCTGACTGGAAGAAATTAGTTTAACATTTAAACCTATTTTCTCCACAATCCAGCACATATTAAATTTTTTATGTGTTTACACTCAGTCTTTCAAATAGATGCAAGTAAAACACAGCAGAAAATAAATAAAGTCACAGACTAGCAGTCCTGTTGCTCTATTTTCACCTGTAAAGCAGGAGTGGGGTAGGCGGAGGGTTACCCTGGTGCAGGTGTGCAGCGGTCAGTGGAAGAATCCGCGAGTTTCTCTGTGAGTTTCCCATTACGTCGTAGCTACTCGGTGCTTGTTTGGAAGTTTAGGGGTTTTTTTCGCTGTAAAAAGAAGTTTTCTTCCCACGCACAACGGACACTAATGTTTTTGTCACTTTTTATGGAATCAAACTCAAAGTAAGGTCAGTACTTCCACGCTTTAAACGCTGCACGCTCATACTCTCTCTGCACTCGATATATGATCCATTGTTGATCTGCACACAGCTGTTGCCATGAACGCTTACGTCACTGTCGTGAGATGTTCTCGCAAAAAAATCACGGTTTTAGTAACGCAGTAACGCAGCGTTCCTACAGGAAAGTAACGGTAATCTAATTACCATTTTTACAACAGTAATCCCTTACTTTACTCGTTACCTGAAAAAAAAGTAATCAGATTATGTGTTACTGCCCATCTCTGGTGGTGACAAAACTAATGGAATATTTTTATTGGTCATTATAACAAAACATGGAAGTGCCAAAATCAAATTGTTTTAAACAATATTTATTTGTTTTGTGTGTACATGGTAACATTACAGTTACAGTAGCTCAGTAAATAAAAATAAAAATATAGCTTTGTACAAGCAAACACCTGAATAAACATTCAACACAATTTTCTTTTAGAAAATAAATACCACATAAATACTAAAAAGAATTCACAGGTATGCAGTGAAATGGCAGCTTACATGTTATGTGACGTTTAAAGTAACAGGAATAGCCACATTTTTACAGCATTTTCATGAAGTTGTAGAACAATATGTTCAATATAAAACTCCCACTGGGAGGAAATACATGTTGAAGCAACATTTCAGAGCAATCACAGATCTTTTTACAGTTTACAAAGGGATACAATGATTCAGTGGATGTGTCTAAATAAGCTCTTTTTCTTACATTGGCGTTGCCTGATTAGTGTGTTATACTAGTGCACATAATATGTTTTGCAATAACGTGGTAAAAATTTACAGTATCCATATTTGTTTATTAAGAATATTAAGAATATCAGAGATTCCTATATTAGGCTGTCAATGCTGTTTTTGTAGCTCTGTGAGGGAGACTCTGTGCTGCTGTAATAAAAGAGAGAAGATTAGCACTGAAATTTCAATCAACTTAAAAATAAAGAAAATAAAAATGGTTAATCCTTCTCTAACCTGCTCAGGTCGAATTTGGCTACATTCTTCTTCAGTTTTTTCAAGACCCACATAGCCATAGACACGCCTGATAACAAGGCAGTGCCCCCTGTTGCCACACCAGCGGTAACTGCAGTAATTGGAGCAGGAGCTGTGGAAACACGGTGAAGTGTGAATAGTGTCAAACTTTGAACTGAAACTTGTTATGTTAAGTTTATGCATTTTAACTTCTTGTTCCCCTTGTTATGTTGTTGCTTATTTACCTTGACAGGTGGGTTTCTCTGCAGTCCAGTTGCCATGATGACCACATGTCAGCAGCTCAGGTCCTTCTAATGAGTAGCCTTGGTCACAGGTGAAGGAGCACTGAGAGTTGTAAACTGACTCAGAGCTGGAACAATTGATGTGACTGTTTTTAGGAGGCTCAAGCAGCGGGCATCGAACAGCTGTTGGAAGATGTCACTTTCATGTCATTAACATACAAATGAAGTTGTGAACAACAAGTAATCCAGGTAAAATGGGTTCACATGTACCTGTGCAGGTTGGTGATCTGGAGGTCCATTGGCCTGGATGTGTACACTCCATGCTGTGTGCACCTTGCAGCTCATGTCCTTCATCACATGTAAAATGACAAACCATGCCAAGTGGATGGGGTGTGTCATGACTAAGAGATGAAGACAGAGAAGGGCTGCAGCTGATCTGACCATTTGTCGGCACCTCTGGAGCAGGACATCCTTTTGCTAAAACAAAGAAAAAGAAAGAAAGAAAATTAATCAGTAACATATAAGAACACAGACACTGTTAAAATTGCTATGATGAGTGAAAGGTGTTTGCAATAAATACTGATACAACTAGAAAAGAAAAATGTGTATTTTATTGAACGTGTCCTCATGATATAGAAGATGGGTGGGTTCTACTTCTCGTGTTCCTCTTACCTTCACAGTGAGGAATCTGCTGATTCCATGTACCTCCTGATGTGCAGGTCACTCTACTGGCTCCCACTAAATGGTAACCTTGGTCACAGCTGAAGCTGCAGCTGTTTTTGTAGCTGAACCTCATATCAGCATCTTCTCCACAGCTGACAAAGCCATTTGTCAAGTTTTGCAGAGCAGGACACTGAACAGCTACAAAAGAGAGAGGCAACAGAAGGAGTTAAATTAAAGCTTTTATTTTAATCATCCTGCAAATAACAAAAACTACACAATGATGAAAGGTAAAAACATGTGGCCGTACCAACACAGTATGGCTGGGATCCATTCCACTTTCCTGATGGTTCACATTGCAGAGATGGAGATCCAGACAGTACATAACCTTCATCACAGGTAAAAGTACAGGTGGACTGATAGCTGAATGAGCCCAGAGGATCGGAGCATTTCATGGATCCATGTGTAGGCTCTGACATCTTCTCACACTGAATCACTGTAGACAACAGGAAGAAAAACATCAGTCCATGACTCCATTACTGCGTAGGAAATAATAACAATCAATAAAATATAGCATCTCAGAATTTTAGTAGCTACTGGTTAATGTCTCATCTCTTCATTTATCTTGTTACTGCAGATTTCCAACTCACATTCACATGAAGGGTGCTTTTCTGACCATTTCCCCGAGGAAGTACACCTCAAAGGTCCTGGCACACTCAGCTTGTATCCTTCCTCACAGGAATACTGACACAAGGAGTCGTAGGAGAAACTGCCATACTTGTGAGAGCAATTGACATGTCCTTTATCTGGAACAATCACCTCACCTTTGTTACACTGCACAACTGACAACAAATAAAACACACAGTTAGATATCAAATCCTTTATGTGACTTAAAATATGTATTTAAACTACGCTATCATTTCTTTTCATACCTTGGTCACACTTGTCTCCAAAAAACCCTTCAAAACAATCACATTTGTGGCTGTTGATGGTTTCAACACACTCTCCATGGAAACAGGAGTCAATCTTACAAGCCGCTGGAAAAAACAGACATGCTTTTATAAGCCTTGCTAATCATAGTAAAAATAATATATCAAATAAAATATTTCTAAATGTTTTATCAGTAGATTACCTTGATAATAATGAACCACAATAACAAATCTAAGGCAGCTAAAATAAAGCATATAAGCCCCAAACTGTTGCTCACCTGTGTAGCACAGAGCAGTCTTTTTTTTCATACACCTCTCGTCATTCCACGTGCCTGGATTTTGGTCTCGTTTAATGTACATCTCCACACAGTCCTCACTGACTCCTAGACTTTGTTCAGTTTTGCCATTGTTCGGTTCTCCTTCTGCCCAGTTTGTCGCTTCTTCCGTCAGAGTCTTGTTGGTTCCTACCCAGGTCCAGACATCATTGATCTTACGGATCCCTATCCAGTAGTAGCCCCTTTTTTTGGGCAGCCAGTTGTTAAGATGCTCGATCTCCTCCCGGTTCTGGATGGCCACCATGTCTGTGTAGCGCTCCTTGCACCAATTACGTGCATCGTCCCATTTCATTGATTTGTTTGAGTAGACGTAAGACCAGGACTCAACACTAGTCCACATGCACAGCACTAAGGATACAGAACAGAGATACACATTAGATGCAATTTTTTGCAAAAATGCAAAAAATGTTAAGTTTCTATCAGGCTCTAAAACTTGCAGGTGGGACGATGTCTGCATTGCACATACTTGAGCAGATAAAAGTGAACTGGATCCACGATGCACGTGCCTGAAATAATCCATCACACAATTCCTAAAAAATAAGATGCATTAACATACATTAATAGTATACTATCAATCACAGGCTATAAGATACAACTGAATAAATCTGCAGTGCAGAGAATTGAATTTAAACTGATTCAACTTCCACTCACCATTTTAAGTGATTCTTTAGCCTTTGACTTCAGTGCAGATCGAAATGATTCTGAGGGTTTTGCGCTGAAGTGCCGGCTTTTATGATGGTTGGCTTGGTCCAGGTTTCCTGAAAGCTTTCATAACAATTGGACTTTTGAGTGGAAACTCCACCCTGACTCTTATACTCCTCCACTCTGCGAGAGGCTGTTCCTTTTGAGATAAAAAGAAAAGCAAAAGTTAAAAAGAAAAGAAAAGAAAAATTTATTAACACAGTTGCTATTTTCATTAGTACTTTCAGTATCATTGTCATGAGCAGAAAACAAGTGTATTTACTTCGGTTTACAAACTATTTTCATGAAGTTACTAGTGTATTACATTTTGTGCAACCTTACATGAGTATCACACTGCACTGCACGTGCAAATATTGCATTTTTAAACATATGCACAACCACTGCATATAGTGTTCTTCACTGAGATGCCATCAAAACATGCTGCTCAGAGTGCTTTAGAACAATAACATGTGCAAAAAGCTGCTTCAAAAGCACCTGTGAACATCATTTAAGTTAAAACAACAGGCAGTGGTTATTGAAGTCATTGTTCTTACTCTAACCATGGTTATCTGCAGGAAAACATGTACAGTCACCACTGCTTTGCATAAAAAGAGCTTCCCAGGGATACTGATGCTAGTAAGATTGCACCTAAATCAACCAATTATTGGAGCATGAAGAACTTTAAAGAGAGAAGTTCAGTTGTTATAAATACGTTTTCAGGGCAAAGCCCAGCAAGCGCCAGTACCATCTCCCAAAGCAGGGGTTTCAAACATAAGGCAGGGGGCCAGAACTGGCCTGCCAAAGACTCCAATCTGGTCATTGGATAGTTTTTGGAAAATGTCAATGAGAGGATACATTTTAGATTTTTAACTGCATTTTCTATATTTTTATCAGCTTGTGAAAATACCATGCTTGAAAAGTTCCTGCTTTTTTACTGTCTACTAAAGATTTTTTTCTTTCACGTTATTAAAATGGGCATTTTTGTTAATTAACAAGATGTTTTATAATTTTAGGACAGACTGGGCAATGAGCTACCAGACTTTATCTTTAAGTTTACAAACTAATTTCTTACAATTTAAGTCCAAAGACTGATCCTGACAGATTTCTTTCATTTACCAAAACAGCATTTCTTTATCACGAACAAAAAGAGGTGTACTGTTGAAACTTCTTTTTCTTGTATCACAGGGTTTAAATGTGCAGTTAAACTTCTTTAGATTGATAGAAAGAGTTTCACTTTACATGAAAGGGGGCTGTATGTGGCCCACAGTGTAAAATGAGTTTGCCATCCTTGTCCTAAAATTATTCAGTTGCTTAGGAAAGACAGCAGGCAGGTGAGAGTGAGAGTGAGACTGATGTTTTGCAAAAAACTACAGGTACTGCAGAGGCCTGTGTTAAAAGTCATCTTTCTCTGATGAGACGAAAAGGTGAGCTCTAACATCAGGCCTGTGTCATGCCAACAATAATGCATCTTGTGACTATTCGTGTGTGGGGTTATGTCTCATACATGTGCGTGGGATCACTCACAATTTTGCCTAAAAACATAGCCAATGCCATTCCCAGCATGCTGGAGCAAAAGTGATAGCTAAGCTTGGGGAACATCATCAAATGTTTGGAAACTCCCCAGACCTTAATTCCACTGAGAACCCGGTGGACAAACAAAAATCCCCAAAACTCCAACTGCTGATTGTGCACGAACTGGCTGCCGTCAGCCAGGATGTAACCCAGAGGCTGCTTGAAAGAATGGCAGGATGCCAGGGCAAATGTCACAGGTCTTAAGAAAAGGCCAAATATGTTTACAAATATTGACCCTTTGCATAAACTTAATGTGATTGTCAATAAAACACATTTTGACACGTATCCTCAGTGTACAATAGAAACAGCCAATAAAAAGGTCTAAACACACAGAAGCAGTAAACTTTGTGAAAGCATATATTTGTGTCATTCTCAAAGCTTTTGGCCACAATTGTAATTTGTTAAAAAAAAAAACACCTGAGGGGAAAAGAAGAAGAAATTCAAAGACAAAGCAAATTGTATGACTTAAGCGTTTAAAAATACAAGTATTAAATATGAAGCCACTGAGAAGGAAATTCTTTTTCAAAGCTCTGAAACACTGGGAGCTGATAAGAGTCTATCTGTGATTGACTTGTGTGCCACTGACATGTTTTCTTGGATGTCAGGAGAGAATATTATCTTCATCACTAATGAGGATTTCTTGTGTTTGCATTTGTGCTTCAAGAAATCTCACGGCCCATGTCTAAACCTCAACTGTATGCAATGAATCATTCTGACTAACACACAACAACAGTACAAAGTGTGCAAACAGACGCTGCATAGAGTAAAACATGCTTTTCACAGTTCAGAACTGACATGTCATTGAAAAGGAGGTGTTGGTAGAAAGCAAGGGGAAAGATTTTGTAGGAAAGATCACGACAGTCGCTTGTTTGCGAGTGTCTAGAGATGGAAAATGTGCGGCACATCGGAGCAGAGGTGCCTGCTGGCTGCCTGCGTTTGCAGAAGTGACAGTTTACATCCTTCCTGTCTGAGCTGAGGCATGGGATTGTAGCTACTGTTACTGCCACATCTTAACCTGACTCCCTTCCACAATTAGATGAAACAAACTCTCTGATTAACTAACACAGCTGTGAATAGTAGAGCAATTACACAGTTGTAACTATGGAACAGACAGTTACACAACTCATCACTATTAGTTACAAAAAATCTAAAGGTTTATTGGACTTCCCTGTCTTATTGGCTTGGTTATATGGGAAAGGCTTTGTCTTTTTAGAGGTTTATCTTTCTCTGACTGTCCTAAAACGTCTGTGTCCTTTGGCTCCAAGCTTAAGGTAACATGATAAATTACATCTTAATGAAGTCACAGGGCAAACAGGAGTCTAATCACGCAAAGCAAGACCATGCATCCTGCTGCCTGCTGAAGCGTTCTTGATGTGAATCCAAAAAGATAGGATTCCTTTGTATTAAGAACCAAAAGGCCCTCAGAGGGAGGATCAAACCTAACTCTGAGGTTTGATCTTGACCTCTGATCTCTCCGATAGACACCGGCGGACAATCTGCCGCATGCTGCAGAAAACGGCCGAAAGCAGAAAATTCTCATACCAAACTTAGACATTTGACGATCTCACTTGTGCGTCTGAGTAATGTAACATAATGTTTTCTAATGCAAATCCACGGTATACACAGACTGCAAGGAACGCAAATTCAAACACTTCGCACTTACTGCCATATGAGGGCGCCAGAGTGCGAGCGCGCCGTTAAATCTGCACATTTATGGCAACAAGTCGCGAATGTCCTGCCGCTTTAAGAAGCGAAGTAGAAATCCTGACCCAAATAAAGGTATGTGTGAGAACTACTCATGTTCTCTGTGGTCAGTAGACCTCTGCGCAGTTTGAGAGTCTACGGCGTTTTGCGTAAATCTACAGTCGCAATGGCAGACGCTCTGGCTAAAATCCCCGATGTGGAGATTGATCCAGAGGGAACTTTTAAGTACATACTGGTCAGAGTAAAAGCGAAAGATGGCGATGTGCATAAAGACATTGTCCGTGGCACAAAAAATGCCGAATATCACAGTAAGTTATTATAGTTGGTTTCAAGGGGAGCGTCAACTGCGTCAGTTCGGCGCGAGATATCGTGCACAGCAGTGACTGTTGGTGCAGATATAAACCTATAGCATGTAGTCTATTTTGCATTGTTGTCTCATTGTTATGGTCCCTTTGGTGGATTTTGCAGACGTGCATTGCGGAATAGATACTGCACAGAGCAGAGGGATGAAATTCATGCCAACTTAGTCGTTGGAGACAACTACCAAATTTCCGTATTTGATTCTAATTGCTATTTTTATTAAATTGTAACTAAATTACAATCTCAATTTCTTCTAAATGTCTTCATACATTTTCAGATCATATTTTTGAGAAGGTCAACCCTGCTATGGAGGCCTTGGGGATGGAGTGCAAATGCCTTGGAGGAGGGAAGATCGAGCACAACAACCAAGAGAAAAAGATAAGGGTGTTTGGAGAATCCACTGTAAGTGAACTAAAAGCTGAATGAAAAGTTAAAATCTTCAGTAGTATTTAATTCACTAATGTCAGGCCTCTTGCTCACTCGCAGGCCTTTGGTAAAGCTGACCATGCTGTTTCTGTGGAGAAGCTGAAGACTCTCTTCAGCGACTATGAGATCACCTGGTCGGACGACAAAAAATAGTTGTAACCTTTGTGACATTTCAAACGTCCGCCTTTATTTAACAGTTCTGTGAATCAAAACACATAATGGTGCTTTAACTGTTCTGTAACCATTCAAATACAGTCCTTCTGCATTTCACGTTTGGTTTCTTACTCAATAAAGCACAAATTCTGATTCTCTGCAGTTGTAAAAATTTTAGTCCTTCAGAATTGAATTGTGTATATGAACTCTGTAGATATTCCTGTAAATACCTTTTTGACTTTTAGTCCCCATTAGCCTCGGTTGAATAGGAGTACATTTGCCAGGCGTAAAGTCCATACAGGAAAGGGTGAGTCTGTTGGAATCACAGACATATCCTGTTACACAGAAGGGGAAAGTTTATTGTTGAAAACCCAAAAGAGAGATAACAAGCACTTTCATTTAACCCACGGATAATCACTTGTGTTTTCGTTTAAGTCCGGATAATGATAAACATCGAGCTAAATTCAGCAGAACTCTTTCTAAACGGTAGTGCAATAATAAATAAAAGCCTGCGATAAAATATCTCCAATCAAAAAACTAACAAGAACTCAGAGTGAGAAAATAGCCCGAGCTGAGTCATATTTTAAATCACACGTTGAATTTTGAAAAGTTCTTCCGCCTTCAGCATTTTATGGCTTTAATCCAGTTTAAATTTCACTTTTACTTTTATGCTGCCAAAAAAAGGCACTTTTAAAATCTGTAGTAAACAGGTGGTACTTACACCAGACCACATGGTCATATTTAGCAGGCACAGTATTTGCTGTGATCAACTTCTTCAGTTTGCATGTTTGCAAACACTTTGGTATTTAGTAAAGGTCATTTGCAGACTCTGGGTCATTAACTTAAGCATAAATTGATGTTTTAATTTGATGACGGCACTGTAAACTTTGTAGTGCTGTTAGAGGGAACCACTTGGTTGTGTCACGTGATCCACGAGCACATGAATGATTTTTGTCCCTGTTGTGATTTGGTACTGTGCAAACGTCTTGAACCACCCATCATTTCTTTGTTTATTGCACACAAAAAAGAAATATGTGCAAAAATACACAGAAATACAATTTATAAGGTAAAAAAATAATTTGTACATTTCTACTGAGCTTGAACTCACGTAGGCAAGCTTTCTTGTCATTTATTCAGGTAGTCACTTCACTACCTGTATGTGCCACGCAAGCTTCCACCATGTCTTACAGATGCCTAAAAACACCCACTGTTGTACTTCTCTTCTGTACATGTTGACAATTTCAACCAAAGATTTTAGTTTTGGATTCATCACTCCATAAGACCTGATGCTGCTGATTTTCAGTCCAGTGTATAATTTGGCACTCCTTGGCCTTTTCCCCTCTTTCCTTCCTTAAGAATGGCTACATGATGAGTCTTCAGTAAAAACTCATCATACACAGTTTTTGTCAGGTCTTTGTTGAATTTCTTCCTATTAAGAACATGTTGTAGTTTTTAGGCCTGCCACTTCTCCCCTTCACCAGTTTCCTCGAATATGTTAAGGACTCAGGCTGCTTTACTAAGATGTCTTTTATCTGAAGTCACAACACTCATTCATCCCTTGAGCTAGGCGCCTTTTTAATGCATGACTGATTCATAGGTCAAGTGGCCTGATTAATCAAAAAACCATTGAAAGTCGTCATGTACAAAGACATTGCTCAAGACCACTTAAAAAGTATAAAGAAATGAGTGGTAGTGACTGTGAAGAGACAAGATTCATTCTGGTGTTTATTTTTTAACGTGACACAGTGTGTGTTTTAAGTGTGTTTCTCCTATAGTAGAACACAAACGCTGCGTTTTCTCAGCTGTGTTAGCAGTACATGAAAATACTTTGGGTGACTTTACATTGACAGTTGATTGTTGTTTTTAATTTAAAAAAGTAGCTTTATTCTTCATTATAATGATGAAAGAAGTAATAGACCTTTTACCATAAAAGACTGCATTTACATGAAATTCACAGCCCAATCTTTCCGATGATATTTAGGTTGGCAGCATGATAAATGTCACCACTGGCACACATTCCTGTACTTTCCGTTTCACTTTGACTCACTTAGTGCTTAAAAAATCCCAAAGAAAACATTTGGATAGAGAGTACCATGTAACGTTGCAGACAGGATTGGAATTAGCTCATGTTGACACTCTGAATAGACCTTAGTTCACACTGAGTCACATCAGAAGACTTAAAAAAAGTTACTGGCTAAATTCTGCCAAATACCCCATGACCCTAACAAAAACAATAACAAAAGCCATTTTCCTTCCACTTTGTATTCCAATCTACAACCGGTTTCCTTTAAACTGATAACCTTTCCATTATCTAGGTATGGGGAGGTCTGTGTGGGAGGTAGGAGGCTTAAAGTGAGTTAGACTCAGCCCTTTTCTTGTAAAATGAATAATTTACAGTAAGAAATTAGCAAATTCTTAGTAATCTTATTAGAGGACACCATCATAATATTTCCATTGTTTTTTAAAGCATTTTTTTCAAATATTCATTTTACCCTATTTAAATGCATGTTGCTTTGAAGGTTCACTAGACTGTAAAAGTGTCTAATTTATTGAGATTAAACTGTAGTTTAGGTAACAATATAAATATATATATATAAATTTGTTTACAAACTGCATATATATATATATATATATATATATACATATATATAAAAATTTGGTTACAAACTATATATGTATGTATATTTATAGTTTGTAACCAAATCTTAATATTTAAGTGGTTGCAAAGGTTGCAAAAGCCTTAGAAAAAGTCATGAAACTGAAGAAGTTGTAGGACTGCTGGATTTTGACCTCACTGTCCATCAAATAAAAGAAATGCTTTTATTTTGGGGAACACTGAAAATATGAGTCTTGAAAAAGACAAACAATTACTGAATTCTACAGGATTCAGTAATACTGGTTTCTTTTTTCTTTTTCTTTTTTTAATTATAACATAGTAGTAAGGGGAAAAACCACCATATTGCCATTGTCCCGTGTATTTTTATACTTCCAAATGTACTTCAAACAGGTTGGAGCCTTGTTTCCTGAAGAAGAATGTCCCTTCCTGTAGCAGCGCCAGCTCACACCTCAGGGTGTCTGGAAAAGAAGTCAGAAGAATAACCAGCATGGGTTCACTTTAATGTTTAAGATCTTATCTCCAAAACAATAGCCAGTACTCCATCAGGTCAGAGTCAACAGAAATTCCAGATGTTCCAGATAAAGGTGTGTGTGTGTGTGTGTGTGTGTGTGTGTGTGTGTGTGTGTGTGTGTGTGTGTGTGTGTGTGTGTGTGTGTGTATAGGGTTAGGGATATATATCTATATAGCTATCTATATATCTCTATATCTATCTATCTATCTATATATATAGATAGATAGATAGATAGATAGATAGATAGATAGATAGATAGATAGATAGATAGATAGATATAGAGATATATATAAATAATGCAGTTGGTTGAATGTTATAAATAGCTGCAGAGAGATGAACAGCTACAAATATCTAGACAGAAACTGCTTCCAACGAGGCAGAATCAGAACACTTCCATCTACTTTATTTATTCTAAAGAAGATATACTGATATTACATATTGCATAATGTCCCTTTTTTCAAGCTATAAATAAGGGTTAAGGCCTAGGAAATTTTCATTTATGGCCATAAGACTTTTCAATAAATATGCACTTTTTTAAGTGAAGGCATCTTCTTTCAGCCACTACAGTGGATCACCATCCTTCATCTTTCATCCTCTTCTGTCACATCAGCCCTCTGCTTGTCCTTTTCGATTAATATTTTCTGTGGTTTTCCTCGTTGATTGAATCTGGGGTCTAAGATCAACTGAAAAAAAAATCAGCTTATTGAAAAATGCATTTCTAGCCTCTATGTATCATAATTGAGATATGGAGAAAGCAAACCTTTTAGACCCCAGAGAGAGATTTACAGATACAGAAAAGGGGATTTTTTGTGGGGGGGTTTTAAGGGAAAGAAAGACATTGATTGTTTCCTTGTGTTCATGTCTAGTCTAGAGGTCATTAGTGGGCCAGGTAAACACAAGGTTCCAGGAACTCAGTGAATTACTGTCAAAGGAAGAGAAGAGAGTAACTGCAGACTGCATCCTTCTTACTGTAATTACTGCCCCACCAAATTGTGTCAAAAAAATATTGGAATTTATGGTGAGGATCAAGTCTCGAGGAGTGATTAAGTACACCAGATAGCAAAAAATGGAAATTTATGAACATGGGAAAAAAGTCTGGTAAAGAAAGCCCCATTCTCTATGAAGAGCCAGATTTCCTGTCACCAGATGTAGTTTATCAGAAGGGAAAGTATGGAGACAAAGCCGTCTGTGTTATGTATGTTTGGGTAAACCATTTTGGATTTGCACAAGGCGTCAACATTTGACAGCTGATGTAGTTAGAAGAGAAAAATGATCATAGAGACAAATAGATAAAATTCAAGAAGGAAAATGAAAAGATTTTGTTAAAATTGCTTAAAGACATTAAAGCGTGAGGCAGAAAAAAGGAGGATGAAACAGAGAAACCTTCTCAGAGAAAGTCCGCATCTCTCCTCGGAGCCTCAGTGTGTGAATCGTGATCTCAACTGTGCTGCTCCAAAGGCTACATGTGCTCCACCTTGACCTTCACCGTCACTGTACAACAAAGACACAGGACAGGACATGGTGCCAGCAGACAATTAATAATAATAATAATACATTTTATTTATAGGCGCCTTTCAGACCCTCAAGGTCACCTTACAGTAACACGTAAACATACCATAAAAAACATAGGAAAAATGTATATATAGCGAACATGGTAGATAAAATTTAGACATAAACAGTCATAAAAGTATAAAAGCAAATATAAAAACTGAGCAAGGTAAAAATGGCCTAAGAGAGATCAGGTGTATGCAATTCTAAACAGATGGGTTTTGAGTAGTGATTTAAAAGTGGTGAGACAGTGTGTGGTCCGTAGAGCAAGTGGAAGTGCATCCAAAGTCTCGGGGCAGAACAACTAAAGGCTCTGAGTCCAATGGTAGTCAGGCGAGCAGGTGGCGAAGCTGAAGAAGAGCGGAGTGTACGAAGGGGCGAGTATGTAAAGTGATTCATTACTGACTACGATCTAACACCGGAGGTTTCACATTAACAAGCTGATTAGCTGAACGTCCACCTCCACATCAGAGTTTTCTCACATAGCCCACCACACCACTTTCCCAATGGACATACTAGACTGTTGATTGAAGCCATGACTTGCGATCAGGAAATAGTTAATAACATCAACAGACAACATCGCAAGTGGGACGATGATGACAATAAAGTGTACAGGCAGGCCATGATAGCACTGTGCAAGGTCAGACATTATGGCACATTAGCAATCTCCTCAGAGCCTAATGGAAGAAGAAAATGGAAAATAAATGGACCAGGACGTGACAGGCCTAACCATGTACCAATCTGTACAGGCTACAGGCTCTTTGCCAGAAACCCTGACTCCAACCGTTTATCAAGCTCTAGTTGGAGGAAGAGGTGGTTCCACATGAGGCCCTCTGTTTCTAATGCTATCAGGGGTGACATTGTGCTAGAGAAGTCCTCAACGAGGATAAACTTGATGATTGGAAATTTGGCAAGGTGGACTGAAACTGGGGAAGACACGCAACTGCTCGGATTCAACTGATGCAGGAGGTTGGAGGTGCCACACCTACACATCCAATAGCATCTGTTTACTCAGTTTGTCACAAGACTTGAAGATAAAGTCAGATTCTCTGTGAATGTATATATTAATTATCATGCCAGATACATCAGTCTGACTTGATGCATAGCCAGCAAGTCATCCTCCTTATTGATTCAGGTGCTACACACCTGAATTTCCAACTCTTCCAAAAGTTAGTATTAACTGTGTTCATGCTCTCATTGCATCCGGAGAAGATGCGAAATAAAATTTGACTTTAGTCTTAAGTGTAATGATGAATAAGAGAAAATCTAAAAGTGCTTTTTTATTTTTTGTTATGATCCCCCGTTTTGTTTTTGTCTCTCTTCTGGAAACTGTTAACTCACCTTTGTGCAATTGGCCGTAACGTTTCTTCCACTTAAAGCTGAAGAAATCTCTCATTGGATGCAAGATAACTGCACCAAGTGTACTTCTGTTGAATGCCTCTCATAATTAGTGTTTGTTCAGCTTGTTGGGATTTTTTGCTTCCTCTGACTCTCTCCGCTCTCTCCTGTGCAGTTGCTTCCAGTCCTGACATCTGGTCCAAGAGAGAGAATCCTGCTATTAATCTTCTGTGCTATTTGTTTTTCCTGTGGAAAGATTTCAGTGGATGTTATGCATGCCCATCTTCCAGTTCACATCTGAAATAACTGCCTTGCATAAATCCCTGTTTACATCCAAGTGCCAGAAGGTTCAGTGTACACCTGACTCCCAGAAACAGTCTCTGTTTTGTTTCTCATAAATACTGCTATACACTAACAATGCCTCTTCAATACAAAAACAATAGCATGCTTTATGTATGATACACAATGAGGACATTGAACCCATCCGGAGTTTTGAGTCAGATGTTTATGTTATATTATAAATATGATATACATGTGTAATTAGTGAATGCTTAAAGAGAAGGAATGATTTAGTGGTGGAGGAAAATCGTCATAGCGCCACTGTCCCATATATGTTTATATTTCCGAGTACACTTCAAGCAGTGTTGCAGTGAAGAAAGCGAGATAAGCATCAGTGTGGAGCCCAGTTTCATAAACAAAAAGTGAGCTCCCACTTTAAAGTTTTAGGAAAGGACACAACAGCAAGCAACAGCATGGCTTCACTTCAATGCTTAAGAACGTATCTGCAAAACAGAGGCTACAGAAATTCCAGATCAGAATCAGAATCAGAAAGGGTTTTATTGCCAAATGTTAAGCAGGTTTACAACATTAGGAAATTGCTGCGGTGCTTAGTGCAAACATACTGTCATATAACGCTTAAATAGACATGAAAATAAAAATAAGAATAAGAATTAAAAGTGCTAAGTAGATAGATGGCTCAACGGCTACAAAGGTCTAGAAAATGGGGGTTTTATTTTTACATTATGGTTTAATTTGCCATAAAACTTTACAAGAAATATCATCATATTGATTGCAAAGCATTCTTTTCTTAAGTGAAGTCTTCTTCTTCTTCTTCTTCTACTTCTTCTTCTTCTTCTTCTTCTTCTACTTCTTCTTCTTCTTCTTCTACTTCTACTTCTTCTTCTTCTTCTTCTTCTACTTCTTCTACTTCTCCTTCTTCTTCTTCTACTTCTTCTCCTTCTCGTTCTTCTTCTTCTTCTTCTACTACTACTTCTTCTTCTTCTTCTTCTTCTTCTTCTTCTTCTATTTCTTCTTCTTCTACTACTACTACTTCTTCTTCTTCTTCTCCTTCTTCTTCTTCTTCTTCTTCTACTACTTCTTCTACTTCTCCTTCTTCTTCTTCTACTACTACTTCTTCTTCTTCTTCTACTTCTTCTTCTTCTACTACTACTACTTCTTCTTCTTCTCCTTCTTCTTCTTCTTCTTCTTCTTCTTCTTCTTCTACTACTTCTTCTACTTCTCCTTCTTCTTCTTCTACTACTACTTCTTCTTCTTCTACTTCTTCTACTTCTTCTTCTTCTTGCTCCCTTTAGGGGTTGCCACAGCAGATGTAAACTTGATATTCAGCATCTTTTGTCCAATATATCCACTATACCGCCTTTGTACATACTAATGATAATAATAATAATACATTTTATTTGAGGGCGCCTTTCAGAAACCCAAGGTCACCTTACAAAAAAACAATTAATAAAAGGAACAGTAGTACTTAAAATACATGAAATAAGTTAAAATTACAAAACAGAGCGTGACAACAGATGAAAATCAGCATTAAAGCGAATAAGCCAGTTTAAACAGGTGTGTTTTGAGCTGTGTCTTAAATACGGAGAGGAAGTCAATATTTCTTAGTGCAGGAGGAAGAGAGTTCCAGAGCTGGGGAGCAGAGCGACTGAAAGCTCTGTTCCTCATAGTGATAAGGTGTGAGGACGGAACAGTAAGATGAATAGCAGATGATGATCTGAGAGGGCGGGAAATAGTAGTGATATGGAGCAGGTCACACAAATATGAAGGAGCAGATTTATGTCCAGAGTATCTAATTTTTGCATCTTGTAATGAAGTATTTTAAGATTAAGCTGCTTCTATGTGTCAAGTGGACTTCAGAAGGTTCCATATTTTCTTATTCTGCTTTCATATAATCTTTTAGACTTGATGTAAAAGTTCTCTTTTATCACACAATATTCTAACTGTAGATAGATAACTCTGTATTAGTAGTTCAGGATTACAGTCCCTCTTTGTCGAAGAGCACGCAGACTGCTGTCATGCTGTTTGCACTGTTGTCTTATCTACCTTTGCAAAGGTAAAACAAAACTCATAAAGATAACCTGGTTGTGTGCACCTTAGTTTATTTCACATTTCCACAACGCTTTGTCTTCAAACCACTTAACTTGAGCTGTTGTTTCACATACTCATTTCTAATCTTGTCTATCCTGATCACCTCTTCTTCTTCACCTGTGTTGTGAACTGTCTGTTGCTTTGAATGGTACCTCAGGTATTTCAAATGGCTTCTGCTCCATGTGTCTTCAGTATCTCCCTGTTATTCTAACACATGTATTCTGTCTTGGTTCTACTGACTTCCATTCCTCTTCTCTCCAGCATACCTCAACCTCTCCAGGATCTCTTCTATTTGCTCGTTACTCTCTTTACAAATTTCAAAGTCAACTGCAAACATTAAAATCCATGGAGACTTCTGCCTGACCTCATCGGCCAGCCCGTCCATCATCATTGCAAACAAGAACAGACTCAGAGCCGATGCCCTGTGTAATCTCACCCCAGCCTGAACACATCTGTCACTCCTACCACATGCCTCACCACAGACTAGCTTTGCTCATGTGTCATGTGATTGTTGTGTTTTCTCTGTTTTCTTTGTGATATTGTAGAGTCTTCACCTTACAATATAAAGCACTTTGAGGCAACAACAGTTGCCTCAAGGCAAGGTTGTTGTGATTTAGCGCTATATAAATAAAACTGAATTGAATTGAATGTCCTGCACCACCTTCACTACTCTTTACTTCTTTTCATGCAGTATCACATTCCTCTCTTTACACCCCATCAGATGTTTTCTTCTGACCGTAGCTACAGTTCTCCATCAACACTCTCAAAGGCATCGTCTAACGCTCCAAAATAGTTTTAAATAATTTGGTTAAAAAGTCCACTGATATAGCGATGTCTGTTCCATCGCCATATCAGTGGACTTTTTCTATTCTTAATCATCCTAATTTGCTGCACATCCTTTACTACTTGATCTCTTAGGCTAGCCACTCATTGCAAGTCCTTTTCTCCGTCCAGCCTCACATACAACTCACTATAAGCCTTTTCCTTTGCTCTTGACACATCTCTCTTTGTGGTATGGAGACTCCCAGTACTCCTGTCTAAATTCCTCATTTCCCTAATTAGTTTCCGTCACCACTTCAGCTCTACTTTCCCAGCTGCACTTTCCTTCCATATTCTTCTCCTTAATACCTTACCCACCCAGCAACTCCTTATTACTCATGTTTCCTTCACCTACATGCCCACTGAAGTCTGCTTAAATGACTACTATCTCACTCCTAGGAATACTCCCTACCTCGTCATCCAAATTATTGCAAAAATCCTCTTTCTCTTCCAACTGACACGTTGTGAGGCATATGCACTGACAACATTCAGCAACACCTCTTTGGTTTCCAGCTACAAAGTCCTGCTCCGTCTGAAAACCTCTTCACCTCCACAACACTATTCACATACATTCCTTTTCAAGGTTACCCCTACCCCATTACTATCTACACTATTGTTTAACAACTTGAATCCTGTTAACCTGGTGTGCTGGAGCCAACATTTACTAGACGCTTTAACAGACATAGTCCCCATTCTAACCTACAGATCCCTCTTTTCATCTCTCTTGCTGCCAGCAAACACGTCTTCCACAATTTCATCTTCCTTTTGTCTTTGGCCAATAATAGCACAGTTTGTAGGAAATCTCATTTTTTTAATCCACATTTGGTTTGACAAAGATTGCTATGTCGGACGCCCGTCCTGACACAACTCTCCCTGATCCCTGGCTTGGGACCAGGGTTCTCCCAATAAGTGATTGTCTGCCAAAAATGATTACAGATGCTTGTATGTGTTATGGCTAATATTCTTATTGATAGTGGTAAATATGCTGCAATAAACTGGGTTTATTAAGAAGAAATGACCCACTTTGCAAGTATTCCTATGAATCTGTATTACTGTCTCTACTCTGTGAACAATCTAGTCCTTTTTGGACAGATAAAATATATTTTTAATAGTTGTTGCAATTTTTGTTGTCATCTTTCCCAGATCGCTCTTGAAGTAAGTAAATAAATAAATGTTTAAGCTCAATTAGACTTGGCAGTAGGCATGGATAAATAAAAGATAAATAAACATCACTTTGCAGATTTTCCTTCTGAGTCAAAATAACTTGATATCATTCACGTAATGTATTTGTTTTTGACAGTTTCACACAAATATGATTTTTGGAACGGCAATGAGTTTTATAAATGTTAACCTATAAGTAACATGTTAGTATGTGCATGTGTACAGAAAAGATCGACAAAAGTGTAATTGTTGAAATTCCTGTCTTTTAACTTCGTCTCTGTGGGCTCCAAACCAGAGTTGTTATTTCGAACGCTTTGCAGTTCAGCAGATCTCTGATTGGTTGAACTCCTTGAAAGCTAAGATTTTAACAAATGACGATGAGGGTAGACGAGTCACGTGGGTCGTAACGTCACGTCCGACTCAAACTACGGCGCGCGCTATCTTTAGTGTCACGCAGATTGAGTTACCGATCCGCTTGGTCGTTTCAGTCGTTAAAAACGTAAAATGACAACAATTCAAGACTCCTAGGAAAGCTGGTGTGAATTTGTAACCTCTTAAAGAGAAGCTGGACTTGTATTTGCGGTAGGATGCCATACGTATTAACCATCGAAAACATTACCTGTTTCCGTTAGCAAAACATGTCAGTAAACAGACAAGCTAGCTGACGCTTTGCACTCAGTGAATTTATAACGCTAGCTTGTTGTACAAAAGTACTGGTAACGCTGTCTGCATGACATTTACGATATTTATAATACAATTAGGCAAAGCAGAGTAACTGAAGTAGGGAAAGTTGTCTATTTGTAACTGATCAGAATGGATATAAAAGGAATTTCCTTGAATAGCTAATTGGTAAGAGGGCTTGGGAGTCATTTTCAGTGATAACTTTGATGAAAAAAAATCTGTTCCCTGGACCGCAGTGCACGTCTTTCATCATGTCCCAGACCAACACTTCTCTCTTGGACGAGGTGGTGCAGTGGAGTCAGGAAACCTGTCGCCAGGAACTCAAGTCTGTCCTGCCAAAACTCACTATATCCTCTCTAATGTTTGTTGTTTCATCCAAGTTTCAGCGTTGTAAGCTTATGGTTCATATTGTCACCTGTCTCCATTACCCTGGAAAAATAACCAAAAAATAGCATTAATCCTGTAGCTGAAATGATAAAATAGGTAGGTCGGCATTATATTGGAAATCACCCTGTAATGCATTTTTCTCCTTAACTGTGTTCACTCTTTGCATTGTCAGTCTGACAGCTGGGATGATCACATACGTGAGTTTCCTAATTACACACTTAATAATTATAAACTTTGGTTGGACTTGCTGTTTAAGTATAACATGACACCTTTACAGGTATATTGAAGATAATTACGGACATGTTCCTCCCTCATATTGGTTTGCCAGACTTGGAGGATGAATGCTTCTCCAAGATCTTACCAAAGGTATCCTGATAATTGCATAATATGTGAATACCATCTATGGCATTTGTTAAAAAAAAGTAGATACAGTGCTCTTTTATTATCAGATTGTTGATACAAGTAACTATTTTCTTTTGAATAACTGCTGTATTTCCATATTTTTTCCTTAAAAATGTATTTCTTTAATCTTTTTGAAAAAAAAAAAAACTCAAATGTTTTCAGGCTGTGACGATGTTTGACAGCATGATGAAAGAAATCATGGACCAAGTCGGTGGACTTTCAAGTCAAAACACTGAACTTTGTGCCTTACTGAGGAATATACTGCAGGTATTGCGACACAGTGCATTTCAAAATGGTACAGTGGAACCCATACAACTTTTTACATGCCGTATAATGTGCATTGCTCTAAATTTTCTCCCAAATTAAACCCTGGATTATATTGTGACAAGATTCTGTTTTCTTTTTCAGGCAATGATGCAGATAATTGATGCGCTATCCACTTGTGTGCGTCATGTTGGCTCATTGGAGGAAGCCCCTGACCTGGATTCTATCCGCTCGCTACCAACTTGTATCCTAAAAATTCTGAAAGAAACGTTTCAGCACTGCAAGGTCAGAATATTTAGTTTGCTGGTAGCTGTTATCTTTATAAATCAGGTGTTCTGTGAAGTCACTGCATGTGTTTTAGTTTTATAACATTAATATTAATAACCAAGCTGACTATGTTTTAGTGGCTGCTGAGAATGTACTAAGTGGTTAATTACAGAAATGTTTATATTACAGTTATACACAGCTAAATGCTGACGCTAATCTGAGTAGTGCAATTAGGATTTTTAATATTTGTTTCAAACACAAAATCTGTCAAATTTAAGTGGTTGAAAATAATTCTACAGAACATTCTTAAGTTTTTCCTCATCTTGTTTACACCAAATGTGTCATCAGTGCAAGAAATTGACTGAAAACAGATTTGAAAAGCATCCCATCATACTGCAGCAAGAAATGTAACGCTTAGCAATGCAAAAGAACATAAAAGTAAGGCAAGGCAAGTTTATTTTTATAGCACAATTCAACAACAAGGTGATTCAAAGTGCTTTACAGAGACATTAGAAACAAAAACAAATAAAAAGCATGATTTAAAATTGATTAAAACGAGCAAACAAACTAACTAACGAATTAGCAAACAAACAAAACAGTATATAAAATCAAAACAGATAAAATCAGAACAGTAGATAAAATCAGTAGTTAAAATGTAAGTTTTGAAATTTAAGCTTAAGTGTGCAGATTTGGTGCTTTATTCAAATGCAGCTGAGAACAGGTGAGTCTTCAACCTGGATTTAAATAAACTGAGTGTTTCAGCTGATCTGAGGCTTTCTGGGAGTTTGTTCCAGATATAAGGAGCATAAAAGCTGAATGCAGCTTCTCCGTGTCTGGTTCTGACTCTGGGAACTGATAAAAGACCGGATCCAGATGACCTGAGGGATCTGGAAGGTTCATACTGGGTCAGGAGGTCACTGATGTATTTTGGTCCTAAACCATTCAGAGCTTTATAGACCAGCATCAGAACTTTAAAGTCTATCCTCTGACAGACAGGCAGCCAGTGTAAAGACCTCAGAGCTAGTAGTTACAGTTAATTTTAAATTGATTTATACTCCTAAAGAGCTTTATCTGAAGAAAACAGAATTGATCAAGCATATTCTGTCTGTTGTCCACAGGACAGTGAGGTGGTCTACTGTGGCCGTCTGTCCCTTGTGGCTGACTTGCTGCAGGGATTATTCAAGGAGGCTTATTCGCTTCAAAAGGGTCTTTTAGAGCTGCTGGATAAGATCTGCCTTGACAACAGCGCCTCAGATGAGGACGTCTCTGATATTGTTACAGGTGTGTTCAGTTGTCTGTGCAGGTAAACATCACTATGTGTTTCATATTTTCTCACTTTCTGTGCTCTCGAATCTTAATGCAATCTTCAGTTCATTTGACATATTTTTCATCTTCCTCAGTGATTCATAGTCTGCTGGATATCTGCTCTGTTATCTCCAACCTGGATGTAGCGTTGCATGCAAACACGTGGAAGTTCCTCATCAAGTTAGTGCAATCGGTGTCATGAAACTTTACAGTTAACGCGATGAATTTTTAGTTTTAAGAGTTGGGCGAGTTTATTGGTTGTTATAACTATTTGAACGGGCTGTTCTTTTGTTCAGAACGAGTCTGAAGTACCAGTCATTGGTTGAGGAGCATCTACATCACAGTGAAATCAGCAGCCGCCTTGTTGACAACCTGCTGACATCCTTCCACAACTCTGTGGAGCTGGCTGAACAGATTAAACATGCTGGCCTACAGGTAGAAAACCTCTAATTATAAACATATGTATATTGTAATTCTCTCTCTCTGTTTACCTCTAAAATAATGCAGAGATTGCAGCTCAGCATATTTGTGTCTTTAGTGACTTGATGCCAACTGGAGTCACAACAGTGACAGAGCAAATGCTGAGTGTTTCCTGTGCTGTAACCCTTTGTACTTACAGAAGGACTTCGGTTTCTTTATAAAAGTGTAGGGTCACCCCGGGGACCTTTTGTATTGATGCTGTTCTCTTTTTATAGGAGGCCACGCAAAGTCCAGAATACAAGCTGTTCCAAAAAAGTGCAAAGATGTGCAGATTTTTTGCCAACACTTTGATTCATTACATAAAGGTAGTTCAAATTATGATTTATTTCAGGTGTTTTTTACAGCATAAAAATGTTGGGCTGTCTTGTATCTTATCTCTAAAACACATTTCTTCTTTTTATCCTTTTAACAGGAGTTCAAATTTTTTCTAACAAAATCTTGTAGCTGCTTCCACCAGCTCTACCTCCAGATCACGAGGTATCGGTTGGTTACATGTCATTTAAAACTAAATGGATACAAATCACAGTTTCTTTTAGTTTATGTTTAATACTGATTATAACAATGTGGCTGGTGTCTTTCAGTAAATTCCCTCCCAGCTTGTGCACTCCAGAACTGCCCATAGCTTTGTCTCAGGAGCTAAATGCAGCAGCTCTTGTTCCCATGGATGCCTTCCTGCTTCAGCTGTTGCCTTTAAGACCTTTTGCTGAAGCTGTCCTCCAGCAAGACCTGCGTAAGTGAAAGGTTTATCTTCTTGGACATTTTCATGATACAGTAGTGGCTTTTTAAACTCAACAATTACAGTTTGTGCACTAATGACATTCCACTGGCATATGACACATAGTACGCTGCTCAAAAAAGGTCGTAGGAACATTTTTTAATCACATTATACTAGAGCTGGGCGATAGAACGATAACGATATGTATTGCGAAATAACTTTTTCTCGATAGAAAAATTAAACTATTGCGATAGACCTCGCCGCTCTTGTCCTCTTAAAAAAAAAAAAAGAACAGCCAATCAAAATGAAGTAGCGCAGAGCCGAACCAATCACAGCTGCAGCGTCACGTCACGTGACTTGTTACGTACAGCACAAGTGCCAAGCCGCACATGTGTATTTGTTTGGGAAGCAGCCAGCCGCCGTGCCGCCCGGGTAATGGAGGAAATGAGTGCGCCGACTAGAGAAAAATCAACCGAGCGTGAGCGAAGGTTACCGAAGAGAAAACAGATGATGGTTCCAATGCCGGAGAGATTGTCGAACGGAAGAGCCATAGAAGTCCCGTAGTGTGAAGGTATTTCGGCTATTTCAAGTCTGACAAAAAACAGCAGCGCGCACAGTAAATGTGCCGAAAGCAAGTCTGGAAATACAATAATCTCTGACCTGAAGCGCTAATTCGTCATTCGGCTTTTGTCAGACTAAAGTAACTGTTAACACTGTTTGAAAAGCTGAGCTATACAACAAGGAGAGATCGAGAATTTCCTTTTAGTTCTCAGTTGATTTGATATTGACAAAAGTTAGTCAATTTTGTCTGTTCTTCTGTAAAACAAACTAAAATTTATTTTTAGAATTAATATTTTGTTTCTAAGTGGAATTGACAATTTAGTCTGTTTTGTTTGTTCTGTTTTGAAACTTAAACGCTTTAGCGGCTGCCTTTTGTGTAGTTTGCAATCTTTGCCTTTATTTATCTGAAAAAGTCTCATGTTTCTTAAGTACATCTACCCTGTTGAACTTATTATGGGAAATAAATATTTAAATCAAAACAAGCTGCTGATTATTTCTCATTTTACTTGTGAGCAACGGCACATTTAAATCTTACAAATATAGTTATTTGGCTTATATCGTGATATAAATCGTTATCGCCTGAAATGGAAAAAAAAAAAACATATCGTGATATGAAAAAAGCTGTACGTTATACCATCAAGTCACTTAAATTTCTGTGATATTGATATGGTCAGTTAAGAAGTGGATTGTTGAATCAGTTTCAGCTGCTTTGTGCACAGAAACAGACTTGATGAGGGTGGCCTGAGGGCCCAATGTCACCACGGTTGCTTTCAAAACTTTAACTGAAAGCTGATCTTTGTTACATTTGTATTTTGTTGTGATGTCACTATAATGTTTGTAGATGCTGACTGTTAGAGATTGTACAAAATACTGTCTGCAGGTTTAAGTCCTGAACATGAGCTTCCACACTGTCTGTTGCTGGTGAGCGTCATGGGACAGCTGGCCGGCCAACCTGAGGAGGTGCTGCAGCTTTGGTATGCAGGGAGTCAGTTTTCAGAAGAAAATATCAGGTAATAATGGTTTTAGATGATTTAATGAGCAGTAAAAATTTTAAAACACTTGTTTTATTGAAGAACTTATTAGTAAAATTTACTAGTTTTATGAGTTATTGATGTATTATTGACTTGTTTGGTTCACAAAGTTAATTGTACTTTTCATGTTTTCACAGTGCAGTTAAATGCAACTCAAGTGTAGCTGAATAATTATGAATATCAATTTAGCCTTTACGGTTTATTATCAATTTATTTTTAATATGCAGTAATGTTATAATAATTACATCCCACATGGAGCAATCTCTTTTCAGCTGTTAGGAACAAGTGTATTAGTTAGCAGCCTTGGAAAAGGTTACATTCATGTGTGCTGAATTTAAAGTAGAAAATAGCTTCTTTTGTTGTGTTTTTGTGTCCTTCAGCGTGTCATCTTTGTCCCCAGGCTTCCTCTCTTCCAGGCCGTCTTCACTAGTTTCCGGCGTTGCTATACTGAGCGTAAGGTCCCGGTGCTGTTGCCTGGGGTGATGTTGAAGGGTCAGGCACAAGTCCAAGTCACTCTGCATCAACACATCTGTGTGCACCTCTGTGCCAGTGTGGCTTGGCTTCCACCTGAATACTTCCGTGTACTGGTGAGGTCAACACAACAACACACACTGTTTTAAGCAATACTAGCAGAATGGCTCTTACACTGTTCCACTTAATGCATAAGGGACACTTTAAAACTGTTAATCTGATGTAATGTTTCATTTGTTGTAGACTGTAAATGTGAAGACCACGAGGTAGCATACAGTCATGGGAAAATAAATGACATTATTTGTTAATGATATGGTGTGACATATCAGGAAGTAATAATAATTTAAAAAAGCTAGTAGTTAACAGGTTTAAAAATGAAATACAACCTGAGATGAACAGCACGTGACACCACAGCCGTGCAGTCTGGCAAAGCAAACCCAACTCATCACTCCTTCACTTGTGCGTGACAGCTGGTATGAAGTGAGAGTGCTGTGATGCTGTGTTTGGTTTTTATATAAAATGTGGTGTTTTCCATTATGATCAAACATTTCCATTTGGTTTGGCTTGTCTGTCCAATACAGTTTTTCAGAAGTCTTATGATTTGTTCAGGTGCCGTTTTCCAAACCGAAGCCCAATGTTCTTTTAAGAGAGACAGTTTCTCAATATTAAACAAACTTGCTTAGTACATACTTGTTCAGCTCTTTTGTAACTGTGTTGCTGTGAACTTTAAAATGTAACGTGCCGACTGAGGTTTGAAGAGTTAATTGAATGTAAATTCTGTGTTCTCCAATAGTCCACAGCACAGCACCATCTTCCTGTATTTACTTTTGTTGCTCCCGCCCCAGATACATCTGGCCAATGAGCGGGGGGAACATTTTCATGTGGTTTGTAGTGATGCATTTTGGTTCGGTGTGAGTGAGTGAGTGAGAAAACAAAACAAACCACAGGTAATAAGACATTCTAAGGACCAAAATTGGTTTTGCTATGCCCTGATATGAAGAACCTTAGAATTGACAGATGATACCATGATTGTATCATTTTAATCTCCATCCGGTAGTCCTGGGAATAAATCAAACCCAGCCTCTGCCAAGGAGTGAAATATGTTATTTATAATAATAATAATAATGGATTGGATTTATATAGCGCTTTTCAAGGCACCCAAAGCGCTTTACAATTCCACTATTCATTCACTCTCACATTCACACACTGGTGGAAGCAGCTACAGATGTAGCCACAGCTGCCCTGGGGCTGCCATATCGCGCCATCGGCCCCTCTGGCCAGCACCAGTAGGGTAAAGTGTCTTGCCCAAGGACACAATGACCAGGACAGAGAGCCCGGGGATCGAACCGGCGACCTTCCGGTTACAGTTGCGCTTCCTGACCTCCTGCACCACGGTTTATACAAACTGCTTCTGTCAAAATATCAACATGTTTAATACAAACTGTGGGGGCAGTACTCGCAAACAACAAGGACGTTATTCGCTTGGTCAAGAAGAAAGATTTCAGAAAGTATCCAATCAGGACAAAGCCTCACTTGAACCTAACCTGACCCCCGACATACGCAGCCATGGGTGATTGTGCCAAGTATTTATATTTAAACACACTAACAATAATATACAGCAATAGATCTACTTTTACAGTATACATAAAAAATAAAGTAAAATAGAATAAATTGCCAAATAAAAACAAAAATAAAAGGAGTTTTATTCTAAAACATTATGTGATTATAAGCTCTTTAGATTAATCACTGTTAAAGACTGAAAAGACATTATTAGGTTGTGTGTAATCTTGTGGTGACCATTAGCAGTGTGTCACTGCAGGATTTCCCTCGATTAAAAGCTTGTTGTTCTTTCGTGTTTCTGTGATAGCTCAGTATTATGCGTCTTTTTTGTTTTTGTTTTTTTCAATTTTCCCACCCTTCTCCGGTTTATCTGACTTCCCCTCTTCTTTATTTCCTCTTCTCAGGAATGTTGCTTGGTTGAAGCTGTACTTCAGGCTGATACTCAAACAGCTGTGTTGGCAGCAGATGTTTGGTGCTTTACAGCACGGTGAGAATGAAGAGTAATGTTACTTTTTGGGTCTTTTTGTTTTGCTATGAGGGACCTTTAGACTGATTTCAGATATTGCTTGTGAAGATTTTGTTTGTTAATTGAATCAAATGCTTTTTTTTGGTCTTTTAAATCTGTGCTGACAGGTATGGGACAGCAGAGCTTTGCCTACATCATGTCCTCCTGATTGCTCAACTGGTATGTAGAGACCGGCGAAATGCACAACGCACAAACATTGATTTGAAAGTGAGACGTCACAGCAGACAGTACTTCACAACATTTTGAAACGAATGAAATAGATTGGAGCTGATAATAATAACAATTATTAATGAATTCAATCATAATAATTCACGTGTCATTTTCAGTAGTGCACAGATCTAAATGCAGTTGCATTAAAGGAAAAGAACACACACGATTAGGAGTGTAATCCTACATCTGAATCTTGCCTTCATTAGTTTGGAGAGTCTCTAAAATACTTTAACTATGGCCCGACAGCCGCGCTCAGCCTTTGTCTCATGCATCACTCCTCAAAAAATAACGTCTCAGTTGTTTAAACAGGCAGATTGTCAGATGAAGCTGGACGTCACAGGCTAACCTTTCTCTTACCTGTTTGTTTTGGTGCTTTCACTCAGCTGTTCATCACCCCTCCCTGCTGCTCCCCTTCTTCTCTTTCAGGTGAAAGCATGTGCCACCGATTGTTACCAGGCATCACATCTGGGCATGCTGCTAAAACGCATGGTTTTCCTTATGACGCCGAACCACCAGGTTAGAATCCCTAGTGGGGAAAGATTTCAGGGAAATAGGAATTATGCTAGAGCAGCGGTCCCCAACCCCCGGGCCTCGGACCAGTACCGGTCCGTGAGTTATTTGGTACCGGGCCGCGAGAGTTGAGGCTCAGGTGTGAAATGTTTAGTTTTCAAGGTTTTTATCGGTTTTCAGTGTTATTTTGTTATTGTTTTTATCATTTACTCTGTTTTCCTGGGTCTTTTCACGTGTGTTATGAATAAATCTTCTTTTTTTCGGTACCGGTACTAGTTTTATTTTGTTGTATTTATCCGCGACACCTTAAAGGCCGGTCCATGAAAATATGGTCGGGCATAAACTGGTCCGTGGCGCAAAAAAGGTTGGAGACCGCTGTGCTAGAGAGTCAGCCCACACTGTATTAAAGTAAATTACACAAATAATGAAATGCATGGATTCATATTTAAACATTAAAATGGTTGAAAAGTTTTTTCTTATCGGGGCCTACAACAATTAGAGGCAAAGACAAACATGTAAAATGCTGGACAGCTGAGCAGCACTGATGCCACACACTTCTGCTACACTTCTGAAACTTTACCGGAGTGATGAGCAACATTCTCACATATGAGTTTGTAATTGAAGTCCCACATTCAGTCGAATTAAGATGTAGTCCCTGTTAACATAAGCTCAGTGAATCCTTGTACCTTCCATATAATTTGGAGTAGAGTGCCATTTTCTGGGTTTAGATGATGCTTAAGAAATCAATAGAAACAACTTCAATGAATAAAAAAATAATCTTAATAAATAATGTCTTCTCCCATAATCTTATGTATTTATTTTCACAGATGGAGCTGGTGTCACATTTTCCACCCTCTGAGATGGAAAACCTTCGAGTTTGGCACCACGTTCTCCTCAGAGCTCTTTCTCAGGACATCTGCCGGCAAGTAGTGACAGAAATCACTGGTTTAACTGAAAAAGTGCTGGCTGACTGGCAGAATGGAGGATACAAACTGGGACAAGTCGGCAAAGTGGTGAGGACAACCTCAGCAGTTGGATGTAATGGGAGTCGTGCACCTCATCGCTGAATCTTTTTAGCATGGTTTTATCAAGTGAAGGCCTTTTGTTGTTTGTGCAAAGGACGAAACAAAAGTCAATAATAAACTTGTACTCATTCATCCTTATTATTATAGCCTTATATGCAACAAAGACAGTTATTTGATGTACAAACATTAAGGCTGCAGCATCGTTTGTACTTGTGCCGTGACGACGGCAGCTTGATTATCAGCAATAAATGATGTTTGGACTGTGATAACCTTTTTCCTGCAATAGACTGTTAGTGACCTTTCCATTGTTGGCCTATGAACTCAGAGCTTCCAGTGAGTAATAGTTACGCAGCTGAGATTACTAACACAGAATGGTTAATGGTTGTTTTTATTACTGATCAGTCCATGAAAACAGAATCTTTCGTGAATGAAAGAAAGTTCCTCCTGTTACCAGAATGCAGTGCTGATGTCTCTCCTATCGGTGGTTCGAGGCCAGTCCTCTCCCGAAGAGCAGTGCGTGTCGTCTTCTGTGAGGATGGTCACACAGCTCTGGTTACGAATGAGTCCAGACCAGGTAACAAACGGTACACGCACAAACAGGTGGAGTAAATGAGAAGATGCGAGAGCAGTAAACTGTAACCTGCCATGCTGTAGTTGCAGACCCACCCTGCGCTCCAGTGGACGCTGCAGCTTCTCTTGTCACTGTCGGCTATTTTAGTGAAGCACATTGAACCTCACGTGATTTGTCAGGTGTGTTGTTGGTCGTCACGTTAACATTTAAAGAGGGCAGAATAAATTTATTGATGTGTGTGTCTCTGTGTGTGTGTGTGTGTTATCACAGGCTCTGGTGTGTCTGGATGCTGTGGTTTCTCAGAAGTGTGCAGATTGGTTACTGCTGGCTGCTTTGGAGTTTCTCTGCTCTCTGGGGAAGATTTTTGTCCCTCCTGACAGCCAGGTGATAAAAGACATTTTAGAAATGATGATTTTAATTTTGGTCTATCTATCTATTGAGAGAGAGAGAGATCTATATATATAGATAGATAGATAGATAGATAGATACACACATTTTGTTGTATAAAGGAAAGTTCGTGATAAGAAGCAAATGATAATAACCATTTTTATTTTCTTAAAATAAAAATAATACAAACAAATTAAGCATTTTCTCAGTTATGACCCGTTTTGGTTCCAGAGTCAAATTCTTCCGAGGCTGAGTGGCCTGTTTGGAGTCCTTTTGGCTGACGAGTCTTGGCTGGTGCAGCAGCACACCCTGGAGGCCTTTTCTCAATTTGCAGAGGTATTCATTTATAAGTCTAACATAATTTTCATATTACATTAAATTCATACACTGTTGAAGCTTAAACGTAACCTTGATATATCCTTCTGACGTCAAAGAATACAAACCACGAAGAAGTAATCTCTCAGAGTTTGAGTGTCGAAGAAACCAAAACCAAAGTGGTTAATTATCTTAGCAAGGTAAGGGAAATCTATTATTTGTTCATGAACATGTATATAAAAACGAAGCATGGTGAAGTCGTCATTTCGTTTGCTGCAGACGGTGAATGCGCAGGAAAGCAATGAGTTACGGCTCGAGAGGCTCAAACATGAGACGCAACACATCAAGCAACACAATGAGAAGCTGGAGTGTAGCAAAGAAAAGCCTTTCAACAAACCAGCTTCTGAAGTTGTTCCAGACTCAGAGGTTAGTTTAATCAACTTGAAATGTATTCAGTGTTTCTGAATATGCATGTTCATGTACAGTCTTGTCTCACATACACGTTTCATATTAGTAGTAGCAGGCTTATATTAAATTAAAGCTACCAGAGCATAAGGAGACGGTGCACATTGCACAAAAGCAGCCTGGATTCTCATATTTTATTGGATGTCAGAGATGATCAGAATCAGTTTTATTTTGCTAAGCATAAAAAAACCAAATACTTTGTTTAGCAGTAAAAGATTTGAGTGAACGCATCCAACTTCAATGTGACTGTTTGATTGGAAGTCAGCTTTGTCAGATATAGAAATATGGCAGTGGGTAAGATTTGTTTTTGATATTTTTATCACAAGATTTTGCTCTCCAGGTTCAAACTGTGTCCTATGAAGTACTATAGAATGTGAATCATGTTATATAAATAAGTTTAATTAACAAGACCTTTATTTTTCTCTTTAACTATTCATCCCTCTCAGCCATGCCCTAAGAGAGCTCGACAGGAGAACAGCGCAGAGCAGGAATACAGCCGCTATATCCAGACAGCTGAGAGTGCTTTAAAAGCCCTTCAGGCTCTCACTGATGGTAAAACTAACAGTAGTGCACCACCTCCACAGTGGCTGGACTCCAGACTACAGGAGCTCCAGACTCTCCTAACCCACATCACTACAGTCAGACCCAGCAGCTCGAGATAGTTTTTCATCTCAGGGTGTTTGCTTTCTGCATGGAAAACCCACAAAGTCCCCACAACTTTTGCTGCTATTGAAAATGGTTTCTCTCTTTTTTTAAAAAAATGTTAATCTTTGTTCTTTTTTTATTAAACCTGTTTCTGAAACTTGAAGCATTTCATTTCTTTTAGCTATAGCGTCGATAGTCTTTCCTGGCTGGGTCGCTGTATGAAATATTGTACTGTAAAACAAAACAGTAAACACATTTGATACAGTAAGTTTTACTTTATTTCACCATCAACCCAAAAGCTACTAATAAATTATGCAATTCTGATTTCACATTCATTCAAAGTGCAAGCCTTCAGTTAATCAAACTGACTCTTTTTGGGAAGACCCAGTGTCTCCGAAACGTTTCTTTATGCCACTGGTGAAAATAACCCATAAAGAAAAGAGCAGAGCAGATGAAACAGGATTACATTCACCTCTGATTGGCAAATTATAAATGGCTTATTTTGTCCAAGTCTAGCACCATCTGATGAAGAGCTGATCGTTCCAGTTTAAAAGAGAGTTCTCATAATTAAAAGTGATAAAATCAACATAACATAAAAAGCCTTAACCCATCCCTGTCATTACCATCCCTACTGCATCATGTTAAACTTCCAGTTTACTGGTCTGTTGGTGAAGTGGCACTCCAGATGTGGTGCATGGGTTTCAGTTTTCCAGTGGTCAAGTCTTTTACTGCAGATGGAAGCAATGGATCAAACGTAATCACCAGGCGTTATCCTCCCAGTTCAGGTCATCTTCATCTCCCCAGCCACCTGGTTCAGTCTTTGAGAGAAAAGAAGTAAATGAAGAGGTGCAATCATCCACTGGGAAAAATATTTACAATAGTGGGAAATTCTTAATTCTCAATGATTGTCATTGACGGTCACTTTTTACCCCTCAGCTGTTAAAGGCTAATGGGCTACTGTCCCCACAGTGGGCAGGTGGCATGGGCACCCATGTTTGTGAATGTGAGAATGAGGTGACAGGATTTTCAAATTCATACAGTAGGTGGATCTACTAAAAATCTTGAAAAAAGGTCATCTCAGTGACCTTAAATTCAAGGTCAGAGGTCAGTTTTTCTGAAAATCACCTTGGATTTTGAATTTTATACAGTATGTGCATCAACTTGCAAGCTGAGAGGTAACACTTGTGGCCGTCAGTATTTTTAAAGTTAGACATGCATTTGTATCTCTTCTGTGTCTTCTGGCTCGTAGGTTCTTCAAAAATCATGGCAGTTGTGTTAAATGGTTACAGGTTGCAGTAATTTCCAAAGTTATACACAGAAGTGTAACTGTCAAAAGAATTAAGTCATGTTGGAACCTACTGTCACTAGATAAAAGTAAAATTTGTTGGTGGAAAAAACAAAACATCTAGTTGTAAATGGATGGATTCTTATACAGCGCTTTTCTACTCTCCCAGAGTACTCAAAGCGCTGTATACAACATGCCTCATTCACCCCCACTCATACAAGCACTTCCTTCTTTACTTAGGTGCAATCTAAGCATTCGCACACATTCACACTCCGACGGATGCATCGGAGAGCAACTTGGGGTTAGTATCTTGCCCAAGGATACTTGGCATGTAGACTGGGGAAGGATCGAACCACCAACCCTTCCAGTCAGTAGTTGATCTGCTCTACCACCCCAAGCCTAACGAGCCTGTGTTTTCAGGCTTGTCTGCATATCTAAAAGTTCTACAAACCAACAAGGCCTCCAAAAACAGTGAAATGAAGAAAGTCATGCCTTATTACTGATTGTACACAGATGGTGCTTCACATACAGCGGGTAAAATAAGAGTTGAATACGTCGCCAATTAAAACTAAATATATTTCTGAAGGTGCTACTGACATGAAATTCTCACCAGTTATCGATAACAACTCATCCAATCCATACTGAGAAATGACAGGGAAAAAGTATTGAACACGCTTGCTTAAATGTATTGAATACTTCGCACGTGATTTTGGTCCATTCTTCCAGAAGGTTCTTTAGGCCCCTTCTATGAACTCTGAGCTTTAGTTCTTTTAAGTCAAGTCGCTTTTATTGTCATTTTAACCATGGACAGTCGTACAGTACAGAGTGAAACGAGGCAACATTCCTCTGAGACCCTGGTGCTACATATGACATATAACAGACGAGGCAATGGAAAGCACAAAAACAGCACCATTTCCATAGATTTTCAAGGGGATTCACATCAGGTGACTGGCTGGGACATCCTAGCAGCTTTATTTTCTTTCTCTAAAACCAGTTGAGTTTCCTTGACTGTCTTTGGGATCATTGTCTTGCTGGACACCCTCATTTCATCTTCATCCTGGCAGATGGCAGCAGGTTTTTATCTCAGTGCATTTTCCCCATTCATACTTCCTTCAGTGACACAAAGCTGCCCATGCTGTATGCTAAAAAACAGCCCCACACCATGACGTTCCCATCTCCAAACTTCACTTTTGGCATGATATGCAACACCTTTTGTCTTCCAAACATGGCCAGAATATATTCACCTACTATTTCCCAGGCTTGTCTAAATGTTGTTCAGAAACTTTAAAGTTGCTTCAACATGCTTTTTCTTCAGAAATGAGATTATGGCGTGGTGAGTGCGCATACAGTCCATGGTGGTCGAGTACATTACTTGTTTTCTTATAAACAATTATTCCCGCAATCCGATATCAGGGCAAAGCATGTAATAGACACACTGGCCAGTTCACGCTTTGCTCTCCAAAACGTGAAATGTACACGCATGTACAAATTGAAGCTTCTGCAGTAAAAGCAGAGAGATATTTTATTTCAAGCCAGCATGGAAATAACCGCGGGAAAGTGTTTAAACAGACATTATTAACACATTTGCATATACTTACACAGGCACCTAGCTTAACTGATTCTGACAATTAAGGACCTTGAATGTACTAATACATTTTTTTGCTCATTACCAACTTTGTAACTTTATATATATTATATCCCCCTGCTGGTAATGCAACTTCTGCACACGTGTCCATTTCATTGTTTGGAGAGGCAAAGTGAGAAAGGAACATGATGGACCGGCGCGCCTATAACACGTTTTGGGGTGATACTGAGTGGTATCTGCTAATTCCATGTTTTTCTGTAGCTCTACACGAGCGGTCCTTGGCTCTTGGACAACTCTACTGATAATTATTTTCAGTCCGCTGTCTGAAATCGTGTGGGGAGCACCCTGTTGTGTGCCTTCTTTTCTTCATATCAGCAATATTTTTCCCTGTCTCGTTATTTTACGGAGATCTATGGTTTGATTTCTTTGGATGTGTGGACTGGATGGGTTGTCATTGACATCTGGTGAGAATTTCATCTTAACAGCACCTTTAGAAATATATTTACTTAGGAAACTGGTGACATGTTCAATACTTATTTTACCAGCATTAAGTATAACAAAATCAAGATTTCAGAAATCAGGGAAATCTCAGGCAGCTGTGACTGAGAACCAATATATTAAAGTATATAAAACATCCTTTCACCAGACACTCACCTCAGTCAGGTCAACTGCTGCAAACTTGGCAGTGAATGTTAAAGTATCGATGGATGAATCGACCTGCAGAGGTTTAGTGTTATCAGAAGATGCTGTGGACGGCTCTGCTTCACGCTCGCCAGTCTCTTGTAGTGACAGCACTGCTGGAGATGACAACTTGATGTCCGGCACCATGTCTGCAAACAAATCCAGCTCTGGGTCTTGCTCTACCTTTGTCTTCACCCTTATAGTAAACTCCTCCCCCAGACCTACTGAACTACTTTTTTGTGGCACTGTAGGTTTGGACTGGGGGTTTAAGGGCTTATGTGATTTCTGAGAGTTCCTTTTCTCTTGAGCCCAGCTATTGTCCCATAAGGAAGTGGCCTCTGTCTTTGTTGACTGCCGCAGTGTTGAGCTCAACTTAAGGGGTTTAGAGGAACCCAGTCTCAGTGGTTCAGGAACATGTTTTGAAGATGGGGAAGCAGCGCCCCCTTTGGGTGGTGCAGGGATGACAGAGTCTGATAAAGGAGCTGTGGGGGAGAGATCCGGGGTAGGTTCAGTGTCCTCAAAGTCATCCCACGGCTCCTCGTCTGTGTTCTGATGTGTGATTGCCAGGCTGCTAACTGGATCTGCGCCCTTTGAGGCCTGAATGTGGATCTGGACCGAATGCCCATCTCTATTCTCACTATCAGGGTCACTCCAGTCAGGCCAGTCTTCCACAGTGCCTTCTAGTCTGTCAGTCTGCTCTGGGCTAGAAGAAAGTTGGTCCATCTCACTGTCCTGATGAAAGCCATTCAAAGGCAGAGACATCTTTCTGCTAACATCTGGAATATACAAAAAGAAATATACAATGAACCTTAAATAAATGAACTAATTCATTTGAATTAATATCATGAAGGGAGTTTCTTACCCGATACTGGCTTGATAACCCTTGGTGTCTTGCTACCCGTGTGACCGAGGACTAAGCCTTCAGTCCCTGATGGTCTAGGGAATAAATTCAGCACTTTGGAGGGTTGGGCCATCTGAGGGTGGAAACTTCCAACTATATGGACAGGTGAGGCTAAAGAATAAAAGTAAAGAAAGATGAGAGTAGCTCACTTGACTGTAGTTCTTAAAGGATTACTAGAGTGACATTTCAATCTCCAAATCCAGATTTTCTAGTTTGAACTGGTAGTCTGACTAAACTAGTAATCTTCTTTGGACGAGACACGGCATGCTAAACACAAATGTAATGGTTCCTGGTTGATTTTTAAAGATTACTTGTAAAATGAAGCATTTTATTTAGTAAACTCTGTATGATGCCAGACCTTTAATGCACAATCAGGTTCTGTGCACCACTTTTATATGGTATAGCTAAATTCTCAAAAACAACAAAAGCCTCAGTTTATTTGATTTACGGTATCAATAATGTAAATGTACTCTATATACAGTTAGGTCCAGAAGGTTTTGGAATTTAAATAATTTTGCTTCTATACACCACTGCAGTCTTTTTTCATGCAACTGAAGTGCTGAAGGTTTTCACCTTTAATTCAAGGGGTTTAACTAAAGTATTGAATTAACTGTTTACAAATTGCATCTGTTTTTAAACTATCCCCCACTTTCAGAGGTTCAAAAGTAACAGGACTAACAACCAATTTCATGACCAATTGAGGCCTGTTTTCTCATTATTTTCTGACAAATTAAGCAGATAAGAGACAGGAGAAATTCTCAATATGAGATCCAAATAAATACTGATAAAAGTAAAGGAAGCCATCATTAGGCTGAAAACCAAAACAAACCTATCTGTGAAATAGCAAAAACGTGTTAAGCGGCTACATCATCACTCACACATCTGAAAATAGAGATACTTCACAGTGCAAATGGATAATGGCTCAAAGCATGATGCTGAAACAACGCAAGATTATCTCAAGGCAAAGATATTAAGTGGCCAAGTCAGTCTAATCCCAACAGAACACAGCATGAAGACTGAAAACAAAACTGATTGCAGGGAGACCCACAAACAACCAGGCACCGCAGGCAGCTCCAATAAAACCTAGCAGAGCATCTCACGGGAGGAAACACAGCATCTGATGATGTTCATGGATTCTAGACTTCATGCAGTAATTGACTGCAAAAGGATTTTTGTCCAGTTACAAAAACAAACTCTTATATTTAAAATTTCTGCAGTTTTAGTTTGTCCAGTTACTTCTGAGCCTCTGAAAACGGTCGACGTTTAATATTCCAGTAATTACTAAACAGTTTATGCAAAACTTTTGTAAAAGCTGAAAATCTGCAGCTGACTGTTTGATTTAAAATCCACTGCAGTGGTTTTTTTAGTTATTATTTAGATAGAGGTGCTTTCATTGACATTTATAGACAGCGTTGCTTACTTTCAGGGGTCACTTCTGTAGACTTGGTAAAGTTAGGTGTGGTGCGTTTAAAGACCTTGGTTCTCTCTCCGCCAACGACCACCTGAGCCCCGAGCAAGGGCACCAACACCGCCAGACTCTGCAGCGTCATGGCAACCAGAGAATCACTGGTGTCTCTCATTCCTAACAAAACCTAAAGAGAGTAATAGACAAGATAATATACTTAAGAGATAGTTTCATTTGAATTTTGTTCTCAAGCTTTAGACATTAGATAAAAGTGGTGGCCCTGTGATCAGAAGGTCGGGGGTTCGATTCCCCTGAACAGCTACCCTGAGGTACCCCCGAGCAAGGTACCGTCCCTACACACTGCTCCCCGGGTGCCCAATGGCTGTCCACTGCTTCACTGAGTGAATGGGTTAAATGCAGAGAGGAATTTCCCCACAGGGATCAATAAAGTATACATTATTATTATTATCATTATTAAATTGGTTACAATTTCTGGGGTTGCCTGTTTCACCCTGTTTAAGCTATTACCTAATCTCCCCGTCTGGAGCTTCTTAAGAAAGACTAAAGAAAAAATTTGTTTATTGGTTTAAACATTTTCCAAAATACTGAACTATTCAGCTTCAACTTTTGTTTTTTGACAACAAGAACAACAACAAAAAAGCTTCTAAAGTAACACCCCACCTGAGGTAGGATCTGGTTTTTGAGTTCATCGTGGGAGAAAAACTCCGCGTAAAGGTGGATGTGGGTCAGCAGCACGATTCGGACATGTTCCTCATTGACCTTGTAGAGTTTGAGAAGCTGAGGAATCACATGCTTACGGTAAAGGGACATAGACAGCAGGCAATCTTCACTGCTACCACCACCACTGTTATCTGTCCACAAAGGTGAAATAAAGAAAAGTTTCATAAAACATTTGTGCCTGTAGGAAAATACTAAGTTCTGGCTTTCTCTCAGAAAATGGGATTATAAGATCTGGTTATCAGGAGCCAATTTTTGTTCAAATGCAATCTCACCTTTCTTTGGCCTTAAAAGATGAGGCAGGAAGCTTTTTACAGCCATGGGTTCTGCAAAAACGAGAGAGTTAAGGAGTTTGGGAGCAAGGCGTGTAGCTATCAACTCTTGAGGGAGGTTCTGGACTCGGTCTAGAAGAAACCTAAAAAACATAAAACCAAAACACTACGTAAGGAGAATATATATACCATAATACAAGTTAAAGAAAATTCTATCTGTGAAAAAAGTCCACATATAACCTGTAAATTATTTCTTACTTAAAGAATTCATTCTTCTCTTCTTCTGTCTTTAGGGTGAGACTGTTCAGAAAATTCATCACTTCCAGAAAGTCATTCCTGTTCACAGAAAATAATGTTTGCTTAAAAAAAACATTCTGAGTATTTATTGATAACTACAAATCAAACCTGACCACACAAACCTGAAAAAGTCATTGGTGAGCAAGGAACTGAGTGGCGGCCGCGACATGGGGTCAGAGTTCAGCAGGCCTGCCTGCAGTGTTTTTGTCAGGCTGGCAGCAAGCTCCTGTGACACTGAAAACAACAGTGCAAGCATATGATAACGTACATGCAAGTTAAACCTGAAAAAATGAAATGTGATATTAAAGGTCACCTCTCCTTACCATAGCCATTAAGGAGAGGAATAAGAGACTCCACCATCATCCCAAAAGAGTAACAGTCCCGAGAGTGAGCATGTTTATCAGGAAGGATTTTAAAACCCTCCACCTGTCAAGAAAACGTTTCTTGAAAACCTGTCAACACAGTGGGAAGTGCTTCTTGTCAATCATTAACTTTAACCTGCTTACCTGCTCTTCTGGAGGAATATAGCTGGCCTCTCTTGCATTCTGGATGCTTGTGAGGAACTAAGGAGTTTAGGAATAGCCAAAATTTAACATAAACCTGATATTTTACAGAGTGAGTCTTCAAACTGTCTAAAAAAAGTGCATTAAAACTGCTGAACTGTATATACATTGCAAGCAAAATAGCTCGATGTTGGGATAAATCTTTGCCAACTTAACATTAGTTGAGTGAACACACACGGACTGAACTGTAGTATTACAGTCATACAACATGTTTTCTCAAATATCAGCATGTTATGACAGTACGATTAGAAAACAGCTTAACCACTATTACCGTAGTTTTTGGGTCATAAGTTGCTACTTTTTTCCCCACACTGTGAACACTGCAACTTATACTGACATGCGGCTAATGCATATTGTTTTTCATTCAGCCAAAAACATTTTGCCCGGTAACAGTAGACCAATAAAATTGATAAGTAGTATATATACGGTATATATTTTTACCGGTTGTTAAGAGACGTAATGTTGTTTGTGCACTGTTCTGTAAAAAAACCATAAGCAACATAATTTGTGTGTTACCGATACGTACGTATACTTAAAGGTAGCCGCGTTACAGGCGCTGTTCGAGGAAAGAAAGCATTTGCAGTAGGGCTGCACGATTAATCGTTAGAGAATCGCGATCTCAATTCATACTTCTGTGCGATCTCATTTCCAAATGACAACGATAAAAATAAAAAAATTAAAAATTTAAAAAAAAAAAAGACGACGACGATTGTATCGCATTTTGATCCGGGACGTGATCTGCATAAAAACAAGCGCTCACTCTTCTTGCTCAACAAATGACAAGGGCGGAGCCTTATACCACGTGATACAGAAGCTGGCTGCAGGGAAAAAACAACGGAGAGCACGTCAGGGATGACGAGAAAGTGACTGAAGAAAATCCGTCCCGGTCAACCACCCAAACATCAATAACGGGAACCTTATACAGCGCTTCCCTATACCCGTCGAACTCCCACAGGCACAAAGAAATTACGGAGGCTATCACTTATCACCTGACCAAAGATATGGCTCCATCAACACTGTGCAAAACGAGGGATTTAGGAAAACGATCAACACCCTAGACAAACGCTACACAGTGCCGTCCCGCAACTATTTTTCTATTGTTGCACTACCTGCTCTATATGTGCAGTGTCGAGCAACGGTGGAGACGGAATTTCAAGCAGTACAACATTTCGCAGCAACGACAAAATGTGAGACATTTGTTGTTTTTATGTTTATTTATTGTTTTTATGTTCAGTCTCAACTGTTATGAAGTTGATGTGCAGTTAATAAGTGCAATAAATATTTATATTGGAAAAGAAAAACGTGAGAGAATCATGATCTCAATTCTAAGCGGAAAAAAACGTGATTCTCATTTTATGCAAAATCGTGCAGCCCTAATTTGCAGTATGTATTTTTGTATGTTACCATGTTTATGTTACCTTACGGATTAATCCTCACGTGTAATATTTCAGTGTAAATTTATCATATTACAAGTGAAACGCATACGGCTTAAAATCCGGTGCGGCCTGTACAAGTACAAAATTGATTTTCTGTCTAAAATTAGAGCATGCGGCTTTTAATCAGGTGCGCTCTGTAGTCCGGGATTTATGGTATGTGCTTTGGCTACATGATATCAAAGTGGAAATGGTTAGCTATAATGCACAGAATCGCATCAAGCTAAAATTAAAAACAGCTCATCAGCACAAACACCTCAAACCACCTTTTAAGCACAGTGGTGGAGGGATGATGATTTTGGCTTGCTCTGCAACCACATGACCTTGGCACTTTGCTGTCATTGTGTCAACCATGAGCTTTTCTGTGTACCAAAGACCAACTCTATCCAACAGCTAAAACTTCAAGTAGTTGTCAAACAAACAAAAACAAAGTCTAGACCTTAAATCAATTGAAATTTGACATCATCTCCTAAGCCAATGCCTGCAAACCTCAATGAACTGAAACAATGTTGTAAAAAGAGTTGTACAAAGAGTGGGTCAATATTCTTTCACTATGATGTAAAAGACTGAGAAAGCTACAAGCTACTGAATGATGATATCTACTTAGTTTTTCCACAGGACAGTAAAGAATTCTTCTCAAACTTTCTTTTTCACATGACTGCCCACATGGCTTTAATGCACCTCTTACCTCAGGAGTTGCTTCAGAGAACTTGCAGACAGTCTCCATCCCTCCCAGTTTCCAATGACCATCATCACTGACAAATACAGATGAAATACAGACGTTGTTGTGGCTCGACTTACCCTGGTGGAAGAGCAAGACAAGTTTGGAACTTGCATGAATATGCATGCATGTTTAATGCAAACAGAACGCCATCCAAGGGTCAATCACCTTCTCCATCTTCATCTAACTTGTTTTTCCACATGCTTTGATATAATCATGCAGAGACTGTAGAAACACTCACCCTCTCATGCAGAAAAACAAGTGCCTGCAGGAGGTCATAGATGCCTGCACAAATTTCCTCTGGGGAGAGACTGTCTAGCAGTAGCTGCAGGGGCTGCACAGGCTCTGTCACCAGGTGGATGCCACCATTCTGCACTGAGCAGGACAGGAAGCGCAGTAGACGCGGGTGTCGCAGTGTCTTCAGGTGCTGGGTGAAATGTGTGGATGATTAAGCAGGTGTAAGAATTAGTATTTTAAATTACCTGTCAGTTAAGACACAATAAAACTCATACTTTCACTTATTTAATTCTAATCACAACAGAGAATACTGAAGTTGGAGGGGGCTCTTCCACTACGCAAAACCATGTTAATTTTTTTTCTTAATTAAAATGTTACATCCACATTACACACTTGTGTGTACATCTCAACTTCACACACAATCACACGTGATGCATTAATTCGCTTTTTTAAAGAACTTTTTTTTCTACATTGTTTTAGAAAATACAGAAAACCGACTGGAGAAGTTTGGTAAAAATGTCTCAACGCTGCAGCGGTACTTTGTGTCCAACATGATCATGGCAGCGTGCTGGCTGCACACTTCCATGCATAACGCACACGGCAAAGACGAGCAGCGACATCTGGAAATTACACACCTTGGCAGCTTTGTTGACTTTGTCTTCATTGCCACGTTTGTGAACAAACACAGAAGCCTGCTTTCCATCCTGGAGCACCGCCGAGTACATGGTGGGTCCGGTGGGCAGAGTCAGGAGCGGCTCCTCCAGGGTGCAGCTCCGCACCGCGCTGCTCTCCGCACCCATGACCGCGGTCGTTCTTTATGAGCAGCCACTCAGGTCATAAACTAAGCAAGCCAGGCGTGATACGTGGCAGTGCGAGTGCCTGTCAGTAAAGAAACAGACACGAGTACTTGTTATAGAGTTAAGTTGACATACCGGTACCTGTTTCAGTAAACTGGATGCACCACTTAGTGACAAGTTAGCTAGCGTCAGTTGCCTAGCAGGCTAACCTTAGCGCTACGTTAGCAAGCTTGTCATTGCTGCCCTTGTCGGTAGCTTTTCCGCCTCCAAACAACCATGCCAGTCGAAGTGTACCACAGATTAATTCAACGAGTTTTGCGAACTGCTTTAAAAGTTAAAAAAAAAAAAAAAATCCCGTCTCCTTCTTGTCAAATCACCGATGCTAACGTGGAGCAAGAGCTGTGCTGTAAACAAGGACCTTTCCGGTAAAAGACGAAACCACAGAGGAGGGGTTGGTACTTACTTGTAATTACTCACTTGGTTGAATAACTTAATGTTTTTCAACTTTATTTTCAACAGATACAGGTTTCAAATCCCTTCATCATAAAATAATTCGTTAATAGGTTTATTTGTTGTTGATACATTGATACAAAAGAACAAACACCCCTCCCCGTAAGCTAATGGTTGCGACTAAAGTGGTGCGAGATAACGCAAGTAATCAGCGGAGAGTTGAGCGCCATATGGTGAGTGAAGTGAAAATAGAAACTGTCACTATCTGTTTTAATGAAACTCTGAAAAGCACACGGTTTCATTCACAGCAAAAGCGGGTGTGCTGTCCATAATGTTAGGGTAACACATAGGTATAAAAGTTAAAATTACCTTAAGTCTTAAGTGTATATTTATTTTCTTATTCCTTATATATATTTTTGTTAGGTTTTTTTTTTTGCACTCATGTAACCGGAGCCTCGTCACTGGATATAGCGGAGATGACAATAAAGTTTACTTTGACTAAAAAGCTGTCAAAGCATAGTTTCATAGTTCATTATTTATTATAATGATGATATGCATAATATACGAGACTCCCAAACACAGCTAGGTTAAATAAAATAAACCATATAAACACTACCAGTTCACGTAAAGCCATCATTGGATGTTAAATATAAAAATTTGCATTCCAAACTTTATTTCTATGTTAGTGGGGTTCTTAAAAATATATATATTTCTGATATGCTTTACATTGCTTGTTAATTAAAACTGCTTCCATCTTTACCACCACCACCATTACTGGATTTTTGGAATTAATACTAAAGGCTGCAGGGTTGTGTTGTGGTTACCAATGTCACCTTACAGCAAGAACGTGTTGGTTTCAAATGTTCTCCCTGTGTCCTCTGGCTTCCCTAAGCAATCCGAAAACATGTATGCATATGAGAGAGTGAACTGTTGTCTGTCCCTCTGACAGACTGGTGACCTGTCCAGGCTGTATCCTGTCTCTCATCCTATGTCAGCTGACATATGATCTAGCCTCACCGTGACAGCAAATTGCACAAGTCAAAGTGGAGGTGTGAAGTAACAAAGTACAAATATTTGTTACTGTAAGTATGTAGCCTTTTCAGGTATATGTACTTTACATAAGTATTAATTTTTTTAACACCTTCTTACTTTTACTACCTATATTTTTAACCAAATGTCTGTACTTTCTACTCCTTACACTTTCAAAACAGACTCGGTACTTTTGGTTTAAGACATTTGAGGGGAGTTCTTTTTTTTTCATGTCAGTGCGCATCTTCAAGCATCAAACTTTCAAAATTTGAGCCTCAACAGCAACACATGAAAGGCAATCTTACTCGTGTATTATTCACAACGATATGTCACATAAAAAGAGACGAAAGAGACCATAATCAGGGGTTAAAATGCCAAAAGGTGATTGCCTGCCAAAAACTGATTTCCGGTATTTGCTAAAAAGTGATTGCCTGTATTTAAAGAGCCATAAATAACTTGTTGGCCTATAATATCTAAAACATATGTCAAATGTATCCCTCATGAACGATATCAAGTCATCTTAGCCACAAACAACATTCCTATCTCAACGTAGAAGCCGCAATCAATTTTTTGGCAAAGTGACTTTTATATATCCTTTATTTATCCAGTTAAAAAGTCTAATTCACATTAACAAATGTCTTTTTAGGAGTAATCTGGCCAAGAGGACAGCAGGAATTGCAACAAATGTAACAATAATTCTATAAAGATACTTCCAAAATGGACTGGATTGGTTACAATGTAGATACAGTAACCCAGAGTCATAAAGATACTTGAAAAACATGTATTTTTTTAATTCTATAAATAACCCCTTTGTAAATCCTGTTCACTAAAGTCTATTGACCAATATAAGTAAAGACATGACACATAAAAAATACCACATCGAAACATTGGAAATCAATTTTTGGCAGATAACCACTTTTCGGCACAACACAGGAACGGGTGCACATGTCCGTAAGTTGCAGTTGCTGTACTTCAGCATCTAGCTAGCACTACAGAAGAGGACCAAGAGAAGCATAAAAGGAGTGATATTTTTTAAGTAGCAGGTAATTTCAAACGCAACGTTTTTGTCACCTCAACAAATGTCATCAAACACACAAACTGTTTGTGTGTGCAGTTTGTCACACTGTGTGCTAGCTAAAGAAAGGTAGAGCTGCTGTGAAGATGTTAATTTTACTCAGAGATGGAGAGAGATAAAGACAGGGCAGGAGAGGAAGAAGAGAGGTTATATTTTTATGGTGTTTGATAAACTGGAAATGTGAATATCAGGTTTGTACATATTATGTTATTTTTTTTTATGTAGTAAAATGTGCTGGAAAAAAAACCTGACACAGACTAACCGTGTTATTTAAAGGTTGCATGAAAACATGGAGTTTAGTGCAGGATAAGCTGGTTCGCTTGAGGTAATGTGATTACGTTACGGATTGCGTTGTGTTAGATTGGTGCAAAGTGGCTGTGGTCTTCAGAGTTAGGTTACATTAAGTATTGCAAAGATGAATTTGAAGGTAAGCTGATTATACTTGGATTCATTCACTGAATTCCACCTTCATACTGTTTAGTATAAAGGCAGCATAAACTGTGTCAGTGTAGAGGAAGGAACAGGACAACTCATGAAACACCTGCTCACATCTTGTTAAATTCAGTTGTGTTAATCCACAAAGTGCAGTAAACCTCAGAGCAGCAGCAGCCCAGATCATCTGATCACAGCATGCACACAAAAGAAGATCTACAAGAGCTCACAACAGAAGTTGCGATTCTTTTCCCCACGCTGAGCCACTCTAACTGATTTTAGTGCTGAATCCCGCTTTAACCCTGGGCTATACTCATCTTCTGTTTAGAGGCAAAATCGCCCTCTACAATGTAGGCGACAGATAATAGATCTCTTTTTAAAAAAATGTTCCTTCTTTTGCGCATTTTAAAAATCACACATGTTCTTTATGAGTATAAATACAGAGTGCAAAGTTACATTAAAAAGTTTATTTAGGAACGTTCCAGTAATGTGTTTCACAAGTTTAAAGTGAGGTTAACTTAAGGTGACGACCTCACTTGACTCTCCCCTGCTACATGCGATGCTTGCACTGCTGAGAGAACCGTGAACAGTGGAGTCAGAGCAAACTCTGCTGGACAAACACTGTCATGACACAGCTTCAAAATGATCTTTTCTGTACTATTTTCTGTATCTGTGAACCAAAATGTCAGTCTGACTCTGTGTTAGTAACACAAGGATGTCGAGTTTTATCAGCGCCACGTTAATCAGTAATCAAGAGAAGCTGATTTTTTCTACCACTTGCAGTGGAGGTAGTGTTACAACATAACACACACTTTGTTTGAAGAAATATGCAATAAATATTTTTTAAAAAGCACAAATTTAATAAGTGAAAAATTCACTCTGTTGGTATCACACTTGCACTGCTTTAAAACTCTCACTGTTTTCATCTTCAGGAAACAGTCGAACCTCCTCCTAGCTGCTGACAATTCTTCACACAGCAGCAAACGAAAACACACCTTCCTCACAGGAAGCGACGGTTTTGATCAGATCAGAAATGAGTTCAGTTGCCTTAGCAACTAACCAGAAGACACACACACACACACAAAGAAAAAAAAGCCACCCACTCACATTCAAGTTTTATGCTGTCAGAAGGAACCAAAATGGATGAGCTCGGTAAGAACTTTCTGTCATGTTTTACCTTCATGAATGTCCTCAAACTAATCGATGGTACAATTTAAACTGAGGTCGAAACTGTTAGCAAAATCAGGAGTTGGTGTGTTGACACCATGACATCAGGCACAACCACAGTCTTGTGTGTTCTCAGACTGATTTATACAGCAGACTCTGAGTACAATATTTAATGTACTCAATGATCCAGCTCATTAGAAGGAATTTGTCTACCACTGTTCTTGTGTTTTACCTCTGATTCGTAGTGCTCTACATGTAGCGATTCACTACAAATCAAATACAGTGTAACATTTAGAATACAGTAGAATTTTACAAGTCTTAATGAAGTCGTTTAATTCGCATACTGGAAATGAAATAAGGGTGACGGTCAAAAGGTAAGTCAAAAAAAAAAAAAAATTTAATTTCACAATGTCAAAAAATAATTTTCTGAGGTGCGATGATGTTTGAAGATGACGATCTTTACTGACTTACTGACATTGAAAGTTAAAGTCATGTCTTTAACTTTTTAAAATGAACCTTTGTCTTTTTTTGCTACTTCTATGTAAAATACTTACTCATACAAAAGCTTCCCATTTCCCTAGATGTGTGGTTTGCCCTGTGTGAAGGAGTGTTGTATTTGTTGTAACAAATGTCACCAGATTCTTGCGACATCACAAGTTTCACTTCTGCAATGTGGTATGCCCTCACTTCCTGAGGAACGCAAGTTGCACGAGCAACCTTAGTCTGCTAGCATCTTGATCTGTGTATTGAAATCCACTGTAACTTACTTCATAGAAAATATTTCACCATACATAAATTATATGCGTACAGTCTAACAGTTAACACCCACAAAGGACGATAAGTGTGAAAGAACAATGCGTGCCGTACAAACGTTATGTAATATGAATATTTGGTTGCATGAGTGTTTTTTCTGAGGTTTAAAGATTTATTGTGTGTGTGTCCTGCCGCAGATTTGCTGTTAGAGGAGCTGGCCCTGAATCCAGCGGGTTCAGACAGCGTCCCTGAGAAAAAGAGCAACGATGCAACAAAAAGAGAAGTAAAAAGATAAAACTCATTAATCATGAGCTTATCCTGTTTCTGCTTTATCCCCCATTTCATTTGTAGATGAACCTGGAATTCTAAAGAAAACAACGTAAAACCTAACATGTAATTTAATTTCTTTAAGTACAGAAACGTCAGTATATGTTGGTTGTGTTCGCAGGTGCCAAGTGAAGTTTGTGTTGGAACTACCAAAAATGGAAAAGTCTCAAACTCCTCAAATGTGTACAGGTGAAGTTCAAAGTTGAACCCGATTCACAGTGGTGCTGCATGACGATCATTAGCTTAATAATTTAAATAATACATTTTAATTAATTTATGTATTTCTTTTAAACATTTTAATGCTAAGGTTTTTCTTTCATTCAGACCACACCCAAAAAGTGTGGTCTGAATGCTTTAATTTACAGTCAAAATGAAAGCATCGTTCTTCAGCATATTCTGGCCTTTATGTAGATGTGCTTTATTTTCTTAAGGTCTAAAAGGTTAAGAATTTCCAGTTATATTTTTGCTATGGTTCAGAAATGCAACCATTGGGGCGATTGTGGCTCAAGAGTTGGAAGGTTGCCGGTTCGAGCCCCGGCTCGGACAGTCTCGGTCGTTGTGTCCTTGGGCAAGACACTTCACCCGTTGCCTACTGGTGGTGGTCAGAGGGCTGGTGGCGCCAGTGTCCGGCAGCCTCGCCTCTGTCAGTGCGCCCCAGGGTAGCTGTGGCTACAATGTAGCTGCCATCACCAGTGTGTGAATGGTTGGATGACTGGTTGTGTAAAGCGCTTTGGGGTCCTTAGGGACTAGTAAGAGCGCTATACAAATACAGGCCATTTACCATTCAATTATTAATGATGTTACAGGATGTCAGTTTTGCATTTTAAAACATTCATGTTTTTCCTCTCTGGGATTTAGTGATGTTCCAACTCCTGTGCCAGCTTTTGTGGAACCCGACTCACCGACTCAGGAGCTGGACTTAATCTTGCAAGACCTGATGGGTCTAGCTCAAGGGGTTAGTACTACCCCAGTGTGGGAATACATATTTTATAAATATTGAAAGTAATCTGTGTTGCCCCTTTGAGCTTATTTATTTTAGTGTGAAGCCTGAAAAACTACGTCTATCTATTTTCAAACATTAGTAAAATGACATGGTTAACAACAGAGGGCAGCATTGTACTTATATCAGACTCAAGCTCTTGGACCAATAAGCATTTTGTTCTTAAACATTAAAAATACTCTGATTAAATATAAAATAAATATATTAGACAGCTAATATATTTTGAGGAAATATGTACATAAAACTGTTATTCCTACATTTTGTACCATAATTTAGGATCTAGAACCTCCAACTGACCCACCATCACTTACACAAAAAAAGCAAACAGAAGGTGGAAAACAGGCGAGCAGCAGCAGCAGCAACACTCCAGCGGCTTCAGATGGAAAAGCCACAACGCAGAGAAAGAAAACGGATATGATAGATGACCTGCTGGGAGGGTTGAGCACTGACTTGGAGAAGATCGGTGTACGGACCACAGCCAAGGGCCACTGTGCTTCCTGCAACAAATGCATTGTAGGAAAGGTACAATCTGGACCTACAGGACACAAAGAAGAGAATTTGTCACACTGGTACCAAATTGTGGAAATTCAAACAAGATGAAAGGGATCAAAACCTCTTGTTCCCTCTTTCACTGACATTTCCTTTCTCCAGATGATCACAGCACTGGGTGAAGTGTGGCACCCTGAACACTTTGTGTGTGCGGTGTGTAAGATGGAGCTGAGCACCACAGGCTTCTTTGAGAGAGACGGACGGCCGTACTGCGACAAAGACTACCATCAGCTCTTCTCACCACGCTGTGCCTATTGCAAGGGGCCTATTATGCAGGTGAGGAGAGCTGTATTCATATATAACCCTGCCTCTGCATAGAAAGTAAGATTAAAATAAAAATAGGTGTTAATATGATCTCCACTAAAGGATGAAATTTCATGTTTTAATGAATTCACTTTGGTCGAAAATGCACATAGAAAATGACCAAAATACCAATCTGGAACTCTCTGGTATCTAAACGTCACTCAAATTCAGCTGCACTGTTGTTTGATGTAAGCTATAATTTGTTCTGTCATATAGTACATCAATTTATTTACACAATAATCTTTTGAAGATTGGATGATGACATACAGTAGTACGTAATCAATTTTTCTCAACATATCCCACATGTCATCCTAATGGAGAAAACACAAAACCATACTGGGATTCTGCTGCAGACCAAAGTCATCAATCAGAAACGAATGCAGCTTCTTCTATGTTCCACTTTGTGTGTTTCACAATTCACATTTTTGTGTTCCCTGACATTTGAACATGTGAGATGAGACAAACCTTACTAATCCTCAAAGGAAGTAAATTTATGATAATATTTTAGAACATCGTGACAGCTCTGGACCAGACCTGGCACCCGGAGCACTTCTTCTGCGCACACTGCGGAGGCTTGTTTGGAACGGAAGGTGAGAGATTTGTGGATTATTTCCCTCCAATTGAAACCACAATGTTAGCAAATAACTCACTGCATCTTATGCCGATCCTAGGTTTCCTAGAGAAGGATGGGAAGCCATATTGTTGTAAGGACTTCTACTACCTCTTTGCTCCAAAGTGCTCGGGCTGTGGGGAGTCGGTGCGGGAGAATTACCTGACTGCAGCCAATGGCACCTGGCATCCAGAGTGCTTCGTCTGCGCGGTGAGCCTCTTACCTCAGACCACACACACAGCTCTGGCTTGCATACGAGCCCGAGAATAAATGAGAAAAGATGCACGTTTGCTTTATTTGCAACATTTTGACCTCAACACTGATGAAAACCATATGCCCGATGAATACTCTGCTGTTAGAAATGATGCAGATAAATCAAGGAAGTGTGGGTATCTTTTACATTCTCTTCAAATCTATTTCTGTATGTAGCATCTGGTCAAAAATGGTTCAATGTGCAGCTCTGCTTTGTTTAACATGTGCAAGTGTAAAACATAAAATGCCCTCAGTAGAAAGAGACAAGCAGGAGCAACTGCAATGTTAAGAATGTATTCATTGTTTTTCTGGCAGCTACTGAAATATGAGGTCCATAAACCAGACCATAAAACATATAAAGGGCATTTTATTTCTTAATACCTATCACTTAAAATTATAATTAACATATCTTAGCTAATCATTAATCACAAACACCAACTACAACTACTTATTTTATACAAACCAGTCATTATCAATAAGGTCAGTTGTACCTGCTACCTTATAACCTAAAACTAATCCCAGCAGGCTGAAGGTCAGACACTCCATAAAAAAGGATGAAGTGGACACTCAAAGGTGGAGACTTTTTAATCAGCCTACTAATAAAAATAAATAAAACAGGTCATACAATTTAGGACCCTTGAACTTCCCCGCCACTTTTTCTGTTTCACAGCAACAGTAGAAACGTTTCCATACCATGAGTCATTTACGTCCTGTAAGCCCCAGATGAAATTCCCCTGAAAGAGCAGTCATTCACAGTGTTATTGTCATCACACATTTGCTAGTCATTAATTACTTTATTTTGACTGTAATCTGTATGAAATCAGGCTAAAACTGTGTCGCAACATCTATGGTTTTAGTTTGTTTTGTCGCCAACACTGAGCAAACCCTTTGATGGACTCAGATAATTCAGGTGTTCCAAGGCTTTGGAGCTGTTCATGCTCATTGCTTACAGTGCATAATAAATGGAACAGTGCCACTGGTGATGTTAAGAGTTACACCTGTGCTTTTACTGCTACGGTATGACAAGTCAAAGTGTCGGCCAAGAGAAATGACCATAATCAAATTCAGTGCCGCTGCTGTACGTGTAGGTTCCAATTACGCTTTAGCGGTTATTAACAGATTGTTAAAAGAAACACAGTTGTAACACTCCTTTAGTTTTCATTTTAAAGGTCCATGCCGTGTGATTTTGTGGCGCCGTCACTTCATTATCTGGCTGTAACAGTCAACCATTTTCCAGGCGCTTGGTTTCCCTTCACATCGTAGACATTCAAAAGGAACGATGGATTTAAATTCTTTTACTTTCTCTCTAAAAGTTATCACTCTGCTGTAGGGCTGGGCTATATCATACCGTTCACAGTAATACCGGTGTAATGTTGGGCAACGATAGGAAAATGAAATATCGCGATAGAATATGGGTAAAACGCGCATGCGCAGTGCCTATGTTTACATACGCACATGGCAGCGACGCAGAATGAGAAGAGCGAAAGTGGATCGTTAAATGAAAGAATGAACCAGAACTGGTTTGTAAAAATGCTGCAACTTCAGTGGTGTGGAACTGGTTTAGCTTTCGTCCGTCAGATACACAACAAAGCACTATTTTTGGTAGAGCATGCTAGCAGGCCGTCGTTATTACCGTGTTGTTTGGAAAATACGGCGCATTTAAAATCAATCCTTTGATTTTTCTGAAAATCGACAGTGCCCCTTATAATCCCGTGCGCCTTATGTACGAATTCTGGTTGTGTTTACTGACCTCAAAACGATTTTATGTACACGCCGCTTAGTGCGACTTTGCTAAGCTACGAACCCGCACCACTTGATGGATTGTTGGAGCATTACGGCTATCACAGGCAGGCACCTCGCGGAGTGATACGTATTGTGCTTCACCATAATGTTACCGTATTGTGTGTGTATAACCTCTTTTTAAGTTTTGTGGATATTATACATGGTTATGCTGAGTCGGCCAATTTCCACTGGAAATGCCCTTTGGTTAAACTGTCAGCAAGGAATTTGCACTGCTAAATATTTATATAACTTTAATGCACATAAAAAACAGCTGCTTGTTTAAGTGAAAATACATTGATGGGTTTTTTGGCACTAATAAAGTTGAGGAGTTGTAAAGTATTTTGTCTAGTGTCAATTATATCGTCAGTTATATCGTTATCGCAAATTTTCAAATGTATATCGTGATAAATATTTTTGGTCATATCGCCCTGCTCTACTCTGCTGTATGTTAAGCAGTGTTGGGTATAACATGTGGGTTGGGTTTGGTATCACTGTGTCTAATTGAAACTGTTATAGAAAAATCAAGAAAGTTTAACTGTTGGAAGTTTAAACTTCTTCCTCCATAACACCATGCCTAAATTCCCCTCTTCCTCTACGCAGGACTGCCTGAAGCCCTTCACTGATGGATGTTTCATGGAGCTCAATGGTCGTCCCCTCTGCTCGCTTCACTTTCACTCCAGGCAAGGCACTGTGTGCGGTGGCTGCGGAAAGCCTATCGTCGGCCGCTGCATCTCCGCGATGGATCGCAAGTTTCACCCCGAGCACTTTGTGTGTGCCTTTTGTCTGCGGCAGCTCAGCCAGGGCATCTTCAAGGAGCAGAAAGGGAAACCATACTGCTCAGCTTGCTTTGACAAACTCTTTGTGTGAGATTTGCACATGAGTAAGATGTAAATAATACAAAGCAACAACAAAAACAACAAAACATTCAAATGCTACATTACCATCTTTGTTGAGTTTAGACCGTCTCGTCTGTGTATGAATGACAAAATAAAATGAAGCAATTGTACAGTCCCTACATTACCATTCATTGTTCTATTTGTATATACAAATTCTCAGTAGTTCATATTTAAAAACCATTACGGTGAATTACATGATAAATAGCATGTAACTGTAAGAAAAACATACATTGATCATGATTATATGAAGGGAACATGCTAACATTGTTACTTAATTAATTAGATGGTTATGAAAAATACAAATTTTCCCCATTATAAAAATAAATGTGAGGACTGAATGGTTCTAAAAGGTGTATTGCTTGGTGTAAAATTTATGGGATTTCATACATCATGATGACAAAATTTATAGGTGGAGTAAGAATAACACGTATGTGCTGTTTTAGTCCACGCTTTCCATTAAGCTACCCTTAGTTTGCCGTAAGACTTGGCAGTCCAGATGTGCTCTCTCGCAGTATGGAACCGTTTGTCAAGGTGTTTGTCTATGTGGCCTGATAGCTTGTATTGGCAGTAACTGGCACTGAATCGGCATGCCAGCCCGAGTTTCCTCTTACCCCGACTGACCACTTGGCCTCTGGCGTGCACTGAATTCAGACAACCTCTTCATTTTCCACACAGGCTCTTTTATAGCTGTGCACGGAAGATTAATAGAGGTGGTGAGGTTAACAAAGGTGGTTTCAGAAAGAGCTCCTTCACATCACTGCATCTCTTTAGAAACTCATTTTGACTGCTGAGGGATGACGAAACCACAAAGTGTTTTAATGCTTTTTAGGCTGTCGATGTATTTGGGCTCATTTTGTTATTGGCAGATGGCGCAGATGATACGTGACAGTGAAGCATTTGCAGCCCAGTTGGGATGTACTGTTGTTCTAATAGAAGACAGATTACTTTCGTGTGAATATTGTGTACACAGTACAACCCCAGGTGGGATGTACTGTGGAGCAATCGTGGCTCGAGAGTTGGGAGTTCGCCTTGTAATCGGAAGGTTGCCGGTTCGAGCCACGGCTTGGACAGTCTCGGTCGTTGTGTCCTTGGGCAAGACACTTCACCCGTTGCCTACTGGTGGTGGTCAGAGGGCCCTGTGGCGCCAGTGTCCGGCAGCCTCGCCTCTGTCAGTGCGCCCCAGGTTGGCTGTGGCTACAATGTAGCTGCCATCACCAATGGGTGAATGACTGGATATGTAAAGCGCTTTGGGGTCCTTAGGGACTAGTAAAGCGCTATATAAATACAGGCCATGTACCATTTAATCAGTTCTGCAGAATCACATGATGAGAAAGTTTGGACTAAGCTTGAATTCTCCATCACAACTTATGTATTTAAATATATTCACGTCTTCTTTGTCTGATTATTTTTTAGCCAAATTGCTTTTATCTGATATCTGAATTTTTGACTGAAGAATCAGTTAGCTAAATAAATCGAAGGCTAGTTTCTTCAAGTATGATGTATTACCAAACTCGCCGAAATGTTTTCACTGTTATTATCCCTAAAATAATGAGTTCAGTGTTATTGTCAGTGCCAAACTGTGTCTTATCTTATCAGTGATCTTCAGATGAACACTGGCTACTTTTCTAAGCTTTCTTAAGTTTTGCTTAAGCAAGCCACTTGGGCTTGCATGTGATGTTAGTGTGCGAGCGGGAATGGAGGTGTGCATTAATCATGCTGTCATCACTTTCAGACCAGGTCCCTTATGGCCTCTACAGAATATAGACCTTGCATCATGGAAGAACTGTGACTGTGCTCAGTCAAAATCCACGATTGTAAGTGTTTAGTAGTCTTACATTCCTCTGCCCAGATTGCTACCAAGGACTTACTATAATGATTTTTAGAAATGCATTAGGATGCCTGACACATTTGCTGCTGTGTTTCCAGCATGAGTCATGCACAGAACATCATCTTGGGATATGATCTGATTGAAGACCTTGGCATGTAAACTGTAAAATTTCAGCCTGTCATATGATAGTATTACACATATCTCTTTCTGGATGAAGCACTTTTACAAATGATTGCTATCATTTGTGGACCTGACACTCACAAAACTGTGTTATGAATGGAAAAAAACTGTAATTTAATGCTATATTTCCACTAATGGCTTCAAAGAACTAAATGTAAACTAACAGTTTAAATTAAGCTATCCAGTCTCAGAGCAGGGAAACAAAAATCTGGTGTGACTAAATAAAATCTGACATTCACAGAAATATATAGGCGTTATCGTATGACTTCTACAATATTTTATGGCGGATAGGGAGGAAAGGTGCCCTTTGGCACGTTTTTAAAAAAAGAGAAAACATGAAATGCAAGCAGGGGTCTTTTTTTAAATGGTGGCTGAATAAAGCAGACTCTGTGAAAAGAAGAGAGAGTGTAACGTAGGTGACATTTACAGCAGTGAAACAGAGTACGGACGGTCTGGGAGCGCACTGGGCCATGAGATGGCAGCTAGAGCTCAATGGGGGACGGAAAAGGAGCGGGGAGTACATCGGGACATAATGGATACTGGTGCTGAGGGACACAGGGTGAGGAGGGCAGGGGTTGAGGAGTGTAGTTGTAAGAGTTTCCCTTGTGTGACACTGAAACTCAACACTCGCCTCCTCTCCTGTAAAATGACCGTGTCCGCTTGGCCACCCCTGATGGGGATGGAGGGGAGTCTTGTCCAGGTCCATACAGCCCCACTGCAGGTCACACTTGGCTTGTCCTGCCATACCTAGTAAACCGAGAAACTTTGAACTCATAACTGTCAAACAGGACTTTGGCTCAGACCGGCACATTAATCAAGACATTTGCCTCCAGACACATCCGTGAAAAACACAATCTTGAGACACCTCCGTTGCAGCTTTGTCCTGACATGGTGAAATTACAGCTTCAGTCAGTGCAGTAAAACGCAGACGGCTCAGGTTACTGCAACATCATTACTGGTACTGTCAATGCACAGCATATTTCTAATAAATGTAAACAAGTGATTGGATGTGTTAGGTATCTAGTTAATGAAGATAACACATGAAGATTTAAAGCAAAGCAAATGACATCTAATTTAAAGTAACAAAACTTAAACTGAATGAATCTGTTACATCTTTGTTGGGATAATAGATAATTAGCATCAGTTTTACACTGCTAGCATTCTAGAACATATACAATTTGAGATATACACAGGCGAGATGGCAAAATTCAGTCAGGCCACAACTTTTCAAAACTTCTCTCTATTGCTGGCCATTCCAAAATATATTCTTTCAGTAAACGAGATCTTCATGTCTCTTTCTTATCATGTAAGAAATGCTCATTTATACATTATAGAACAGGAAAGCCTCCTGTTATTCTGATATAAAGACGTGCAGTGTTGGTCAAGTTACTTGAAAAAAGTAATCAGTAACTAATTACTGATTACTTCTCCAAAAAAGTAATCCCGTTACTTTACTGATTACTTATTTTCAAAAGTAATTAGTTACTTAGTTACTTTTTAAAAACACGATTTACAACCTGAATAGGTGATAAAGCGTGATAAACATTCCAGCACATAAAATAAAATATTTTTTTGTGTGTTTACACTCAGTCTTTCAAATAGATGCAAGTAAAACACAGCAGAAAATAAATAAAGTCAAAGACTAGCGGTCCTGTTGCTCTATTTTCACCTGTAAAGCAGGAGTGGGGTAGGCGGAGGTTTACCCTGGTGCAGGTGCGCAGCGGTCAGTGGAAGAATCCGCGAGTTTCTCTGTGAGTTTCCCATTACGTCGTTGCTACTTGGTCCGTTGTGCGTTTTCTTCCCACGCACAACGGACACTAATGTTTTTGTCACTTTTTATGGAATCAAACTCAAAGTAAGGTCAGTACTTCCACGCTTTAAACACTGCACGCTCATACTCTCTCCCGCACTCGATATATGATCCATTGTTGATCTGTTGTCATGAACGTCGCACTCGCTTACGTCACTGTCATGAGACATTCTCGCAAAAAAATCACGGTTTTAGTAACGCAGTAACGCAGCGTTCCTACGGGAAAGTAACGGTAATCTAATTACCGTTTTTGCAATAGTAATCCCTTACTTTACTTGTTACTTGAAAAAAGTAATCAGATTACAGTAACGCGTTACAAGTAACAAGTAACGTGTTACTGCCCATCTCTGAAGACGTGTCATCAACCATCTACGTATACTGAGGATAATGCACGTCTCAAAAAACATTAGCGCCTGTTACCCTATGAAATGAAAGAGTTTCTGTGTAAGAGATTTACATGAATCCATTTTCGACAGCAGAGGAAAAGTGACAACTTCAACACCTTGGTAATTACTTCCACACAGAGAGAAGTTTAGCCGGAGTGCGGCTCTAGTTTGGGTGTGTTTGTTTTGGCCTTCTGCTCACACAGGGTCACAGGTATCGCACCTGATTCATGACTGCCTCCTCTGTCCAAAGGGAACTTCTTGTTGTCCTTGGCTGAACACTGAGTTCCCCTCACTATCTCACACTCCCTCACACACCAGCAGACGTATAAATGCACACACACAAACCTCACAAACTTGTAAATACTATTTGGGGATTTTCTGTCCGTGCCATCTTGGATTTGGTTTACATAATCACATACACAGACATGCACAAAAACAACACATGAGTGGAAAAGGCTTTGGTTTAGCCACATATTAGGAATAATTTCAAAAATAAAAAACAACTTATGCACGCTCCCAAATCAGTTCAAACATGTGCGGACTCTTTGGGTTTGGTCAACAACATCACGCGCAGATGCAAAACACATGCACATGCATAAATATATAAATGGCTTTTATTAGTTTGGTGTCTGTCTCTCAGTCTCTCTCTGCACAGCCTTCTTTTTTATGGTGACACAAAGCGTATCTGTGCGAACATCACTGCCCTCCCTGTGTGCTTGTAGATCTTTAACCAAGATAACTTTACGTCTCCAGTTTTATGGATTAAATGGAGCCAGCTCCAGAGGTGGACTTAATGGGTGGTTCCCAAGACAACTTCAACTTCTTCTCCTGTTGCTTTGCTACACATCTTTGTCTCATCTCCCTCACATCTTCTGCCAAGTGTCTCAGCTGGACCTCCTTGCTCAACAAGGAAGAGCTTGGAGAAAGAGAATGAGAAAGACAGCATGGTGCATTTTATCTGGATCCTAATAACTCCATGCATTAAACTGGCCGGGGTTATGAAAACGATTTATAAGACAGCCAGTTCCTTCTGTATGCTAGACTTTAGTATCAAGAAGATAGATGGTTTCATTATGCTTGCTCATTGTGTCCATGTGTGGATTTACTGCACAGTGTGCCAGAACTTTACACTCTGCGATATTTTCAGGGAAACCTCTCTTGCAATCGATGGATCGCTTTGAGAAAATTAAAGCCTTTGAATGCTTTGAATGGTGATAAACCTGCAGTGATTTAGTTTAGTCTCACATGTCACTGTTTTTCCAAATATGGTCCAAAGGTAAAAATTAGGTAACACATCTCAGTCTCTGTTGGAGCTCCACAGGTGCCGTCTGTTGTTTGTATGAAAGGTGCTTGATAGTTAGGGCCGGAGCTTTGGTTCTGTTGCAAGGGTAAGGCTTGAACCAGAGGTCAGACATTGAGCATAACAGTGCTTATGTGGCTCTTATCCAAATGCGCCGCCTTTGTAGCAGCCACAGCATGGATCATTATAAGATTTGTTTTAAAGAGTGATGGTTAACCGCAATGCAGCCCTGTTGCCTAAGAGTTGAATGGTCTCCTGGGTTTAGACAAACTTGGAAACGTTTGTTTAGGGCTGGGAAGCCCCACCAGTGGAAGATCAGGGTTGGCTTGTTGATAAATCACAGCCGCTGTAGTAAGAGCCCAAAAGGCCAGCTTCTAGTCAAACTTCACACTAGCCCGCTTTGAAAATCAATCTGAAACTTTGTGGGAGCAAATACCATTTTAACCCTGGAAACACCAATAGGAGTTTACCACAAAATCATTAGCAGGTGTCTATTTTACAGCACCTCAGCTTTGGTAAGTTTGACTGCATGTTAATTTAATTTGTACTGAGAGGATTTCGGTTTGCCCAGGTGAAGGATAAATTAGCAGCTCACTCAAAAACTTTGGGCTGGTGGAGACATTTTTGTAACTGCTAATCCCCCAATGCTTTCTGTGACACCTTGTTCCCACTAAACCCATTAAGACGCGATCGTAAGCCCTCATCTGAACCCAGGCTTAACCAACAGCTATGTGTTGATGGAGCTGGGGTTACTCCTTAGCATAAAAATGATTTAGTGCACAGTCATTCTAAACTGCTGCATTGCTTTCACCAATAAAGATTTCTTCTCTCTGAGGGTATTCTGCACGTTTTAAAAATACAATACAATACAATTTTATTTATATAGCACATTTAAAAACCCGAAGGCACACCAAAGTGCTTCACAGTAATATGGAGAGTCAACATAAGTCAATAACAGGGTACAAATCGGGCACAAGCACAGACAGGATAGAGGCACTAACAGACCAGGAGAGTTAGATAAATACAAGATATGCTAAGAAGACAAAAACGGCAGTAAAATTAATAAAAAAAATAATACATTTAATAAAATCTAATAAGAGATTTAAAAGTTTAAAAATTAAAAGATTTAAAAGGGTATTAACTGGTCGGGAAATGTAATATTTAATTTTCAAAGATCAATTCTTTTTAAACGTGTTTATTGTTTAAACAAAATGCTGAAATCACTGAAACTAAAGAAATGCACAAGTGATTCAAATTCTTTTTGAAAAGAAAAACACACTTCATCAGGTGTAAGTGTTGGTTTTTGTGTTTTTTCTGTTTTTGTTTGAAAGTAAGTTGTTTCGTTAGGCGGAAAATGTTATGTTTGACATCACAGTATATGAGAAGATGCACTAATGTTTCCTTTTTATTGAAAAAAAGTTTCTTCTTTCCTTTATCAGATACGTACTCTCTCTCCCCCTCTCAGCCTTTTTTTTTCTTTTGCATACTTCATAATCACATAGCAACCAACAAAGCCAAGACAAACAGGAACACACGGATTATTCAGTCATTTTTATCAACATCTTGTTCACTTTCCTTCCCCGAATGATGTCTGGCTTTGTAAATATTTCCACTAAACAGTCGAGTCTCCATCAGGGCTTACGGTGGGATTAGAGCTCAAATTACTGACTCTGTGGCTCATTTACTCTCCGAATCCACGGTTTTCAGAACAAAGTTGCATGTGGACATGTCCAGTGATATGATAATAGCATGAAATGAGAAACACATTTCTCTTTCCAGTGCCGCAGAAAGGCTTTTATGTGCAATGTTTGATGTTACAAGTTGTAACACATAGAGGATGTGAAAGGCAAGCGCAAGGACAAAAGTGAAGGTTCTCTGCGCTACGATGTGAAACTGAGCATCTCCGAGAGAAATCTAGGAAAAACAACAATTATTCGAGTCAGAATTTGTAATTAGCATTCATAGTTTAGCTGTAACAAAATGTGCACAGCAGAAGCAGCAGTAGACCAACTTGGCATACTTTTCTTTAATTATCCTCCTGTTATCGTTACAGTTATGACTGCACTGTTTACCCAGCAACGACTCATCTTGCATCAGGTTCATGTCTTGTCAAAAAAGTGGTTAATTTACTGTGGCGACAACATCAGTTCGAACCACAAACAACACCAGGCTCATTTTGGTCGCTGGCAGTGTTAATGAACGACTTAAACCTGCATCGTTCTGTTATTGTTCTCTTCCTGTTCTCGCTGCAAAGAGGAATGGATGGCAACGAGCCATGCCTCATTTATCTTCTGCGATATTATCACTGAATGCTGCTACATACACACTGCTGTCTGATCATTCAAACACAGTGTTCCACAATCTTACTCAGGAAACGGGGGCGAGTAGCAAGATCATTTGTGTGATCATGCGGTTGCAATGTGGCGTTACAGCATGAAGTTAAACCAAACCACAAACCATGTCAAACACGATTTCAAAGATGCAGTTATTTGTTCTAGTGGCAAAACCAGTATAAGCATTAATATAATAATGGTTTTATTTTCTACTTTATTTTTGAAAATGGTCTGAAATGTGAATGGGACATTTAGCAGGTAATAATTCATGACGCTATGCTCGCCTTCACTTTCAGAGACCTCCCACTTCTGTTTCTATTTTCTGTTTCATGTCAGAGCCAGTTTGGCTGCTCTGTGAAGGTGATACAGGAGTCTATGGGAATATTCAAAATTCATTTTCCATCTTTTTTTTGAACCAACTTCATCCATGTAATAGCTCTATTTTTGACCAAGAAGTTCTTGTAGCATTCCAGCCAGACTTTATTCAGACGATGCACTCAATGATCATTACGGATGGACCATGGTGGGGTATTCCAACCCATTTATTCACAAATTACCAAAGACACATCGTAAGAGCTGTAATCATGACATAAAACAAAATAAACATTCACTTGATAGATTGATTCATGTTTCCGTTATGCTAATTAATTAGCTAATGCTAATTAATTAGCATAACGGAAGAAAAGGCACAGGAGGTGCTAGCATCAGTCTGCTAGATCACTCATAAACTTATTAACAATCAAATAATACATTTACAAATTGTCCGAAATGTAAACAACAAGTACAACAAACAAACATACCTGTTCGCCTTCCAGCTAGATGCTAATTTAAAGATGGATGGAAAACGGTAACTTTCTCATTAACCGTTTCTATGGCAAGCAGTAGCAGTACGATCTTCCTTCCCGGAAGTTGCCCGTTCCGAATTTCAAAATAAGAGTCTAATCTATATTATAAGGTATAATTCGTTCAGGGATTTAACTGTTTGAAAAATATCAATAAGATAAATAATCTGCGTCATTTACAGTTCTTTTGATTTTTGACCATTTTGAGCCAAATGTTTGACGCCATCGATGACTCAACTAGGTAAATGTAATTATTATTTTATTAGCACAGCAATTTTCAGCAAGACACAATTGAATGGGAGGTCCTCTATAGATTAACCAGCCTTTTAACATGATAAAATTACATTAGCTTGCAACTGAAACATGGGAATGATTGGCTAATCCAATTTAGTGTAATAGGAGGATGGAGTCCCTTCGTGTCCCTCCGGTGGGTGAGAGACCGGTTTCACCCTGGACAGGATGCAATCGATTGCGGGGCCAACACAGAGCGATCAATTATCAGTTAACCTAACATGAAAATGGACTTGCACATTGAGAACATGAACGACCCCAACCAGCAGATTTGAACCTGCTGTAAGATGAATGTGCTAACCAGTGCACCACCTAATTTATTAAACCATCTGTTATCAATTTTAAGTTACTTTTTAAGTAAATGCGTGAAATATCCAAAAACAAAGATTTCTCAGTGACCTCATACTTTTGATCTTGTTGTCTGTTTACTGGTCAGACAAGACTTCTGTCTTTAGAAGGTCATGCGAGAGGCAATAAAGATAAATACAGGAAGCTAGATTACCTCAATTTTTGCGCATCATTTGATTTGGCTGCAAGAGTTCAGAGCAACAAATTCAATATGACTACCAACATGTGACTGGAGGGATATGACAGTATAAGGGAGCGAGACAGAATAGCAGCAAATATAAAAAAGAAGGAAAAGAAAGGGAGACTTATGAGCAACAGAATCCAAAAGCCTCTTCACCAGACCAGAGGACCACTGTTTCCTGTGTGCTCGAATTACTTTGTAAATGTTACCCTGTCAACCTCATTTTAAGAGCCTCCGATATCAAAACAGAACTCAGTCATCTCTGGGCATGTGCAGTGTGGTGACTGAGAGGGCGGCACATTGATTTAGATGTGACTTTCAATCATGGTGATGTGCTTCAGCCCAGCAGACTATGCTAGGCTCAACTCTGGCTCATAAATCAACCGACTGTCTCGCTTCGACTGCACAGCTCAGAGCTCCCCAGAGTGTTACGCACGTTTTTTAACTCTCTGCAGTCAGACCAGGCTGCTGTTGTCAGGCATCGTCATAGTCACTGGGTCATCACGGCAGTCTCCCTTTGTCATGAATCACACAGCTTATGTCTGCACTGTACTGTATATGTACAGTGTATAAATATTATAGATGAAAGCAAATTTTACTAGAAAGGGATCAAGTTAAATATCAAAGGTAATGAGTGTGAAAATGCTTATACATTGAATGTTTTATTGCTCCAGAGATAGCAGCAGACTAGACTGAACAGCTCAATCGAATTACTGTGTACATTTGGACCAACATTCACGGTGCCCTGAGGATGAATAATACTTACTTTGTTAAACTGGTGAGGTTTTCTGGGGGCATGTGCAGGTCAAAAATGGACCTGTCGCAGAGACAAAGGCCTCGCATATTACACATATTACAATTACTCCTAACTTTTCATAGCAAATTTAATTTGAATGATCTTATGACCATTACAAAACATCATCTTCACCATCAACTTGTGATACTTTATGTTATAAATTGTTTGTAAATGTTACTAGCTAATATGCTGAGCTGTCGATGATGATAATACTGTCACCATACCAACCAAACATGGGCCTGATTGTACCAGGTCTGGGCTCACTGGCCAATCACAACAATGTTAGCTGATACATTTAACATATGAGATCAACGCCGGCTTAAAAAAGCAGAATATCGCATTTTTCTCCATACATATCTGCACTTGTCTAGAGATTATTTATAAAGTTTAAACGAAATACTACTGTAGAATGAAATACTGCAACAACAGATCCGCTGAATTGTGTTCACTTACAGAGGAAGTGCTGGCAAACGCTTACACGTCGACTGATACAGTTTGTATTTCACTTACTGTATTATTGACTTCCCTGTTGGGGCATTAAGGCTCAAAGTTTGCCCCCCCCGGGACCTGAGCATTGGAGCTCCGTCAGATTCAGAGTATAATTCATCTTCTGTGAGACCAGGTGGAGACTGGAAGCTGTCATCGCAACGTTATTGATGTGTTGCATTTAAGGTATATTCTTGGCTCCGACCGCTACTAAGGAAGTAAAAAATAGTCTTTGCTCAATACGGTGATATTACAAAAAAATATGAAGCTTGCTTAGAGTCCAAATCTAAGACAATGCTTAATAATTATAGGCCCACTGTCATTTCTACCAAGGTAAGTGGTTAATGATATTATTATACACATCACAGCATAACAGACTCACATCCCCTGGAAGCCCAAACAGAGCTCCAGGCAAGACCATAAATAAATCTAGACATGAAAGCAGGGGCGAAGCTGGTGTGTTTTCCTTTTTCAGTCTCGTACTGTAGATTACAGTATAAACCGTGACACATGTTCGGGATCAGCTGAAGAAGCAGAAAATTACCTCTCTGGATTTTTCCTGAGAGAACTATTTGTGTATTTGCCTGTGCCTGCGTGCCTGTGCGTTTGTGTATTTAGTCATAAGGGTCATGCTGTTTCATGTGTTTCTGTTCTTTGTGTGTGTTCAGCACTGCTTAATATGTTCCCTCTGACCTAGTGCGTGTGTTTGTGTGTGTTTTGTCATAGAAGCCGTGCTGTTTGACATATTTCAAAAGCATGTGCATGTATGGATCTGTGTTTATATCGGCGGCTGTGTGTGTGTGTGTGTAGCTTAGTAGCGCAGTCTGCTTCTCAACAGGCTCTGGGCCTGTTGACAGCTCCACCGCTCCCCGTCAACCACAAGAACAGCTCTATGTGTGAGTGAAGAGTAGCAGTAGGAACATTGCCCAGAAAGAAGTCTGGGGTTGTGTGTGTGTGCATCTGTGTGTGCGTACCTGTATCGGTGTCTATGCATGTCTGAGTCTGTGTGTTTGTCTGAGCCAGGTTGTTATTATGGAGACAGATCTTGAAAATGCCCTCCTACTTCTCATCCTCCACTGCTCTCTTTCCACAAACCATTAATTTTAGGCATTTGAAATATGGCCTTTAAGGCAATAAATTATGTCTGTGTTGTATCAATACAGAGGCATCAGTCAGACCTAATCATCTCCCTCTGTAGCATTCCTGCGACTCTTGACATCAATTGCTTTCCATCAACACCTTTTCTTCTTGCGTTTCTTTTTCCTTTCTTCTTCCACCTTGTGCACCGGTGCGCCTTTCCTTCTTTCAGCGTCTCACATTTAGATGAATGTGTATGTATATCTGCACCGATACGTGAACTCGAGTTCGGGGGGTTGAATTTGATGAGCCAAGTGTTACAGAAGCGCGCACTGATTTTGAAAATATACAGAGCTGGAAACCAAAGGATATGTCGGGGCGGGGAAAAAGATGCCAAAAATGAACGGATGATAGAAAGAAAGCATGAAATGTCATATTGCGTTACCGCTTTCGCATCATTCAGCCCCTCCCTACCCCCAACCTTGCACTGGTTCTGAACTCATAGCTCAAGTCCAGTTTTATCAGTCACAGGGATCAAAGTAATTTTTCTGGAATCGCACAGTTCTCGAGTCGAGATGTTATCGTTCCGAGCCTGTTTCTTTGCCTCCGACCCAAAGGAACCCAAACTGCTGAATTGTTTTTATACTTTCAAACACATGTTCAAACCACACGTCTGTCCAAAGCACCCAGGTACACGCTATGTAGTATTTTAGACACCTAGCTTCACAGATGTGGGTAAACAAAGCTCAAGACAGTCTATGACTAAGACTACCCCCTCAAACACAGCAGCTGGCGTACAGTGCGACCGCAGAGAGAGATGTGCAAGAGACCAAATAAACCTTGGATAAATGCAGGATAAACACACAGAGTTTCATTGCCACCAAACTAAACTCCCTGCCAAAGGCTGACTCAGGCATAAGGCCAGCCTTTGCTTTCTGTAGTCAGTGTAAAATCACAGAAACTAGGGAAAGCTGTGTGTGGAAAAACAACACGAGCAGACAGCGGTTGAACCGACGCTTCCTGTTCTCTATTCATCTTAAAGCATAATTAATTTTTTAACCTTTCATGCCACAAATTTACTATACGTGCGGCAATAAAGCATCTTCGGACAATATGATAATCTTCAAAAGACCTTATTAGTGCAGACGACCGTCTTCAAAAGAAGGTCAAGTTCAAACCCAGATTTCTGTCGACTTAGAGAAGAGCTCATCTAATCCCTGCACACCAGTGCAGACCAGAGGCTTTGATTTAATGATATCATAACACATGCTGTTTGTGCTCCCCAGTCAATGAAAAATTCCTTATATGGCGTTGGTGGCCTTCTTTGAACCCTGCTTGAATAAACCCCAAACAGGACGCCGACAATGAACATCAACAGTATAATAGAGATTAACACTGGCAAAATATATATTGTATTACCATAATATTGTGATATTAATGGCATCCATTGTCCAGCTCTGAGATTTGGAGCAGAACCAGTATGTATGCTTAAATGACAAGAGGGGAAACATCATTATTTGTCCATACTTTATGTTTTTTTACCATTCAAATAGCCAAAAGACAGATCTTCTTAACAGCAGGAGGAGCCTTTTCACTCCTCCAACTCTCCAGCTTTGGCTTTCAGGGGTAAATGGGGGAGAAGAGGGAAGATAGCAGGGGGTGCTCCAGATATGGGTAATACAATTACTAACAATGCCAGTGATCAGTGGGAGAGAGTGCAGTGCATCATGGGGTGACTTTGCCAGCCAAGCCTTTGATGTAAGAGAATTATAGGCTCTAGAAAACAAACACAAGATATGGCTGTCTGTGAAAGCGTCAGTATGTGTGCACATATACACAAAAAATACAAATTATGATCAAAACTGCTGCTTTACCAAAATCTCAGCATAGAAACCATTTCCACAACGACCTTAGAAGTACATTGTTACTAATAAGATGAGTCTCCTTCATCATTAAATGGAAAGTGATCAACAGCTGGCACGCATATTAAGGGAAATTTCAACATGAAGCGTATTAGTAAGGTGTGCGGTCGCCACACGCTGTCAAAACAGCTCTAGTTTGTGCAAATGGACCAAAAGCATCAACTCCATTCATCCAAAAAATACTCCCTTATTAGGCGTCTTGATGATGATGGCGGCGAGCGTCCGCCGGTCCCAAAATCACCCATATGATGATTCAAATCATTTTCAGACAATCAAACAATTCAGCGACCCCAAGTAGAAATTGGAATTATTGTACATTTGCTTTGTTTTCCCGCTCTTTCAGTCGGGCTTTTTCCTTTGAAGAAGCAGTTCAACGTTTTTGGAAATATACTAATCTGCCTGCTCGTTGAGAGCTTGATGAGGAGACGACTGTAACTCACATGTCTGCGCAGTGAATGTGAAGCGAGAGCCAGCAACCACTTAACACAAATAACTGGAAACAGGGTGGCTGTGTGCTTTCATTCATTCAGCATCTCAAGAAACCGTGAAAGTGTGAATTTTCTTTCCATGACTTAATTGTAACTATTATACAGCACGACAAAAGAACCTAAAAGGTATATTTTGAAATATTAATACATCCTAAATGCAAATCTTGATCTCATTTAACTAAACTGAATTATTTCTCTCCGACTCAGACTTGTGTCTCTTCTTCTTTACTTCCCCCCCAAAATAATGACAGATGTTTTAAAAAAAAAATCGATATGAGACAATACTCCTGAAAAAACAACCCTTGCCGTGACCTCTGTCATTGTATCTCTTCCTCTCATCTTTCCCCTTCTGCTTTTGCTCATTCTGGATGAAGATAGACGTGTGGCCGTCAACTGCACGTGTTGACCTGCAACCAGAGACATCACTGCACCTACTAGGAAAAACGATTTAACCCAAATGTGCTGTCACCAAACAAATCAGTGTCTGCATGACCCACCAATGGCAGCGGACCAAAAATAGCCGTCACACGTTAGACTTGTTGAACTCCTTTCCTCCTTTCTATCTCTGCTTAACTCATCTAGGATAAACAGATACATTTTGGGCCCACTCCTTGGATTCTTTGATATATTTCACCACATAAAATTGTCCTTCTTCTCTACCGCCTCCTAACCTTTACATTTTACCCCCCGTTTTTCCCAGGACATCCGGAAAAGGGAACCACAATAACCTTTCACCAGAGACTCTGTCAATATTATTACTCGACTTCTTCAAAGGAGGACAGAGGATATTAGACCCCGAGCAAGAAATGGGTGGAGGTAGTGAAGGGAATGCGTGTTTAGTCCAGCTGAGACACCAGAAAGAGACAGAGAGAGGGAGTGTCCAGTGGGGCCTTCGAGCTTGACAGTCAGACTCTGAGGTATGGAAGCCTGAAGCGATAAGCCACTCCTTCAGATTTATCATACTCAGTTTCTTTGAAGCGCAATTTTTATGCCCTCAGGGTACCCATCCCACCTTCTTCTTCTTACTTTTATCCACAATGTGCACATGCTTAATTCTTCTTCCCACCACTAGGGGTCCCTGTGTACATAATAAACAAAATAGTTTGCATGCATTTCCAGCCTCAGTTACAGTTACACATCTCTGCACAGTTCAGTGGATATAAATGGATGTTCTCTTTTCATGTGGTGTAGAGCACCGGTGGTGTTTATGAAGGAAATAATACTTCTTGCATTACATAACAAAAGACAAGTAATGACTCTGAGGCAAAGGTGCAGAGTTAAAATTGGGGTTTTGTGGCAGGACTTCTGCACAATATCAGACAGCAGATCTTTTGAACTGAAGGGCTACAGACATTAACAGGGCGCCTTCAATCTCATCTCTTACTCTTTCTCTATCTGTATGCTTTCTTCTGGATGTAATTGACATATTAAAGAAAAATATGCAAAGCCAGTAAAAGTGTGGACAGGCCTATTGGCAGGATTCAGCTGCAGACTTGTTTAACATGTCAAAAATACTTTTGCAGCCGAGTCGACTCTCTTTCTCTCCCTTTCCTGCCTCCTTCTCTCTCCAACACCTCCCCAGATGTGCGCTCTATAAGTGGACGTTGCCGCGATCTGCTAACAGAACATTAACTTTAAAGTCTTCTTTCGTCCTCAGCTATATACGTGCAGCGTGCTGTAAGTGCTGGCCCCAGTCCAGGAATATCCTGCAGCCAGCCGCTCATAAGCCCTCTTCTAACCGGCCAAGAATGTGGAAAGCTCCTTCAAAGAAGCCTTCTACGAGGCGTGGTTAAAGCATGTACCTGGGTCTACAGGTGGCCACATTAGACTCGATCAAACCGTTAACTGAAGTCCCACACCTGTCTCAGAGCGAGAGCCACAAAAGGGAGAAACCGAGTAGTGAGGATGCAGAGATTAGATTTGTTTATGGTTTTCTTGAGTTGTTCCTTCTGTTTCAAGTAGGTGAAAATACGAGGTGGCGTTCAAGTGGACCATTGTGCAAATCCATAAAGCAAAAACATGCAAACTTTTCTACCTGTCAGACTCTCAAATCTTGATAAATGACTCCCAGCGAAAGTAGTCAAGAGTCAAGAGTCAAAGAGCAGAAGTGTCACAGTTTTACAACGTGAAACTTGGTTAAAAGACAACTTGATCAAAGGCACTCAACGCAAACAGCCGATCTGAATGGAAAATACAATAAGGGTGCAGACGGACCGAGCTGCCCAGTAACAGAAGTGAACATGGAGTGGTGAGAAGAGGAGTGGAGAGGAGGGGAGAACATGAAAGAGGACAAAGAGCTGCTTGTCTGAGGTCCGTCTGCCCAGCCTGCCGGGAGGGGCTCGGTGCCACTTGTTTGAGGGGTCCCCGTGATAAATTTCCACTACTTGACTCTGTCACGCTGTCTGCCACTCGGACAATAACTGAGGTCACAGTAGAGTAGTGGAGCGTTGACATCGCTGCCTACACAGAGGGGCCACTATCTCTCAACACATGCGCTGATTTCAGAATGCCTGCTCCTCATCGTGACTAATACATCTTGAGAAGAGTGGTGGAATGAAGATAAATAAAAGACTTCTCACAGTTGTCTTTTCTTAGACCTGTTTATTTGCATCCATTAATCATGCATATACGGTCCAGGATTATCCATACAGTTCGAATGCAGCCTATTGCTGCAGGCATGTCAAACAGAGAAGGACAGAGATGAATGGGATCCTACTGGTGAGGAAGCACATGACAGCATTTGAAATAGTGTTCATTTACATCTTTGAAACGACTCTGACGAAAACCAAACCAAACAAACCTCTGGACTGCTGGTACTGTGAGCCCTCTGGGCTCTTGGTTAGTGGTGACAGCCCCCCTCATAATAATGAGGTACATATACCCAATCATAGCGCATGGCTGTGGTATATAAACCACTATAGCAAAGATTTCATTTAAGATCTTTGGGATCAATTTAAAAAACGAGTTGCTGAGTTCGGTTTATTAAAAAAATATCAGGAACATCGAAATGAAAACTAAATTAACTTAATAAGCAGCTAATGAGAAGTTTAATTCCAATCTGCACTGTTTTGGGGGTCTGCGTGGCTAGAGCTGCTTCACTCGCGGAAACCTGTCATCTCTCTATGAACCTGTGCGCCCTCCTCTTAAAAGAACCTGGGCTGTGTGTATTTTGGGTGGGGTGGGGTACTCACTCAGACCGTCCCACCTCCCTCTTTCCCAGTCAAGACGCTCCAAGTTCGTGGAGCGCAAACTCTCCAAAGAGTTTATAGCTCCTGCTTCAGGACTGCACCGGGCTGGAAGGAGCCAAGAAAAGTTTAGAACAGAAACAGATACATTCACAAGTGGAGTGCGTCGGGAATGGCGAAGAGGCGGAATGGTCCTCTCGCCGACCTGCACGTGTGAGCCCAGAGGCCACCGGTAACTTTTTTTTTTTTTTTTGTTCTTCAAAGGAGACGGGAAACCGGGCAATAACAGAGAAGACAGAGCGGGGAGAAAAGAGAGAAAAGTCCGCTTTGAGCTGACTCCTACAAGTGTCCAATAACATCGACGGGATGGTCGTTCTGCCTGGAATCAGCTGGGTCTTCCTGAGCGCGCTGCTGCACGCTGTGGCACCCTGGGGCGCAGACCGAGCGGGCAGACCGAGACAGTGCGACGCTCCAAAGTCGGTGAGTCGTGTTGGGAGGGCTTTCTTAAGTCAGTGACTCTCCGTGTGCACCGGGATGGACGCGTATTTGAAAGTTAATAATAATCTTGGCTACTCTACAAGGTCGTTATTTAGCCCACATAACTGGATGGTGCTAATAACAACCCTACTGCTTTGTGACACTTGTTGTCTGTTCATCCTAAACTCCCCTTTCTCTCTAATAACTTCTTTTTGAATAATATGGTGAAACTCCACTGAAGCATTGGGTCACTTTGGAGGGAGATTCTACGACGGGGGGCGCAGAGACTATAGAGTCTGTCATTAGGCTGTTTTTCTGACTTAGACACTTGTCTATAACAAGCGCAAAGGCTGATATGACTTTAAGGAAAACAGCCTACAATTTCTTATTACTTATGCTTAAAGTTATAGTAACAATAACTTAAAGTAATAATAATAATAATAATAATAATAATAATAATAATAATAATAACTTTTTGTGCGTTATGTTTATGTAAATGTTCAGGTATATATGAAAGACCCTTATACTGCAGTAAAACTGGAGTGGGGACTTAACATGAAGGAGACTGCCAAGAGAAACTGTTACCGTTTGCCAACTTTATGGCTGTTTATGTGACAAACGCAAGTGGGAACACCCACGGGTGACTTACTTCATTTGGGAAAGTTTCATTGACCTTTCAGAAGTGATCGTGTTTCAGTACTGTGGCGGCGTATTAAAACACTTATCGGGCATATTGGTAAAATTATGGACGTGGCTTGAACTCGCAGACCGTGAGGAAGTGCCGGAGTGCAGCCCGGACATATTCCAGCTCGGTTAATGTGCTTGCCCAGCCGGCTGTCTGACTTCCACTTCTTGCATTTTCGACATAAAGAGCAGAGGGAAAGTTAATGGCCATCGTGACTTCAAGAATCATATCCAACACAAAAAATACAGCACATGAAAACTGCCCAAGAGCCCAGAAACGGTCCAAAACAAAACAAAAACAAAACGCTTGGCGCTTGAGCGTGCAAGTTGTTGCTGAAGATATGATTAAGGAGTCGTTTACAGATCACAGACTTTGTTGTATTAGGTTGTCCTATAATAGTACTGTTGTCAGATATGGCTGAAGGCTTGCTCCATGTGATTTCTAATGCATCAGTACAGTGGTCTCTGTTTTCTGTTAAGAGTAATTACCCCCATAAAAAGAAACTCCGTGCGTCAAAGCTCGCCAGAAAAGTCAAAGCTGCCTTAGTAGAGAGGCTCTCGCCTCTTTTCAGGTCTTACACGAACACCGTCTCACTTTCCACGTCAAAACGTCTTCGTTTACGGTTAGGCCCAAGTACACGTCGTTAACGGTGGACGTGCAAATGCTTTATTGGTTTCCGCCCTTCCAAAATATGATATTAATCCCTTCCAAACCTTTCCCGTTACTCTTCGCAGACGAGTGGCCTTGGCCAGAGTGAAAATGAGGTTAGAAACACAGAAACAAACGTCATTTTGCCCTGAAATCAAAATATGGTCATTTTGATTTATTTTGTCTAGCACAAGTTGGTGCCAGTAATTACGGTATGTAAATTGCAATTAATTATGATGATTATAGAAACATACCACAAGAGCAAAAGTTGAAATGACAAAAGCAGCGTTGGCAGTATGCAGCGGAGCACAGCTGAAGAAAATCTTGATTAAATTTTAGAAATAAACATTTTCTAAGAATAACTTTATTTTACAGTAATGGGTTTCATCCCTCAAATGCCTGATTGCACTGTGTCTCAGAGGCCAGGAGTTTGATATTGTTTATAAAAGCAATTTTTTGTCATATTTAAATAAAGCCAACATCAAAGTCATAGCACATGCAAAGCACATTTGCAGAGCAGCTAATAAGAAACACGTTTTAAATGCAGTAGAGCCTTATATTCATTTAGAACGACTGTGATTATTTAATTTCAATTTTGACATTTCTTTCTTTTAAAGACAACCACAACAGTAAAAAGCTGTAACACAAACCTTGAAGACAAAATCAGTGCTGTACTTGAGACTGTCAGCATTTCGTCCTCATGCCCGATGTCAAAAAAAAAGAAAGTAAAATCCCAAATATAAGTATCACAGTGAGGTCAGAATTGAGTGCAGGTTTCTTTCATGGCTTTTATGAGCTCCAGTGTAGTATATTTGCACCACAGCCCTGAAAATGCTTCCCAGGCCGAAAGAGGCTTTGGCAACCGAGGTATGCACCTCAACAATACACGGGGGTCTGTTTACAGCCCAGAAGGCCCCTCTATAAACTCCCTGACTGCAAGTGCTCGCAGCACAGCCCCCAGGCTGACTAGACTTCATACTTCCTGCGGTGTAATTTTAAAATAGTATTTCAAATTTTAACTTGTTGACCTGAGCCCACGAGCCAGTAAACCACAACAGAGGAAAAATCTGTCACTTTCAGTTTTAACGCGAGCTCTAACATGATGGTTTTTGTTTCTGTTTACTGTTAAAATCTTTTCCCTCTTCTTCTTTTTTGTGTGTTTTCTATAGCAAAGCGACATGAACTCTTTCCTTTGGAGAGTAAAGCGGGCACCTCCTCACCCACCTTCTTACTTATTTGGTACCATCCACGTGCCCTACACCCGAGTCTGGGACTTCATTCCCAACAGCTCCAAGCAGGCTTTCCACGACAGCAATAACGTTTACTTTGAGCTGGACCTGACTGATCCCCTGACCATCTCCAAACTGACCAGCTGCCAGTTACTGCCCCACGGAGAAAACCTGCAGACCCTGCTACCTCGAGATCTGTACCGCCGACTCAAACGCCATCTTGATTACGTCAAACACATGATGCCTTATTGGATGACAGCTGACCAGCGAGGCCGAGGCCTGTATGCCGACTACCTGTTCAATGCTATTGCAGGGAACTGGGAGAGGAAGAGGCCTGTGTGGGTAATGCTGATGGTAAACTCACTCACAGAATGGGACGTCCGGTCCCGGGGGACACCAGTGCTCGACCTGTTTCTAGCTCAAGAGGCAGAGCGAATGGGAAAGACTACAGGGGCAGTTGAGCAAGTGGAGGAGCAGTGTCATCCCCTCAATGGACTCAACTTCTCTCAGGTAAGAGGAGGAAATGACTGTCTTTGCCTTTATTTTCCTGTGTGCACACAGCCGGAATAGCCGAAGACATTACAAGAACAACTTGGTGAAGTTGGAGCATCGTTTATCCTCCTGAATACATGAAAATATATACACATATACTGCATGTTGCACCTTTGCTGAAAAGAAGCTGAGAATGTGGGAGAAGACAACATAAGGAGAAAGAAGTGATTAAAACGTGTCTGCTGTAGACAGCTTTATGGTTATGAACGTCCCTCCACCTCGCTACACAAACATATTTAACTGCTGAATCTGGAAAAAGGGTGTGAGCGAGTACACAATAACACACTGAAGAAGGTGAGAAGAGAGGAGTGCTCTCTCTCATTTATTAATGCAGACTGTGTGTCTACCTCTCTGCAGTAATCCTAAACTCATACTGCAATTTGAGAGGAGTGTAATTACCAAAACACAGGGTGTATATGCATTTTTAATTGATTGTATCATGTAAAAAGCAATGGAAATATGTTTCTATTTAAAGAGTTAGTCAGCAGCTTCCTTAAAATAGAGGCTGTGAAACATTTTTCAGGGCAGACAAACCTCTATTGAGCCTCAAAAGAAGGAGTAAGATGATCTAATAGTTTTTATTCCCTAATGCAGCCTTTTAACAAAATTTGAAATGAGAAATCTGCATGTGTGTTCACAAAGTATTCATAATCAAACACATGTTTGCGTGGACTGCCTACACACAAAGGCTCATACATCCGTGTTCACTGAGTAATGCAAGAGAATCTGTGAGGGCCTGAACCTCCATGCGAGAGCACGGAGGGCTCGGGAGCTAATTTGAGACGCAGCGGGCTTCCTGCCTCTCCTCTTTCATCAGCACCTCCTAACTACGCTGTCAAAGTCGCGTTGCATGCCCCGCACATGCCTGAGAGCTTTACTAACCCTAGAAATAAGCTAGAGCAGGCACACTATGTTTCTCGGGAGAATATTGCCAATGCCTTTGGGAGGTTTTTTTCAGCGTTTACGTCTATTATGTGCCTACAGGTGTCATTTTCTTATTACCTTAAGGGATCCATGTTTCCTGTTTTTAGTGTATTTAATGTTGATCTGCATTTAGTGCGACAGTCACTGCCCCTAAAAACAACACTGCTTAAATTACACCCGAACATGGTTGAGAAGCAGCACACGTCCAGTTTTAGAAGATAGCGTTTATGTTTCTAAAGAACCTCGACTTGACTTTAATCTTTGAGATCTTTGAGAAAGCTTTAAACAAAACCATATGACGATCTTTCAAATTCAGATAAGCACATTAAATCGAACTTTTATCACAAATTATTTGAATTTCACCCGACCTGTACATAGGCACCACCGACTCCAGAGCTTCCAACCCCCTTGCTTCCAGACATGTGTGAGAACAATCCAGAGCTGAACTGAAACTGACATGGAAACCATTATTCTCAATTATAATAATTTGTGATTTAATCTGAACACTATGGTTGATTGGATCCCTCTACGCTTGACTATAACTGCGATGAGGTCAGAAGGATGGATGCACCAAAAGTTGAAGAGAAAATGCGTGGGTGGGAATCGGGGGAGAGAGAAGTGAAACACCAGAGAGAGAAAGTCAGAGATACATCGACTAAGGAGGAAGAAACAGGGGAAAGACGGCGGAGGAGCTGCACGGGGAGTGTTGCTGCTAATGCTAATCTGAAACATAAGCAAAGGGAGAGCTAAAATGGGAGTTACTCTAAACCTGGCTGGCTCACAGATAATTTGGTCCCAATAAAAAGTACATTTTTAACACCATCTCATAACTCTGACTTTACAGAGAGGCTCTTAAAAACGTGATCACTGATCATTTATCACCTATCACCAGTGTTGGAGAGTAACGGAATACATGTACCGCCGTTATGTATTTAAAATACAAAATATGAGTAACTGTATTCCGTTACAGTTACCGTTTAAAAAGGTGGTATTTAGAATACAGTTACTTTGTTGAAATAAATGGATTACACGGCGGTACTTCCCTGTTTCATATTGTGGCGGGTCAGGACTGTTTGGGTTTTGTTTGACAGCTACGTTCTGTTGTTCCAGGCGGCAGCGTTACGGTTGCCATGGTTACAGGGTGACGCTCTCTCTCTGCGTGTTTCCTGGGTGAGAGAGCGCCTGTTGTTGTGCTAAGCTAATAGGCAGAATGCTACAGGTCTAAAGAATGTAGCATCATGGGCAGTGTAGTCCGTGCAGCAGGGAGAATGGATCGCCATACCCGTTATGTGTCTGTGAGCGAGGGACGGAGAAAAAGGAAAAGTACGAGCTGTCATCGAGCAAAAACGGGAGCTGGAAGCATGTAAATATAATAATAACCACTGCAGCCAAGAAGAGAGCCTGACGAGCCCAGTTGTAAGTAAGCTATTAAGACTCGACTGTACACCGTGTTCGTGTTTTCCTCCGAAACAATAAGTTCCGTTGGAGCAGCCTTTCAACGCCTCTCTCTGTCTCTCGCTAGCAAAGTTGACCCAGACAACAAAGTAAAGCTAGTTTTCGGCTAAGAGCCGACACGATCCGACGTATTAGCCAGAGGTCCCTTTACTACGGTTCGGAGCCGCGGACCTTCAGTAACAGTAATAAATCACAGCAATAGTACATTCATGTAGTTGTAAACAGCATGATAATATACTAAGTAATCCAAAGTATTCAGAATACGTTACTCTCATTGAGTAACGTAACGGAATACGTTACAGAATACATTTTGGGGCATGTATTCTGTAATCTGTAATGGAATACATTTTAAAAGTAACCTTCCCAACACTGACTATCACACTGTAGGTATCTCAGTGGAGGGCCCGGTCCCACTGTTACAGTACCAGTACAGTGGACTCCTGGGAGATGGGTGGTCTCGAAGCACTGCTTTGTGACTCATGAATTTAGAGGAAGCAGTTTTTGGCTGAAAAGTGGTACGGCAAATATATCATCCTCTCTGGAATAGGAGGAGGAGGAGGAGGCATGTTTAAAGCAGTAATCTTCTGTTTAGTGGTGGTGTTTGTGGTAGCGTGGGAGGGTCAGAGAGATATCAAGTATAGCAGAACCCTCTTTAGACAATTGTGGTCTAACAAGAGTGCAGTTTGTCTGGGACCTCTCTCTGGTCTTTTTTAGATGACAGAGAGGTGTGGATGTCTCTGTGAGAGGCAGTTTAAGGCTGTGGAAACAAAGGCAGGCAGGGTGCATGGTTCTTCTCCAGTCCTTTGAAGGCCGATGTAGGTTGACAGCTGGGCGGTACCGAAGTGCTTTCAGCGCAGATTGGAAAAGGCTGGAGACAGTGCAGTCAGCAGAGAGAGTGTACACTGCATAACCAACACTCTTTGTATGTCTTTTGTTCCCTCAAGGGTAGATACATATATTACATAATGACTTATCAAGTAAATGCCACTATCACCGTAATAATAGTAACTGTACCATGTGTTATTAATGCACAACATCAAACTCCACTGGAACAATAATTGATTTAGTCCAACACTTCTTTTGGGAAATTTGGCGCTGGCCTGTGATAAGCAACGATATTTATTTTGCCTGGGTCACTTGGCAGCCGTGACCACTGGACCACGTCAAAGAGAAATTGCATCGTATCGGTGGCGCCTTTCTCCTGGGCAGGGGTCATGGGTCATGGTGGGAGGTGGTAGCGGAGCCACAAGCAGCAGAGCGGTAAGGAGACTGGCAGTCTGCTGAGGTCAGCTTGGGCACTGCTGAGCAGGCAGACAGAGACCAGTCTGATGGAGTCCCTTGTTCAACCTCTGACCATTAGTTTCCATCAGCTCAAGCTACTTACTTGCGCAAATAGCGAGCGAGAGATAGATGACCGGTGACAGATTCGAGTGCCGTCACCTTAGGCTTGAAAGGATTTTGGGTAATGTTATTACGAGACGGGAGGGCGGTTGGTGAATCCAGTTTCCTCTGAGTAAGAAGGCGTTCTCCTCCCGATTAGGAGGCGCCCCGTTTACAGATGCAGCGACAGTCTGATGTGTCTATTTCAATCAGTGCAGCTCCTGTGGCATTCCTCTGTTAGAGCAGACATCAGCCTGAGGCTTTCTGCCGTGCTGACGCTGCAGCCTCACACATGCTGTGGTCACAGTGGGGCACTTTCAGGCCTGGAGAGATGGCCAAAGTATCACAACAATGTATTTCTTTATGGTAAAATAATGTGCAAAGCGATGACATTAAGATTTTCCAACATGTGCTTGCAAACGTATAATAAAAAATACACGATAGCAACCGCCGAGTTTACACACAGCGACCATAAAGTGAAACTTTTTGTCTGTCTGGGAAAAAAAAGACTTTTCCCATAAGTCACTACTACTTTATATGATATTAAATATGATTTGTGTTTGGTTTTCCAACTCAGACTGATACAAATCAGCAATTTTGAAGATGATTTAAAAGCAAAAAGTAAAAATAAAATACAGCCTTTCCATCAGGAATGACTTTTTCTGTGGAGATACTGAGGTTTCTGGCTGTGCGTGGCACTTAGATGATGAGCATTTATAGGCGGTGAATATAATATTGAGAACCCAGGGTAGTGAATGGCTCCAAAAGCTGTGCGAGGTTTACAGAAATGAAATCAAAATAAGATTCTCATGCGTCATATTAAATGATGAATGATACTTTGATTTGTGTTCCTTGGACCTTGTTCACCTAAACAGCACATCTTTAAAGGGTGGAATTAAGCAACCAACCTTAGCCATATCCAAATATTTACATTGTAAGTTTGGGTTTAAAGAAATTGTGTTGGCCACAGAGGATACTCTAACTTCCTCCGACCTCCTCACTCTATTTGGGTCTCTGTTGCCTTCTTCTTCACTCCCTATCCTTTTCTCTGACATGTCCCGAGGCTCTGGTTGTCCCGCTTCTAACCTATTGCTCATCCGCACACACAAATCCAAACGCATAGGCTGAGTGGAAAAAGGAGAGAAGGAGGAGGAGGAGGAAAAGCAGAGATGGAGATTGTCTTTAAAGCATGCTGGTGACGTGCATTCCCTCTTTAAGCGTGACATCTGAGGATGGTTTACATTGAAGCTATAATTACCTGCGCGAATCTGTTGAAAAACTGCAAGGCAACACATATCATGATCATCTGGTCCTGTCGGCAGGCAGACGGCAGTCCCTCTGCTGCACTAATGACTTAATAGGCCCCTAAATGACCAAATCGCCCACTGCCATCTAGAAGCACTTAGACAATTATGTACAGGCCAGAACTCTGTAGGCTGAGGGAAGTACAGAAGCAGGATGTGGACAATGTGAAAACAGGAGCGGCGTGCTTGACAACAGAATAGATCGCAGTTCTTGTACGTGATTCGTATTTTTACAGTCATTTTGCGAGACAAAATGTTTCTTCTGTGGTGTTCAATAGCAGGCTGCAATCAGGAAGTAATGGGAGAATATTGCTACAAAAATCAATCCACTGAACTTAAGTGCTGCAATTTCAGTGTTTCTTTTAAGTTGAGAAAGTTGAGCAAACTCTCGTTACTAAATAAATAAGAATACCTCAAAGCGCATGTGTTTAAAGGTTTGATTTTTTTCCTTGGATCTGTAAAACTTGGACTTATGAACAAGATTCATTAATCAACAGTGTACTGTTAACTTCAGTCTAACCCAAAAAACCTGTGAACGCATGTGCTCGTCTATTAACTCGGTGCAGTATCTCTATTCGTTGCTTCCAACAGAGTTCACGTCCCTTCTCCCTCCGAGTACCTGAGAGACCTGAGGTAATGAGTCCACCACATTGTCGCTGAGCCGAGGCAGTGAGTTAAGCACGGCAGGTTGAAGCGCTCTTCCATACTTTTGAATTTATTTTGCCAAAGCCTTCCCTCCTTCCTTTGCCCACATTCTCCCTTTGGTGGAGGAATGAGGGTTTCTGTCAGGGTAAATTGTAGTCATACTGTGAATTCATCTAAACTCCACACTCTTCTTCACTCAGAACAATGCTGCTGATCACACACACACACACACACACACACACACACACACACACACACACACACACTATAGCTAGCTTCTCTATAATTATTTTGTCATCCTAACTGTGGAAATTGCAGTAAATCTTATGGCGGTTGAGAATACTTTCCTGCAGGCAGGTACACCCAAAGACACATTCACAAGCACACATATTAAACTTTGATATTTTCTCATCACAATAAGGGAAAATTGATTTTCATAAGGCTGGAGGTTGCTTTCTATGGGAAGGGCAGGTAGTTTCCAGGGTGGCTGAAGTTAATCTCAGGTTGTCTGGGCCAGAGGCTGATTGATCACAGACAGGAATGTGACCGACTGATTTCCTCAGAGACCCACTTGGCCCCTCTGGAATGTTGTTGTCTTTTGGGACATTGTTGTTTTATAACCTTTGTTTAACCAGGTTAACCCTGCTAGCTCTAAGGATCAGGGTGTGAGCGGCGCAAAAAGCTACACTTTTGTTGTTGAAATTTCTCTCATAATTCTGTTCTGTCCTGATGCATATCTTTAATCTTCATGCCTAGATGGGACAAAACAGAAAACAAAATAGATGTGCTAGTTGTATAAGGTTCAGACAATATTTTATAATGATTTCTATCATAACTCGAGGATTTTATGGGTGTTGGGCAACCAGCTGCTCTAAAGCAGTGTTGGGGAGTAACGGAATACATGTACCGCCGTTACGTATTTAAAATACAAAATATGAGTAACTGTATTTCGTTACAGTTACCGTTTAAAAAGGTGGTATTTAGAATACAGTTACTTTGTTGAAATAAATGGATTACACGGCGGTACTTCCCTGTTTCATATTGTGGCGGGTCAGGACTGTTTGGGTTTTGTTTGACAGCTACGTTCTGTTGTTCCAGGCGGCAGTGTTGCGGTTGCCATGGTTACAGGGTGACGCTCTCTCTCTGCGTGTTTCCTGGGTGAGAGAGGCCTTTTTGTTGTTGTTATGCTAAGCTAACAGGCAGAATGCTACAGGTATAGCTCTAAAGAATGTAGCATCATAGGCAGTGTAGTCCGTGCTGCAGGGAGAATGGACTGTCATACCCGTTATGTGTCTGTGAGCGAGGGAGGGAGAAAAAGGAAAAGTACGAGCTGTCATCGAGCAAAAACGGGAGCTGGAAGCATGTAAATATAATAATAACCACTGCAGCCAAGAAGAGAGCCTGACGAGCCCAGTTGTAAGTAAGCTATTAAGACTCGACTGTACACCGTGTTCGTGTTTTCCTTCCGTTGGAGCAGCCTTTCAACGCCTCTCTCTGTCTCTGCTAGCAAAGTTGACCCAGACAACAAAGTAAAGCTAGTTTTCGGCTATGAGCCCGACACAGAACCCACCGTATTAGCCAGAGGTCCCTTTACTACGGTTCGGAGCTGCGGACCTTCAGTAACAGTAATAAATCACAGCAATAGTACATTCATGTAGTTGTAAACAGCATGATAATATGTTAAGTAATCCAAAGTATTCAGAATACATTACTCTCATTGAGTAACGTAACGGAATATGTTACAGAATACATTTTGGGGCATGTAATCTGTATTCTGTAATGGAATACATTTTAAAAGTAACCTTCCCAACACTGCTCTAAAGGTACCTTTAGTGTGCCACAAACAATTCTCTTAAAAGAGATTTCCTGGTGTTTTGAACATGGTGGTAGAAATCCCCCATAAATATTTAACAGGGCAGAGATCTGGGAACTGTGAAAGGAATAACATATGACTCTTATCATTTGTTTTTATAGCCATCAGCCTGTTCTTTGACCCTCATATGCCTTCAGATATGAACAGTGCCATCCTTAAAGAGACCACTTCCTAATTTTAATGCCCAACTAGGAATTGGCATTGGAAATTAGGTTAGGCAAATAATCCTGTGTTCATGTCACACGTGTGTCTACACAAATAAATTAACGTTTCAGTTTAGTAAAAAAGTTAACGAAAAAAACAAAAAGCAATCTTCCAAACAGAATCCCTCACAGAAGAAAGGGGGGGCCACAGAGGGCTTAAATCTAATTAGACATAAAAATATCTTGCGTACACATGCAAAGCGTAAAACAGTAGCGCCTGACAACTAACTAAACGGATATTGTGGCATGTCAGTATCAGCCTGAAGAGGTGAACATGGAAAAATAGATTGCCAGCGTGCCGTGGCATGCAACTTTCCATGTCAGATACTTGGTGGTCCAAGATGAATTCAGCTTCTCAGTCAGCCTGTGACATCAGCCACACATACCTCACACACCTCTCACACACACTGGTGGCCAACAATCATAAATAGGTGCCAGTAGGGAGCAACAGTGTGTGTGAGTGTGTGTTGTGTGATGCAGGCTTGTCAGGATTAGGTAGCATTAGCGGAGCCCTCTCACTGAACTCAATTTTAATGTGACCCGTTCCTCCCTTCTACCCCCAATGCCCTGTCCCCATTATACACAACCCAGTGGAGCACTTCAGCTCTGCTTGCACCCTGCCCCTCCAACGCTCACCTCTCTATACCCCCCCTTCAGAAAAACATGTTCAAGCTCATTTTCACCCTCACACCCTTTACCTGCATTATCCTGTAAGTCAAATAATATTTTTGTAGTCCCGCTTTTTATGTGTTTTTGCAGTCAGACTTGTGGGGCACATGTACGTCATTTTTTTGGCAATACTGTGCGTCACACATGGCACATATTCACACTTGGCTCTGTGGAGTGTAAAACAGATTTCCTTCTGCTAGAAGTCTCGTATAGAAAGCAGTCATTTGTATGCAGCAAAAATACAATTTTCATACTCCAACTTTCTGGTTCAAGGGGAGTAGGTGACCTGTGAGGGTTAAGATTACCTCCATTCGATAATGTGGATGTAAGACGGCAGTTGAGCGGCTTTCTTTGACAACAGTGGCATTTTTGTAAACTAAGCAGAACAATATAATGCATCAAATGATCCTGTCTGTGAAAAGTCAGCTAGTCAAGCTCTCTGATTAGCATAACGGAGGCAGGGACATGATTACAGTTTGATTCTGTGAATTCAAAAGACATTTACCTGCACTGTTCTAACATGAGAACATCTCACAGACTTTGCACCACAGAGCTGTCAGAGTAAAGACTGTATTTTCTGAGACCCTTGTTACATTGTATTCATATCAGTCAGGTTTTGTGTAGAAAAGTTCAGGGTTGTAGTAAATAAAAATTATAAAATTATAATGTATGTAATGTTTTTGTCAGAAAAAACAAAAACAAATAACAGAACAATTTCCTTCTAATGCTATCTTTTTCTGTCTCTGACTGAGAATGTCTCTCAGCCAAGGTGAAACGACCAGTTGGCTCTCTTGAAGCAAGGCTCCACTCATAAACTTTATTAGGGAGCACATAAATCCTATAGTCCAGGGCTAGGCAACTCCAGGCCTCGAGTGCCGGTGTCCTGCAGGTTTTAGATCGCACCCTGGGTTAACACACCTGAATCAAATGATTAGTTCATTACCAGGCCTCTGGAGAACTTCAAGAAATGCTGAGGAGTCATTTAGCCCTTTAAATCAGCTGTGATGAATCAAGGACACGTCTAAAACCTCCAGGACTCGAGGCCTGGAGTTGCCTACCCCTGCTATAGTCCTATCATCCCTTGAACAGTTGGATACAGTTACTCCCTTTGCACATCTCTAGAGGAGTATCTGTGAGCTGAACCAGCAGAGAGAAAAGCATGCAAGAAGTAAGTTAGCGGTAAGGACCAGAGGGTAAATAAACAGACAAGACAGAAAGCAGATAATCAGAAAGGCAAGCAGGCAGGAAATAAGGACAAGAAGCAGGATAGCAGGAGAAAGAATCCAGTACCATTAACAATGCTGCAGATGCTCTGGTCTGCAGTGTTGTTAACAACATTTCGCAGGGATAGATTACCCCAGAGATAAGCGAAAGCACAAACACTGAGCTCCAAAGGTCAAACTAAGCTTAGCCACTAATTTGAAAAATGCTACCTTCTGCTCGAACTTTCTTCTCGCCATTGCAAATCTGTTCTCAGCCACTCACAGCGCTGTTGCCAGGTTCCTTTCTGTTACACATAACAAAAGTATCTAGACTATGTGCGTCTGTCTTTGCTAACCACCTTTTTGAGTTGTATTTTTATAACACACCTGGGTAAAGGGTTCTGAAGGTTGATGCACAGCTACTATGTAATTAGACTAAAAACTGTATTGAGTGTAATGTGAACCCATGTGTACAGTTAGGTGAAATTTTTGGATGCTGACTCAGATTTCACAGTTTTTTACACCACCGTCAGTTTGAAATGATGCAATTGGAAATGAATCCCTAAAACAGAGGGAACTGTGTACAAAGTAGCAGCAATACCTGTGAAATAGCTGTAAAACAGCATTTAGAGGGTTTATTTGCATCCATAAATTTAACCAAGAGTCTGCACTTCACTTGCATCATTTCAAATTTATTGTAGTGGTGTACACGTGTAAAATTCACACTCGTTAGAATAGATTATACCAGTAAAATACAAAAACGAGCTTTTAGCAAAGACCATAAGCATCCGATCAATAAATATATTGTTTTCCTAGGAGATTTCGGTCTCTGTTCCATCTTTCCAGTTAGAGTTCACAGAACTTTTCCTGAAGGACTAGGTTGGCCTTGCACTTGCCCTCTGGATGACCCCATTCCTTTGCCTTAGGCCCAGTAACCCCTTCTCCGTGCCCCTCACGCTGCAGTTGAATGTGACATTTTTAGTTCTATATAACGACGCAGGCTGGAGTCAGGTAGCCTTTGCAAGTTTGGGTTTAACAAGATAAGCTGTTTAAGAAGTACGTGAATGGATGAGGATTATTTCTCTTTTCTATCAGGTAAGTACAGCATTGGGACAATGATGAAAGTGAACGTAATCTCCAAATAATTTGCTGAACTCCTTCGCTCTCGTTCTGCAAGCTTATAGAGAAATTCCTGTCCTTTTGGTGTGTTAAAAGGATAATAAATATATATGTGTATGTGTATATATATATATATATATATATATATATATATATATATATATATATATATATATATATGTGTGTGTGTGTATATATGTGTGTGTGTATATATATATATACATATATATATATACATATATATGTATATATATATATATGTGTGTGTATATATATGTGTATATGTGTGTATATATATACACACACACATATATATATATATATACAATAAAAATTGGCTGCCCTGCTGCTGACGTCTGACCCGGTCAATCCTTATCACGGGAGAAAGGGCAAAAAAAAAAGAAAAGCATGGAAAAGGCGATTATGAAGAAAGAGAAAATTGAAGGAATAGGGACACCCAGTGAGTCAGGAGACGAAGGAGTCTCCATGTCACTAATTCAAACTAGAGGGAGTGAAGAGGAAAATGAAAATGCTCAATTTGGTGGTACTGGAGAGAGAACAGCAACAGTAACACAGGAATACTTTCTACACTTGATAGCTTCCCCTGTGCCAAAATAAAAGACAACAATAATAAACTGGATGCTGCTGTGAAGTAACTTTCTCTTCGCCATTTTTGCTTTTGATTGTTTTTCCCCCCTGAAATGTTCTTTCACATCACGGTTAATTTCACCTGTCAGTCACTTGCACCGTTTTTCCAGCAAAGTTTTCTACCTTTCCCAAGGCACACACTTTCTTGGCGTCCGCTGGAACAGTTTAAATATAATATCAAACATATGGCAGAGTTTACAGAACGTAAATGAGATGAGAAATCAAATTTATGTAGCAGGACTGTGGTCTCCGAGGGGTGCCGTTGTTTAGGGAGAGCCTAAATGACGGGCAGCTGTAATTACAGCCACAAAACCGGTGTGGGAGATCAGAAGATGAAGGGGATGGTTTAACGGAGAGAACCAAGAGGACAGTGAGGATGGAGGGAAAAGCCCAGGAGAATATTTGGGGTGAGTGGGAAGGGGAAGAAGCTGACAAAGAGGGTCTCTCTCTCAGTGGGTGGCTCTTTTTCTCATTTTTCTTCCTCGGGCTCTCTTGTGGGTGTGCATCATGTGACGATGTGTAATTGGCCTGTGGTCACACCAGAGTTGTGCAAACAGATTAGCAGGGAAACATGTCAGCCTGAGGGGCTGCGGAGGTGAATGTGTGTTTTGTGTGAATCACAGATGTGGGATTGTGTGGGAAATGGTTTGATGGAGTAAAACCTATATTAATGGTGAACAGGTGGGGCAGTTGACTTTGTCACAGACAAATTTGTTGTCGTGGGCACTTGGGAAATGTCTAGAGTTCTCGGGCAGTCTTTATGCGCAGTTACACACACATATATTAATACCAACACATGCATCCATACACAAAGACTTGCAATGCTTCATTTTCATTCACTAAATTGAATTATGTCTGCACTGTACTCATATATTCCAGAGGTTCAGTGTGGTTTTAAGCACACTGGAGATTACAAGCCTTGCTCTCGCTGCCGTAAAGCCCAGCACTGCAGAAACTCAACAGAGGTTCATTGTGTGATCAGCCTGGTATTTTAAAAACTTTCATATTAAGTCTGCAGCTCATTCCCAATACCAGCTTATATCCTTTTTTAGAGTTTTAAATCTAAACCCCATGCATCTTTATGCACGGGTGAATTTCGTATGCCTGTCTCATCGCAGCCATTTCACAGCCAAATAAACTGTCGTTCAAATGTGGACGTATGAATTTTTCACTTCAGTAATATGATAAACATTTTCTGGTGTGTAAGAGAGGGCCCGGTTGGACCCGTGTTTGACACAGAAACAATGTCCTCTCTGGGATAACCACATTGCAGTTTTGGGGCATCTGACCACAGTAATTTTGGTTATGGCTCACTCACACGAGAACAAAAATAGGACGGCAACCTCATTGCGACTAGGAAAAATCGGTGGTGGCCTCGTGACTCCACTGGATTTGTTCGGCTGTCAGAGACAGATTACAAATAATTACACCAACCACCTGGTTGTTGAGTTGAGAGTGCAAGATCCTCAGGGTTGAGGTTTGAGGGTGCCAGACCATCAACTTCTGGAAGACCACTTTCAATTGCATAGTGATTGCACAGGTTGCCAAGTGGGGGCCAACTCCAAACAACTGGGGTCTGACTTGGTGTGACTGCAGTCACGTTCAGATTGGCAAAAGTTTGCAAATAACTAGGGATGCAACGATACCAATTTTTTCAAACCGATACGATACCGATACTTGGATCTGAGTACTTGCCGATACTTCTACCCCACACACACACACACACACACACACACAAATACGATTAATTGAAAGACAGGTTTTATTATATTCCCTGCCGATAAAAAATAAAATCTTAATAAAAATTAACACAAAAAAATTTCAAGTGAAAAATAAGCACTTCTGTTAAATTATTGCAGAGTCTCCACATTGTAATTTTACAAAATATCACTGAACTATTGGCACTGTCTCGAGCTTTCAGAATAATAAATAAACACTTCTGTTTGGAATAAAATAAATACAAATTAGGTTTGCGAATAAAATAAACTTTTAAATTATTGCAGAGTGTCCATATTGTAAACAAACAAACAAAATAACAAAAGTATTTGGCATTGACGAACAAACTCCTCATCATTTTCCAAAACCTGAGTTAAAGTTGGCTGTTCCACACTGCTGACATTTTGTTTAGCCTAGCTACAGCAGCCTCCAGTTTCTCTTTTTTATCTGGAGCCGCCAGTCTCACTCGCCTAACCCTGTGCCTGTTTAGCGCGGGATGTCCCCCTAGTGGCCAATCTAAAAAACTACAATAGAAATGACAAGCCACCCTCTGATTAATGAAATAAGTTAGTATCGGTTCATGGTATCGGTTAACTTTTACGAGTATGAGTACACACACATTTTACAGTATCGGCCCCGATACCCGATACCAGTATCGGTATCGGTGCATCCCTACAAATAACCATTCTGCACCAATGAGTACAACTCAGTCAACGCAATAGGGGGCGTGGCATGCCTCAGCTGGTTGCCAAGTAGTTGCATTCTGGTTCTATTCCAATATAAAATCAAGTTAAGTCCTGCAGCAACTACAGTGGAGGAATTTCCAAATTTCTTTTTCAGATCTATGAGGTTCTGGCTGGAATTTCTATTCGGTGTACTAAATGTCTGTGATTTATTACAATTAATCATGCTAACATCACAAACAAAATGTATGTAATTACCAGCTTGACCACATTCTATAACAAACAGATATACAGAGGCTCCCTGTTCTACTGTGATACGTCACTTTTAAGTTAGGATTAGTTGTAGACTGGGAGACTACATTTAATTTCAAGATATTGCCATCATCAGTAGTTAAAGTTAATATTGACACTGAAATAGCAGCTTTTCATTGTAAAAATGTAAAGGAACTGCCCCATTGAGCACTGCTCTCAGCTACAGTTGACTGTGGGAACAGAGAGATGATGCACAAGTAAGCATTCCTGGAGCTGAGCTGAGGAGACAGACAATCAAAGGCTGTTAGGTAGAATAAGAGCCGCAAAGAAATCTCATGGACACACTGTACGAGCCCATTCAGATACATGAGTTTAACTTGGCTGAAGAAAGTCGATGTGTAAGCACATGCCGTTATTGGTTTCTGATGCCCGTGTCAACTCAGTGCCAAACCACCTGCCTTCAGGTAGTAACAACATCACATAATATACCACCGAGTGTGGGTGGCCATAGTATTTTACCCTTAAAAAAACAAACCCTTTACATGTATATTCCCTTTCATAGCTAGAAGTGTCTAGTTTGTGTAAATCCACGTTTGTCTTATAGCGTAGGATTGTGTTATTTTTTTCTGAGACTTCTTTCTAATAAGTCATTACTTACAGGAGTTTAAAAAAATGGCGTTTTAACTCGTTCAGAAATCATTTACACATGTTTTAAATGTCTAGTGTATTAACGGCTACTAGAATGGAAAACGTTCTACTCGTCATATTCCTTATAATGCTTTATATTAATATAAAACATATTATCCATCCATCCATCCATCTTCATCCGCTTTATCCGAGGCCGGGTCGCGGGGGCAGCAGCCTAAGCAAAGAGGCCCAGACCTCCCTCTCCCCAGCCACCTCCTCCAGTTTATCTGGGGGAACACCAAGGCGTTCCCAGGCCAGCCGAGAGGTATAATCTCTCCAGCGTGTCCTGAGTCTGCCCCGGGGCCTCCTCCCGGTGGGACATGCCTGGAACACCTCACCCAGGAGGCGCCCAGGGGGCATCCTTGTCAGATGCCCGAACCACCTCAGCTGGCTCCTTTCGATGTGGAGCAGCAGCGGCTCTACTCTGAGCCCCTCCCGGATGGCCGAACTTCTCACCCTATCTCTAAGGGAGAGGCCAGCCACCCTTCGGAGGAAGCTCATTTCCGCCGCTTGTATCCGCGATCTCGTTCTTTCGGTCACTACCCACAGCTCGTGGCCATAGGTGAGGGTAGGGACGTAGATCGACCGGTAAATTGAGAGCTTCGCTTTTACACTCAGCTCCCTCTTCACCACGACGGACCGGTGCAGCGTCTGCATTACTGCAGCTGCAGCCCCAATCCGTCTGTCGATCTCCAGCTCCCTTCTCCTAAAACATATTATTTTTGCTATTATAGTGAACTGAAAAGCGTCTGCAAATGATGTATTTAATGTAATTAAAACCTGCTAAACTGGTAGTTTATTACAAAGTCCAGACTGTGAATTCATTGTTGTTAGACAGAGTTAGTTGCTATTTCTGTCATTTATTACTTTTTTATTTCATATTTTTAAATTAGCACATATATTATAAATCATTATCATTATAAATTGCTTTAGAAATATTGTATTTACAGACCCCCTATCCTCTGATAGAGATGACTGATGCAGAGCAGAGGTTTGTTATTGAAGGATTTTTGCCCTTTCCAGCTCTCCATGAAAGAGTTCACTCACAATCTCCGAAACAGAAATGTGATATTTTAGTACTGTACAACACACGGCACTGTTTTCAGATTTTTTTCTGAATCCTCCTGACAGCCGTATCAGTGTTAAAAAAACATCAGTCGGTGATGAATAAATGAACACACCATCACAATAAACAGTTTGTAATGGATGAGGCCTCCATCGTCATGTTGCTACGAAACATAACACAATCTGATAATACAGAAAATATGGTCTGCTCTCCGTGTGAGCCAATTCTGGATCGACATGAACAAATCCAGTGTTTTTGATTGGTTTTTCTGCTGTTGATTCTCACAGGTAATAGTGTCGACAGGAGCCTGACAGACATGCGGTGCAGGCATGCATGCTGTTGTTGACAGTCGAAAGCTAGATCTTTGTGAAAAGCTCATGGAGAGCGAGTGAGTATTGGAATGGAAACAGGCTATTTTATCAGATGCCAAAATGCAAAGGGGAGAGCGCGAGAGACATAGAGAAAGAGAGTTAGAGAAAGACAGAGAGCGAGAGAGAGGCCAGAGCCCGTCAAAGCCTCTGTAGTGAGTCGTGGTGACGGCCAACCTATGCACTTGAGAGCAGTGCGAATGGCTTTTTAATGCCTGCTAACAGCCAGGGTATTTAGTGGGATGCGGGAATGGATGAAGGGATATGCTGAAGGATGGGAGGGATGGAGAAAGGATGAGTGACGACAATGTTTGGACAAGAGGTCCCAGCTGACCACTGCTGCAGCGCTGCTGCCCAGTCGCTGTACAGCTGCAGGACTCAAGTTCATCCTGTGCTTTGTGCTATTAGCGATCACAGATTTAACATTGTGGTCTTTTCTCTAACTCCAACCTCATTTATCTTGGTCATGCCTCATATTTTTCTTGAGGTCTTGGTATTTTGCTTGAGACTGACACAAATGACGTTTCAATTATGTGGAAATCACGGACATAATTGCCAGTGATGCTCTTCTATCTATAGATGTCTGTTCGGCCGGCTGGTTATGCACTCAGTCAGACTAAACTTGAGTGAATATGCTGTTGACAAGTGCTGTCCAATGCAAATACAAGAGAAAGTCTGATGGCCAAAAGGAGTGCCACTGTCTTGCCTTTTTCTGCAGTTAGACTAAACTTTTGTTTGATCGAATCTTTTCCTTCATGATAGTGAGTTCACCATTTCCTACAGCAAGACAAATCTCATGTCATATCTGTCAAAGAGAACCTATTACAATAACCTGCAGCTCCGTATTATTATTGAACTAAAGTAATTTCATGATTCACGAATAGTCGAAAGACTACTTGTTTATCTCATACTAAGCCTTGGCGCAGCATTTCAACTTCTAAAACAAGTTGTTTTAGCTAAACACTTTCTAAAATTGAGCATTTACAGTAGAATGAAGTCTTTGCTTTTGGCAAACATTGATCCCTTGCACATACTGACATCATCTGGATCTTGATGCCAGCCCTAATCGGCTTTCACTGATTCCAACTGCCTCTCATGTGGCGATAGGAACCTGTGTAAACATTATAAATGACCACATTGGGAGCTCGTCCTTTTATGACAAGAACCAACAATGTTTGATCCTTTGAACTTCTCACAGTTTACAATTGCTAATACATCATTTTATAATGTTCCCAAACATCTTTATCATGATAAGATAATAATTAACAACAGACCAGACACTAACAACAAGCCAGTGAGCAACGACCTGCTGCTCTTGCACACATTACATTCACCTTGTCTCAGTCCACCAATGCCATTGTGACTCCATATAGCACTTTCATTATTAATGATATCATTATTAGCAGTAAACTGGATTGTATGCTCCTAACAGGTGATTGAAACATCGCCCACTAATTATAGTTCTGGATACAAACAGGAGCAGTGATGGAGTTGCTGTTGTATATGAGAACATTGTTCATTGTGAATCTGCGTCATGCATCTCTGCAAGAAACATTTAAAAAGTCATGAAATTGGAACGTGATCAATGGATTTTTATAATGAGCTATTGAGTCCAAATGCTACAAATGATATAAGACAGAAGAAGGAACAACAAATGAATCTGGAAACTATTTAATTGACCTTTGTGTCATAAAATAGCATATTTGAGGAATAGCATACTGCTTCATTCCAAATGTTTAAAAACGGAAAGAGAGCCAGAATCCATTTTTTATGTTTATCAGAAGAGGATTTCTGAAGAAAGGAACTGGTCGGGTCATGTATACAGTACTACACAAACTACACTATCTTACCTCATCCCTGCTGGTGTTTACATAAAATGGCCTCTGACTCAAACAAAAGCAGGAAGGCTCCTTGGAAACCGTGTGAAGAGAAGATTAGACTGATGAAGATGGGAAAGAGGATGGGAAAAAATCAAACTACGTAAATTTACAGGAAGAAGTTAAAATGCTAAAGAAAGAAAACTATAAGTGAAAAAGTTGTCTTTGTTTTTTCTTGGTTTCTGATTTTTCAGATTCTTAAATAGAAACTTTGTTAAGTTTTCTGAACTGTAGTTCTTTGCTTTTCATGTAATTCTACCTTTATATTTAGTTTCCAAAGATTTTTATGCAACCATTTCTAAATTTCTTACTCTCCATATTACTTGTGTTGTGCATAGTAAGGAGTGTTATCTGGTGTTTACTAAATCACCTATTGTAGAAATTGATAGGTTTAGGGCTTTAAAGGAAATTAACTTAATTCTTTTTGGGGGAGTTCGACATCACAACACAAAATTGAATCCATCAGTTTGTGGAATTTTGTCAGTCCTATCCTATCATTTCAATTTATGTGTGAAAAAATAAAATGGTAAATGGCTTGTATTTGTATAGCGCTTTACTAGTCCCTAAGGACCCCAAAGCACTTTGCACAACCAGTCATTCACCCATTGGTGATGGCAGCTACATTGTAGCCACAGCCACCCTGGGGCGCACTGACAGAGGCGAGGCTGCCGGACACTGGCGCCACCGGGCCCTCTGACCACCACCAGTAGGCAACGGGTGAAGTGTCTTGCCCAAGGACACAACGACCGAGACTGTCCAAGCCGGGGCTCGAACCGGCAACCTTCCGATTACAAGGCAAACTCCCAACTCTTGAGCCACGATCGCCCCCAAAGAGTCCTGAATCCTCAAAGCCCTCAAATCTCTTCACGCCTCACCTTACCCACAGAGAGATTCGGAACGCGAGGTCTGATTTTAGTCTGCAAGTTGATTCAGGAATTCCATTTGTCTTCACTTGGGCTAAGCTTTGACTGTGGAGATGGGATTTTGTTGGGTTTTTTTTTGTTTGGGAGCATGCCAAGTTTTGGAAAGATTTTTGGGCACGTCTGTGGGATGGTAGATGTTCCCTTCAATTGAATCACATTTCTCGCAAATCAGATGCTTATCTTGGATCGCTCGCAGTCATCAGTGCACGAGGAACTGTGGATGAAATCGTTATGAAGGATGTCTGGTTTGGATTCAGCTTTTTTAGGGTACCGCTGCCCACCCAGGTGGACTTGCTGATCTGGCTCTTGTAAAAAGGAAGTCTAGTCCACTTTGTCTCCCAGAGAAACCCAAATAAATTCTTTTTAATCAGCAGTGGATTCTTCAGGGGCTCATTTGGAAAGAATGTAATTGAAACTTAAGGTAACATTATTCATAAGGTAAATGTGCTTTGGTAAGCTTCATTTCTTTCTCTGGCCTTTGATATACTCGAGGGTGAACTTGCAGCAATTTGGGTGAAGACACAATTAGTTGGGCAGAAAATGGAAGTGGGCTCTGAGACTGTGACTGAACACCAGGAATTATAAAACGCACGCAGATTGGAAGCTATTTCAACAAATGATTAAATACGAACTCTCCGATATCATGAGAGCTCGTTGGCTCTCACTTCCTGTCTGTCCTCTTTCCTTCATGTTCGCTGCTTTTCTGCCAGCGCTGGCGTCTAACGCTCTTTGGAAGTGCTGAGGGGAAAAGGTCCTGAGTTCAGCTCCTCTGAAAGGGGATCTAAACCGCGTGCTAACAAGAATGCCAAGCCTAACAGGGACTGACAGCTCATCGCGCTGAGAACTGCTGTGTGCGTGTGTGTGCGCGAGGGTTGGGGGTTGGTGTCGGAGCGTGCCAAATATCTGTGTGCATTTATTATGAGAAGGCAAACATCCCCGGTGAAGCTTAATAACTCACTTATTTCTTCACACACATGCATGCAGGAATGCACCTACATAAACACACTCCGAGATGATGGGTAAATTGCACGCACACAATCACACAGGCGTATTGTCTACAGGCATCAATCAGTCAGGGATAATAATATTTAGGAATCTGATTGGAAATGTAAGGGATAACACCCCACACACACACACACACACACACACACACACACCTCCCACTTAACTGCATCATTGCCTTAACCACCAGCTTCTCTCTCTTCTCATCTATCTGGCCTCAGATGAAAAGCAGATGGATCAGACTCGAGTGGAAGAGACGCAAAATGAAATACACGAAGACGAATAAAACAGGCGTAAAGTCAGATTCGGGTTAAAGGGTCAGAATTAGACACCGGAGAGGAAAAAAACCCTCAAAAAATAAGACAGAGATAAAGTGAGAGGGTGCTAAAGAGAATGTAAGAGACAGAGAGCAGGAGAGCGCTCGAGAGAAAGTGAGAGAGACCGACAGACAGCGAGAGGAAGATAAAGGCAGCTGAGAGGTCAGGTCTGGAGCGAGGGAACAGGACGCCATTTTCAGATGAAAGGAATCCAACCAATCCCCTCAATGATAAACATGTGTCTGTATCACCCATCGCGAGATTCCGCTCTATTTGTGTATGTGTGTGTTTGCGAGACAAAGTGAATTCTAACACTGATAATTATGATTTGCACTTGTAGCAGTCACACTAGTGCTGCATGCGTGTTAATGGACACGGGCTATTTTACCCTCAGCACCAGAGAGTTAAGTGTTACATGCTTTTTTCTTCTCCCTACTCCTACTTTTGGTCTTGTCCTCACCTACATTTTCAGTTGATGTCCATGTGATGAATCATGGGATATGTAAACTTCAATAAGAACCAGAGATATAAAGTTCAGCCACGTTAGCTTACCATGTTAGCATGAAATCATGGGTATTGTTTTACTGAAGACTGATCTTAGCTTTTCATCTACAGTATAGCCATGAGCTGTATTGACTCTAAGGCTACATCCACACGTACCCGGGTATTTTTGAAAACGCAGATTTTTCTATGCGTTTGCACCTTTTGTCCACACGTAAACGGCGTTTTGGTCACTGAAAACGGAGATTTCTAAAAACTCCGGCCAGGGTGGATATTTTTGAAAACTCAGTTTTTGCGTTTACATGTGGACGAGAAAAACGGAGAAAACGCAGCGTCAAAGATGTGCGCATTTTTTGACGTCACACTGTGCGCCACGTTATTGTTTCGGTGAAATTAATTTCTACAATACTGTTACTGTTAATTGTTCTCTCTGCAGTGTTTAAATGCTTACATATACACACACAGTTACTGTCCCTCCACACATACCACTCGGTTCTGCTTCTATGCCCCAGCTTTGTTTACTTTTTCCCACCGAGGCTTCTAGACTTCTGATTGGCCAACATTTCTACACGGTTAGGAATATAGCGCCACCTGCTGCTTTGGCATGTTCCTAGCAGCGTTTTCCTTCATTTCTGCCTTTATGTGTGGACGGGATTTTCAAAAATACCCGTGTACGTGTGGACATAGCCTTAGAATGCCATTGCAGAAACGAGCAGGGAGAATTTTCAGTGAGAGCAGTCAGCCCTGTGAAAGTGACGGAAAGCGTGAGGAGATCTGACAGTGGGGTGAGGTGCTTTGCATTGAAAGGATCCAGCTGATGTAGCTTGATGATCTGGATGCCTTCTTCGTGACATCTGCCTAGTGGTTTACTAGTCTGCTCCATGTGAGACAAGACCCCGAGCTTGAACTGGGAGCATGTTGGGATCCTGCAAAACGAACTGGAAAACATTGCTGAGGAGAAAGACGTCTGAAATAACCTACTTAGCCTAATCCAATTACAACTAAGCAAATGGATGGATCCACAAGTCCACAAGTTCACAAGTACTCTGTTTAATCTGCACTGGTCACTTCACTTTATTGTTATTGATATTTATATTTAAAAGTGCAATACTGTAATTTTCTGCTGCTCATTCCTGTGCAATATCCCATCTGCCCTCCCGTCATATTTCTTTTCAAGATTTTCTTATTTAATCACTAGTGTACATATATTTATATTTATAGATACATATATATTTAGTCATCTTTTCTCTTTTACCATGTCTCTCTAATATTTTGCTCCTTACTATATTTATATTTTTTTATTATTTTATTATATTTTATTATATTTTATTATATTTTATTATATTTTCTCCTACTGTATCATGCTGCTGAGTGACTGCTGCTCGTCAAACACATTTCATTGCAATGTTGACCCGGTGCTAACTTGCATATGACAAATAAAACTGAAAACTGAAACTGAAACTGATATGATGGAGTGTGTCACTTTAAAATTGTGCTTATTTTCATTTCCTGCAAATATACAAAATACAGAAAAAGTGTATTTTTACAATCAATTTCCACAGAGATACTAAACTTAATGTAGGTCATACAAAGTCTCTTTGCTGGAAATGACAAATTGTGAAAAGAGAAACAACTCAGTCTTGAGGTGAGCACTGACATACACCATAAGCCACATTCTCTAATACGGAAATCCTGCGTTTTTGCCAAGAGCTTTAACCCTGATGATTTGGCGTTTTTGAGGTCGTTCAAATCACTTTAAAAGTAACACGAGCCAGCATTGCAAAAACAAAACATTTAGTTTTCCATAATTCTTTCAAATCGAACAAACACTTTCTCCGCTCTCACCCTTTCCTCTTCGTTCATTCAGGGAGTTGAGGTTGCCTCACTCCACCATCTCACCCCCCCAGAGACTAAGGTTGAGAGAAGGGCCTCTGTGGCTCTCTGTTGACTCGGCCACCTTCTTGGGACGTTTCCATAGCCACTGCCAGCCCGGCCTGAAATGAACCAGGTGGGGGTGCTGATGAGAGTGGGGGAGGTTATGTGGGCAGAGAGGATAGAGAGCCCAGGGGTGAGTAGAGAAAATGTTAGTGACCTAAAGTGATTAGGAAAAAAGAAGGGGCGGATATTATTTTGAAATGGTACACGTTCTGTAACGTGTCCCTTTTGTTCTAAATGTAAACTTCAGTGTCTCTCGATGGGCTTTTTAAACAGTCGTTGAGGTGCAGCATCTGTTTGAATGAGCATGTATGTTTATACCAGTGTGTGTCGAATCGCCTGTTATGGTATTTTCACAACAATGGTGGCGGTGGACAGGGTACAATCATTCTCTTCTATTCTTCTGTCGTAACCCTGAACTGTGTAAAGCATCTGTCAGCAACCCCCTTGTGTGTATGTGTCTGCGTGGAGCCATTGAAACCACGGCTACTCACCCATAACCACACTAACGATTGGGTCACTGGCCCAGACCCAGGCATGCAGGAGAACATATAAACACACACAGACTGTGCCACTGCTTGATGTGGCTCAATTTCGACTCAACTGACCGTGACAGATATCGTTTTCAGTTAACCCCGAGTCGATAACATCATCTTTTTCTGACACGTTCTCCTTTTAGTTAACGCGCCGGAGCCACAGCCTCAACTTCGACACTTAATTACTGTCAAAACCAGCGTGTAGGTCCTACTAAACCAACAATTATCTAGTAAAATCCCAGTGTTAATTAAGATAGGCTTGGGCCCAGCAGGGTGTGTGGTGAGATGAGAGCTGAGAGCTCGGTGTGGAAAAAGAGACTCTTGTATGTTTAGACTATGCCAGTAATGCATATATACATATAAATAAATGATAATATGCAAAGATTAGGTTCAGACAAACATATGGGGAAAACACAGGGACGGCAAATGACGTCTTAAGATAAAATAAGGCAAATAAAGAGCTCCAGTAAACCACAGCAGCTTTGATAGGAAATTCTTTTCTGTGCCCTGAAATTTAGCCTATTACCTGTGATGTGTCTGTGGGAATGTTTCCCTGTTTTTTTAACCAATTACTATTCTGTTGTTGTGTCTGTCATAATCAGTGTTGGTCAAGTTACTTGAAAAAAGTAATCAGTAACTAATTACTGATTACTTCCCCAAAAAAGTAATCCCGTTACTTTACTGATTACTTAATTTCAAAAGTAATTAATTACTTAGTTACTTAGTTACTTTTTAAAAACACGATTTACAACCTGAATAGGTGATAAAGCGATAGATCTTTCAGCCCAATTCTACTTTTTCTGAATAATCCATCATACAAAATGTAATCAAATGGAAAAGTCTCTTTTTAAAACTTGTTTTATTAGTTTTAATCTTTTAACTTTATGCATCAAGCAAAAATTAAATAATATGCAACATTCTCTGACTGGAAGAAATTTGTTTAATATTTAAACCTATTTTCTGCACATTCCAGCACATAAAATATTTTTTTTTGTGTTTACACTCAGTCTTTCAAATAGATGCAAGTAAAACACAGCAGAAAATAAATAAAGTCAAAGACTAGCGGTCCTGTTGCTCTATTTTCACCTGTAAAGCAGGAGTGGGGTAGGCGGAGGTTTACCCTGGTGCAGGTGTGCCGCGGTCAGTGGAAGAATCCGCGAGTTTCTCTGTGAGTTTCCCATTACGTCGTAGCTACTCGGTGCTTGTTTGGAAGTTTAGGGGTTTTTTCGCTGTAAAAAGAAGTTTTCTTCCCACGCACAACGGACACTAATGTTTTTGTCACTTTTTATGGAATCAAACTCAAAGTAAGGTCAGTACTTCCACGCTTTAAACGCTGCACGCTCATACTCTCTCCGCACTCGATATATGATCCATTGTTGATCTGCAGACAGCTGTTGTCACAAACGTCGCACTCGCTTACGTCACTGTCATGAGACATTCTCGCAAAAAAATCACAGTTTTAGTAACGCAGTGACGCAGCGTTCCTACGGGAAAGTAACGGTAATCTAATTACCGTTTTTGCAATAGTAATCCCTTACTTTACTCATTACCTGAAAAAAGTAATCAGATTACAGTAACGCGTTACTGCCCATCTCTGGTCATAATGCCTTTATTATTTTGTAATACACAAGCTTCAGTTTTGCGACCAAATTGGGGACTTTACCTGTCTCCTTTAGAGCAAAGGCATACATAGAGCACTATTTGGCAAAACATGTGTTTTCCTAGTTCTATTAGTTGCTTTACTTGTGAGAACTAACTTTAGCTCTCCCTCCCCCGAAAGAAGAAAAGATTTCCCAATCCCTCCCAGCTTACTAAAAAAAGCATATTTTGTAATTTGAAATAGACGATGATACACCACAAAGCGAACCCATAAGTGCCCACGGTGACACAAATGTCACAAATGATCTGGAAAATATTCCTTATACAGTTTAGTCTTTCACTTACTTCATTACTCATTAAGTCCCCAAAGAACACGATGCAGTCATGTAACACTGGATGAATTTCCATCACTTCCAGTGCAGGGCTGTGCAATTTGAAGCATATATAAACAAATGCAAGCAAAATTTATGAAATGTTGTCAAAAGTACTTCATTTTTTCATAATATACTTTATAAAATACTTTATACTTCAGCTTTGGTAGTTAAAACGAATAAGAGTGTGTCCTAATTTGCTGTAATTTTTATTTATTTATGCATTTGTTTATCTCAAATAGATTTAGTGATTTAAGTACCACAGATGAAAATAAACCCTGGCTAACAAACTGTAACCTCCCAAGGAAAGTTTCTTGAAAAAGTAAATATTGAGTGCACATTTAGTGGACCGGGTGTCACACCTCCACATGGTCTTCATAGCCCCCTGGAGTATTTTAAAAAAGGTCATAGCAGCAGAGGTGCTTGAAGGGAACAGACAGATTTATACACTGTACAAAAATCTGGATGTCACAGTAACAAATCTGGGAAAAAGCATAAATTTAACATGGAAATACAAATAAAAAGGCAAAACTGTGCTCCTATGCAACAAAAATAAAAAATAAATAAAAATCCAACAATATGTCAATTAACTATAAATACCTAATGTAACATATGTGCAACATTATTATTTGCCACTTGGGCAGAGTATTCAAAGAAAATAAGGTCTGATGATGTTCTTTTAAAGAGAAATAGTTCCATGTTTCTATGAGTTAAGGATGTTTGCCTATACTCTAAATATTGCGTGTGGATTACTTATGGCTAATTGCGTTAGCCTCATTTATTTATTTTTATTTATTTATTTATTTTTAGAAAGAGGGGCAATACATATTAGTGAACATTTTAACAAATGTAAATATGCCAGATTATAGCCTTGGGCTAATTTCCATCTGCGGACCCTCTGGCAGGTTGGTGTTAAACACAAGTTAGTAAAAACATACAGAGACACTATTTACAGGTCATGTGACGAGGACAAAAACAGTGATCACATTATACTAGAACAAACAATGACAAGGAGAGTGGACACAGAGGACAGTATAGATAACAATAATGGAAACACATCAATTATATTGCACAAACCCCAGTATTGCACATGCCCTCACCGTCGTGATATTGCGTTCACCCATTGCACTAACAGTTGTTTCCCTTTTTGTAACACACTAACTCTTTTTCCCGTCCAATATAAAGCATGATTATTAAACATGATCACATGTTCGTGTGTCCCTCAGCCGCCCTTTTAAGTGACTCTTAAAGATGGGTAGACTTGTACTTTCCCTCACTGACAGTGGAAGACTATTCCAGAAGCTCACTCCCTGATATGACAGAGCATCTGTGAAAAGGTGGTCCGCCTGAATGCCAGTTCACAATCACCTCTAACAGTGGCTCGAGTCAGTCGAGACCCGGCAACACTGCTAGACTTGGTGGAGGCACCAGACCACGTATAACTTTGTATATTAGACAGGCAGATTTAAATAATTTGAAATTAGTAAAATTTAAAAACTTGTATTTTTCTAAAATTTGACAATGGTGATATGAAAAGGGTTTTTTATCTAATATTTTCAATGCTCTTTTGTAGCATACTTCGATACCCCATAACCTAGACTTTCAGCTGTAGCCACACAATGAAACCAAACCAGGCTGAGATTCCTTTTTTTGCAGGATAATGTCATTAATGCATCCTAGAAAAGGAACAACGCTTCTTTTCTGTCTCCAAAATGAAAACTAGCAGCTCTAGGATGTAAGTGCAGACAATTCGTGACACCCGTCTATGGTCATTGTCAGTGTTTTTGCCCATGTCGAGTCTATCTGGACTGTGCTCTGGTCACAGATAAGCAGCAGTGAGGAGTCCACAATTAACTTGGGCTCAATGCAATCTCCTCCGCTTAACTGGTGGTGTGACTGAGTGTGTTTGAGAAGTGTATGAGACATGGCGCTATCAGAAAAGCTGTCTCACTAGAAAACACGTTTCAATGGAATGACATTTTAGGGGAAAAGAGATGAGCGAAGCTTTCGATGCTTGTTGCATGACTACAACATTTTTTAATGAATGTGTATGCACTCAATCATCCAGGTAAGGAAATCCCAAAAAGTTGATTAGCTTCATTTGGAAGTAGCGTTTTCAGGAAAACGCATCATTCATCTGGACTAGAATCAACATTTTGGGAGAATCTCTGTTTGCTTTTGTGACTGACTAGGGTCAGCCCGACTGACTACTTGGTTCAGTGATTTTAGCAGCTCAGCTTCCTGGTGTGAACAGGCCTTAAGATTGATATTAAACTTAAGAACACTGATAAATGGCAGAAAACTAACTGAAATTGTTTCCTAAGCTGAACAAATATGATGTATTTAGTTGATTTTCACTCATTTTGAGCCCCCAAAAAGCAGAAAACCAAACTTTGACTCCTACTCAAAGGTATAACACTATACGTTGTACTAATCTGTGCTACGAGCCATTCCAAGGGTTTTATTATTTGCCTTCCAGTGAAGACAAAGTGCAGAAGTTGTAATCTTGTTTATCCAGTACTCCTCCCGTCTGCTTCAACATTCCTCTCTATCGGTGTGGCCTCTTTGATGATTTGTGGCCCATTTAAAGCCACAATCATGTGATCTCATGGTTAAAGTGACCACAAAACCTCAGCACGGCTGACCAAGTCTGCTTTTAAGCCACCGAGGGCTTCGCAGATGCGTACACCAACACGCGCTCGCTGTTTCGAATACATCCAGAAAGATGTAGGGGGGGCGGAAAGCGCAGACACGTGTATATGTGCCTACATATGTAGAACTCATACCTACTGTATACACACATGCTCAACTGTGGTTACTTCCCACAGACTGATCCCCTTTGCCAGAAACTTGCGCTGGTCCAAACCCAATGTTTTCCTTAATAGAGGGTATGAGCGCTAAAACTATTAGAGGCAGCAATAATAGTCTTAATCATATTGGATTTCTTCATACCAAGCACTTTCCCTGGGAGGCTGTAGGAATACAGATGAATACAGATGAATACAGATGTGACGTGTAAGCAACTGTCTGTGCACGAAAAACAGAAATCAAGACAAAAGAAATAATACATACTGTACATGTATGATGGTATATAGCATCAGCTTTTCACTTGTGAGGATGGATAGCAAAGCAAGCCACAGGTTTGTTTGTTTGTTTGTTTTTAATTGTACGTTTTATTACACAGGAAACTGTGCATGATATTTACATGTGTTTGTTGATATGCATACTTTAGATTCTGATGATATTTTTATGCAAAAGGGGGGTTTGGTTGTGGAGAGTCACACATTTAGACATCTAACAAAGACAATTCCACAATAAAGGACCAGCCAAGAATGTGACAGGGCGAAATAAAACTGGCAGATGAAATATGTGTCTCAGCTACATGAACGATTAATTTCATATGGGCAGCAGATGTGGTCATATTTAATTCCCTGTTGGTCCTGTGCAAGCTTCATCATATTATAGCTCCTGTTTGATGGGGTGCACAAATACATACAAGCGAAGCTGGTAAGCTCAATAACGTTCGCCTAGGTCTCCATACGCTGTTAGTCTGTGATTCTCTCTCACACACACACACGTGCACACGCACACACACACCTACAGAAAAATGAATCAAGGTTGTTAATAAATTAAGGAGATTGTAAAAACATACTCTAAGCCCTGGCTGAGGCTCAAATCAACAGCACCGAGTGCCTAAACGTCAGATTTATGAAATAATTAGAGTCTCGTGAGAGTAGTTAAATGCCCGGTCTCTGATGTCACAGCCAGCGTCCCTCCAAGTCAAGGCCAACTAGACGAGGAGCTACTAATCTATGGCCAGCATTACTGCAACCTCCTCCGCCACATGCTATCCAGACTCTGCCTTCCACCTCCAAAACCACTGGCAGCATCGAGGAATTAATTCCCATATCCTATCACCGGGCTTTCTTCCCCTCACCCCCTTTACTGCCTCCCGCTTGGTGCTTCAGTGAGTTTTCCTGTCTGTTTGTTTGTCTGTTTTGCTGTCTCCATATTGGCTTCCCTTTCTCTTCCACAAACACAAAATACATTTATTTTTCTCTGTCCCACACAAACACGCTTAAACGCTCGTAAAATACACGCTTCCCCCAACACTGAATTGCTCTGATGATGCAGGCAGGGGCTTATTTATGGGCTGCTCGTAAACATGATTAATTCCTCTTTGGTACAATTTCCAGCGCGGGCCTTATGTCTGATTTAGCTGTCAGCATGAACAGAAACTGTTAATTAATTGTGGTGTGGAAAAGCGAAAGGTTCTTAAACTCAGTAATTAAGAGTAGCACCAGGGACGGCTGGCTGATGTACAGACTACATAAATCACGTCTTCCTCCTCAAAACTGCGACTGTTAAACACATTCTGATCACAGGAGAACAAAGAAAACGGATTTTGGACCAAATGCAAAAAGCTGGAAGTCACATTACAGATTTTTAATATCAGATAAGGGACCATTACAACAATACAGCTCATCAAATGCAACTGTGTTTTTGTTGCATTTCAGGAGATGTCCTGAAAGCTTTTGTGGAGGGACGTTAAACACTATAATTGAAATTGTGAAATGATTTTCATAGGAACATCAGGAAATGCTGTTATACCACCTCGTTTTCAGTTTGACTCAACGCCTCATGTTGTGTTTCCCCAGACTTTTCATTTGATCATCATCACCAGAGTTTTCACTCCTCAGTGGAGGTTGTTGGCTGCCATTTAAACGACTGTGTGAAGTTGGTTAAGGGTGTGTGTGTGTGGGTTTATTTGTCTGTGTTTGTGCCATATCTCTCGTCATGTATTGTGCAAATGGATTTAGCGGATTAGCTGTAACAAGATTTTCCCAGTCAATCCAGGACATGGAAACAGACTGTTAGTCTGTTATAATTATATAACTATGAAGTTCCTTGATTCTGCTACAAGGTGTTTTTTCAAACTGGTGCCTTGATGAAGAAGCCTTCAGCTTCAAATCCCTTTTTCTTTTTGGCATAACTAGAAAAAACAGTCATTCAATTCAATTCAATTTTATTTATATAGCGCCAAATCACAACAAACGTCGCCTCCAGGCGCTTTATATTGTACAAGATGTACAAATATAAAGCACCTTGAAGCACCTTGAGTAGCCTGGCTACAGTGCTGAAGAGAAACCTGGGGTTGTTCTTATTTTCTTCAATCAGTGATGAGTAGTAAGATGTTCTGGCTTTGCGGAGGGCTTTCTTATAAAGCAACAAACTATTTCTTCAGGCTAAATGATGATCCTCTAAATTTGTGACACGCCATTTCCTCTCCAGGTTACGAGTCATCTGCTTTAGGCTACGTGTTTGAGAATTATACCACAGAGTCAGGTACTTCTGATTTGAGTTTTTAGTTTTCACTGGAGCTACAGTATCCAGAGTCGTACGTAGTGAGGAAGTAAAATTATTAACAAGATAATCGACCTCTGTTGGGGTAGCGTTCAGATAGCTGCTCTGCTCTGTGTTGGTACAGGGCATTGACGATGATAACAGTGGATGGATTATATTCTTAAACTTAGTTACAGCGCTTTCAGAAAGACATCTACTGTGATAAAGTCTACTCTTCACTGCGCTTTCAGAAAGACATCTACTGTGATAACGTCTACTCTCCACTGCTGTGTAATCAATTATTCTAAATGTAAATGTTATCAGGAAATGATCAGACAGGAGAGGGTTTTCAGGAAACACTGTTAAATGTTCAGTTTCTATGCCATATGTTAACACAAGATCTAGAGTGTGATTAAAGTGGTGGGTGGGTTCTTTTACATTTTGAGAGAAACCAATTGAGTCTAATAACAGATTAAATGCCATGTTGAGGCTGTCATTTTTAGCATCAACATGGATGTTAAAATCACCCACAATAATTATTTTATCTGAGCTCAGAACTAAATTAGATAAAAAGTCTGAGAAATCAGAGAGAAACTCTGTGTAAGGCCCAGGTAAGACTGGTTTCTGAGTTTCACAGCTGGGGTGGACGAGGTCATTGTCTCCTCACTGAAGAATTACACGTTTGGAGAGACAGCCCTGTCAGTGATGTTATGCTATAATGCACCACTGCCAAAGGACACCTTCACCATAACTAAGGCATTCATCCCAATGACACACACACACACACATAAAATTACAATGGACAGAATGTGATGGATAAGATGCAGTTAATACATTTTCCAACACTTTAAACACATGTTCTGTCTGTCAGACACATCAGAAATCTCTTTGGTGGTCCCACAGTTTTTAAGCACTGGCAAGTCTTGGTTGGCAGTATTTGGGAGGGTTGTAAATATTTGTGTGTGTGTGTGTTAGGAATCGGGGGAAGGGGGGTTCATTCATGTTCTGTGTAAATTAGCTTTTTCTCACTGAATTATCATTTGAACTTCCTCATTGATGCGCCGACAGAAGTTTTGCAAGCGATCAAGCAGCTTGACCTTCCCTTACAGTGTTATTTCCACCCCTGTATTCAACACAAACTGATGCACATCCAACAGTTGTTCACAGTCTGTGTCTGCACGGTTCGCATTACAGTCTCCCTCTGTTTTTCCCGCAGAGTGAATCGCTTGCATGAAATCGAACATTTCTCCTGCTGATTTACCATGAAATGGTGTGCTTGTGTGGGATTACGCTGCGTTAGCTTCAGTAAGTCTAACGGAGGCGTGACCGAGAGGGAGAAAGCGGGGGAAGAGTCTGGTCCACTTACTGCTACTTCTGCTGCTCCAGTCTATTACACAGTCAGAGCACTGTGCAATTTGGACAAACTCTTTAGTGAAGACAGACATTTATGGAAACACAAATACACAGCATCCACACACAAGCATTGAATTACAAGTGCATGGGTCCTTAACCGAGAGCGAGTGTGTACGATGTGGAAGCACAGGAAGGAAGAAGGACTTGAAAGCTAAATAAACATAGATCAGTGACAGTGGTGGAAGGAGAGCCGGCATCAAATGAAAGAAAAGAGTGAAAGAGTGTGAGAGGGATGTGTGGGAGAGAGATGAAGGATAGAACTATATAATCTAGAGATTTGTGGCCGCAAGTAGATAACCTGGTTTGGGAAAGAGAGCAAGGCTGGTGATTGAGGGTTTGGAGGGATGGAGGGACAGATCTGAGGATGGAGGTGCAGTGGGAAGATAAAAAGAAGGTGCCAGCAGAAGACTTAACCAGCCATCCGTACTTCGGATAAGTTAGAAAAAGAAGAGGAGGTGAGGGGCAGTAAGTTTGCTCCTTCCTTTCTTCTTTCTACCTCTCCTGGTTAACTGTAAACATCTGGCCTTTTGTCCTGTTTTTCATCTTTTTAACATTATGCCTCCTGCCCTTTCCCACCCTTTCTTCTCACATTAAGTCATCTCTCCACCTTATTTTCCTCAACTTACCTTCATTCTTTCTACTGCATTAAACTCTAAAGTGTCCACCATTCTGCAAGTACAATTTGCCTGTTCACTAATGCAAATATGAACAAGTCAGTGTAGGACGCCTGCCGAGGTGTACATACACACAGAAACTGAAGTAGTAATTTATTTCTCAAACAGGGGGGAAAAATCAAATAGACAAACCTGGCATGACAGTGTTTGAATATCAGAAATGATTTGTGATGGTTGAGGGCTACACTTGAGCACGCAACCACAGAAACGTCTGCAAGGATTCTTTTCTTGAAACGAATTCGGTCACATGCACCAGCTCTTGTGAGCTGTACAGATACTTGACGATTCTCAGTCTGGACGCATTGTTTCGCCCAATACACAATTTATGTTCATGCAGCAGATTATTTGCCGCTCTCGTGTTCCAGCCGGCTCTCTGATGTGGACTTTGCAAGGAACAAATCACTCTTAGAGAATTATACTGTCTAAAGCTATTAGTCCAACCAAAGCAGACTGGAGAAGATAAGAGAGAGTAGTCGGGTCCTGGTTTGAGGCCGGGGAGGCATGTTTTAAACATACACGGCTGTTTCTGTCGGCTCTTTTCTCATGCTGTGGAGAAGACCCAGCTCATCTGGTTTGTATAGCATCACACATCATAATGGAGCCGGATAAATCCAATGGAATTCAATGAGAGTTTTTCCCCTTGGAAAAAATGTGAATACAAAATGTGTTAGGATTAGAGGAGGCTGTGAAGTTTGAAGTGGACTGTGAGTTTGAGATGAGATGTGGTTACAATGACTTCATCTAGTCTACATCTTAAGTAGGGTAAAACGTTTCATTTTATTTCTTTATAACAAATTAAGAAACCCGATGTTAAGTGGATGATTTCATTTATTTGATCAAACAATCAATTTTCTTAATCAACTTATCCAAGTCAGGGTCACAGGGATAGGTTGCCCTAAGACAGCCTATTCCAGGGGTGGGCAATTCCAGGCCTGCAGGTTTTAGATCTCACCTTGGGTCAACACACCTGAATCACATGATTAGTTCGTTACCAGGCCTCTGGAGAACTGCAGGACATGTTGAGGAGATAATTTAGTCATTTAAATCAGCTGTGTTGGTTCAAGGACACATCTAAAACCTGCAGGGACACCGGCCCTCGAGGCCTGGAGTTGCCCACCCCTGCCTATTCCATCTGCCACATCCATTCATGCTCACATTTAAACAAGACTAATTACAGAAGCAAGACATTTTTACATGAAAACAAGTCTTAGAAATGAGTTAATTACCAGACCTGTTCAGCTCTTTGGTTTTCTCTGATTGTACTAATAGTCCTGGGCAAAGATTAGGCACTATTAGCATGACCCTACATTCATGAAAATCCAATATCTTGAGTTGGAAAGTTGTTCATCTGACTTCTAGGTCACTATATGGTCGGAGTTAACCAATCAAAAGTACTTATTGTCATCTAAATAACTCTGATGTTATGATGCCAACCTGACTTCCAGTGTTGTTTTTCCCATTTCAGTTTGTGTTCATATGAAATTTACCAGTCAGATAAGACATTATTATATTACACCCAAATCTGATGGTTGTTGCTTCAGATATTCAGATAGAAATTATGTGACTTATGAAATTAGCAATTTCACTTGTTGCCTAATAAAGTTGTATTTAAAACCTTTTTAAGGCCTTTTGTGGGCTTCATTAAAAAAACAGCTGTCAACACCTGTTTCCCCAGCACCTCATAAACACAGAAGGTGTTTTTCTCCAGTTCTGAATGAAGATCATTTATGGACCCTAACAGTTACAGAACAGCCCTCATTTTAGCAGGTTGTGTAAGCTGCAACAAATAATACATCATTTTGAACACTTTCAATACACAAAAATATCAATTTTAATTTGTTATTTTATTTACATAAAACAGCATGAACTGACTTGCAGCCACTTTGGTCCTAAGTGCTTGTGAAGCACTACCATTTAACCACCTTATAAAATAGTTTCACAAACAGGTGTTAACATTCAGTAGAGACAGAACAGTGTGTTGTTTTTCTGACTCCCTGTAAATGGGTGCCTGCCAGGGCTTGAAAACCTACTATAATACTCAAAAAACTCTGCTAACACAGGTACATCTTAGGTCTGCGAATGTTCTGATCCATATCAGATGTTATGACGTCATCAGGTTGCCTTGCGACTACCTGTTAACAGGCTAAAATGGCTCGTGTGTAACTTTTGAGCACCAACAAAAAAACATAGTGACATTTTTATTTCACAAAAATAGCATGTGATTTCTATCCACAGAACATGAATTATGTATGATATAATAATAATAATAATAATAATAATAATAATAATAATAATAATAATAATAATAATGGATTGGATTTATATAGCGCTTTTCAAGGCTCCCAAAGCGCTTTACTTCAGACTGATCAGAATGCTGCAGCACGTCTCTTAACAGGCACCAAGAGAAGATCGCATATCACTCCAGTCTTGGCCTCCCTTCACTGGTTGCCTGTAAATTTTAGGTTTCATTTTAAAATTTTAGTTCTAACCTTTAGGGCCCTACATGGTCAGGCTCCTCAATATTTATCTGAACCACATACATCTTCTCGGGCTTTAAGGTCATTAGATCAGAGACTGCTGGTGGTACCGCGCACTCGTTTTAAAACTCGTGGTAATCGGGCCTTTCAGACTGTGGCACCACGGTTGTGGAATTCTCTCCCACTGTCTCTTCGCTGCACGGACTCCATTGATTCTTTTAAGAAACAGCTGAAGACATTTTTATTTAGAAAAGCATTTGATTAATTTCTTCTTATGCTGTTTTTATAGTTTTATTGTTTGACATTGTTTTATTTACTGTTATATTGTTTTTATATTCCCATTTCCTGTGTTGTAAAGCACTTTGGGATTTTTATCTGTGAAAAGCGCTATATAAATAAAACTTACTTACGTACTTACTTACTTACTTACGTACTTACTTACTTACTTACGTACTTACTTACTTATGTACTTACTTACGTACTTACTTACTTACGTACTTACTTACGTACTTACTTACATACTTACTTACTTACGTACTTACTTACGTACTTACTTACTTATGTACTTACTTATGTACTTACTTACTTACATACTTACTTACTTACATACTTACTTACTTACGTACTTACTTACGTACTTACGTACTTACTTACGTACGTACTTACTTACATACTTACTTACTTACTTACTTACGTACTTACTTACTTACTTACATACTTACTTACTTACGTACTTACTTACTTACTTACGTACTTACTTACTTACTTACGTACTTACTTACTTATGTACTTACTTACGTACTTACTTACTTACATACTTACTTACTTACTTACTTACATACTTACTTACTTACGTACTTACTTACGTACTTACGTACTTACTTACGTACGTACTTACTTACTTACTTACGTACTTACTTACTTACGTACTTACTTACGTACTTACTTACTTACGTACTTACTTACTTACTTACATACTTACTTACTTACATACTTACTTACGTACTTACTTACTTACGTACTTACTTACTTACTTACTTACTTACATACTTACTTACTTACGTACTTACTTACGTACTTACTTACGTACGTACTTACTTACTTACTTACTTACTTACTTACGTACTTACTTACGTACTTACTTACTTACTTACTTACATACTTACTTACTTACGTACTTACTTACGTACTTACTTACTTACATACTTACTTACTTACATACTTACTTACTTACGTACTTACTTACGTACTTACTTATTTACGTACTTACTTACTTACTTACTTACGTACTTACGTCGCGCTGGAATACTGGAGTGGCTCACCAAAAACAGGATTTCCAGTTTTATTATGCTGTTGTCAAATATGGGTTATTTAAAAAAAAAAACAAGGCAAAAAAGAGGGAATGAAAAGAAATATACGTGCAGTTAATTTCCTGCTATTAAACGTGATATGACTGATAAAGGTGCGTATGAAAACCAAGTAAGATTTTTGAAATTGTAGGGTGTCTACCTCTTTCTCTTTCACATTTCTTAATATTATTACCAACATAAGGCGGTCTTGCCAGGTGGGCCAGCTGGGGGGGCAAACTAATTTTGAATGGGTGGCCAGTGTCCTCAACAGACTAAATTCACAGATCAAACAAAATGGTAGCATAGACATGTACTAGTGATGCAAACGAGAGCAGTGAGAGTGAATCATTTCAGAGTTGGAGCTGTAAAACAAAACTTGAACTAAAGGTTGGTAAGACGCTATAAAACTGAAACTGAGCCTCTTATTCATCTGATCTGTTGTTAACATGTCGTATTATGCAATAGCGCAGCTTAAAATTTATAAGCATATTTGAACATGTATTAATTTCAGATAGAAATCAGATGGGTGGACAGTTTTCCCCTTCTCCACCTGTCTTTAATTATTCCCGTAATCTTGTCGTGTGCTGTGCTCATGTTTTTGCACGCAAACGTCTTCCTGTTCAACAGCACCTTGATGTTGATAGAAAACAAAAATCAACACAATTTCACTCTGTAATTTTCCAAAAGTCTTTACAACCCCGCATTACTTACCAGTGGGCATTCACAGCGAGGGAACCAGCTGTCTGCTTTTTCAGTTAGGATCAAGTGATACTTTATTATTTTCTCTGTGTTCTGGGGAGGCAGGAAAGCTGGGATGACTGGCGCAGCTGCAGTGCTGCCAAGTCAAACAGCAGGGTTTATTTGTGGACAAGTGTAGGGGCGACACCCACCCCCCCATTCGCTGGAGACGCTTATTAAGAGTAGAGACAGGAGGTGCTGGAGACTGTAGGGGTGTATATAGAATAAGTGTGTATGTGGGTGCCTATAGGAAAAGATAAACAAGAGAAGAAGAGCAAGAGAAGGAAGGACAACAATTGAGCTAGTCTTTGGAGGAAGAAGAAGAAAAAGTCGAGTTGTTAATGGATGTCAAAGACTATTTTCTTTTTTTACCTTACCAAACTTAAAAGAGAGATGTCTCTCTTGATTAAATGCCCACCCTCTGCCTCAGAAAGGAAATCAGATGGGATGGAATGAAGGAGGGGAAAGCTGGGAAGCAGCAGGCCTCTGCCACTTGGATTGTCCCTCTGGTAATCCCTGGATTTCCTGGGTTGAGACAGGAGGTAGAACAGGCACGGTGAGAGACTTAGTGAGACAGAAGGAGAATGAGAGCAAAAGGAAGTGGGACTAGAAGCAGAGACAAAGGGGAGGCAATATTCCTAACACTGGTGCTGTGTTGTGATTTCTGCAATGTGTGGTTTGTATACAGGTATTGCTCAAAGAGTGGTGTGTGTAATCATTAGCATCTGTGCTTATGGGTGGTTGTATATTTTTTTTGGAGTGTTCATGCATGTGTTTCTGTTGTGGGTATTAACTGCAATAAAGATTTGGAAGAAAGCGGTGATCTGGCTTGCTGTAGCTCATGCCAGATGTCACGAGTTGAAAGTGCTGCTTACCTTCAAGTACGCAAAAGATACATTCAACAAAAAAAGGGCGCCAAAGGGTATTAAAACTATTTTGGCAATGCTCTGACATTGGAGATTACATATAAGAGTTTTATGCTTGAATGTTGCCTTTACAGCCCCTGACAGGTTACACGATTGTCTAGGAATGAAACAGAGGGGATCAGGTCTTGAGGGCCTCCTTGATAAAACTGTGCGAAACAACAGTGAAGCTAACACACAAGAACATCCGCACAACTTTGATGTGGTCTTGTGTTGAGTATGTTTCCACACTAATGTATCCAAGGTGCTTTTGGATTTTGGATGGGGGGTAAAATTTTAAACAACTGGAGGCTTTTGAAATAGCTGCGCCACTACTGCATGCACATGCAAACATACAGTGCAGTTTAAAAGAAAAGGGTTGTTTTTTTAACTTTTTGGGAGCTTCTCTTTGGGGAACAGGGAAGAGACAGTGCACTTATCCTTGTAGGGATGTTATTTCAACTTGCTTACTTTTATCGTTCAGTCACCCTAGGGTGCTGTGAACCCAAATCTCCTTTTGTATTCAGTAGCTGAAACCCACAGGAGGAAGCCAGCTTGGCCCAGAGAAACCCAGCAGTGTTGTCCTGGGTCAGGGGTCGAGCTCTTCTCTTTCAGGTAATGAAACACAAGCAGCTCTCAGGGAGAAGAGATTGGTCGAGGGGAACACACCACTCTGAACTGTTTTCTTTATAAGGAACTGTTTAAACAGGCAGTAATAAAAGCAGTGTGAAATAACTGAATTTCCATTCGCTTCTGATGGCTTGAGTTTATACCAAAGGTACAACAAAGCTTTTAGTTATTTACTAACACAATAAATTAATTAAAAGGGAACTCCTTGGACAGATGTGATGGGCTAAATTAGGGCTGTTCGATATAACGATATATAAACGTCTATCGTTTCATTTCGTGGTGTCGCAAAATAAACTGTTTACGGCAATATTTTTAATCGTTTTGATGGTCACTGTAGTGGTTATATTAATTTCTTAAAGTTCTCTCTTTCTGTTATATTTTATATAACCACACTACAGGCGGACAAGCGCCTGTTGTTATGCGTTGTCGTTAGCAACAACGACGGTAACACCATCTCGTGTCCGCTTGTTTATGTTCCACATAAACCTTTCACAATAAAGCTCAAGATCCTGTTGAGACTTTTCAAAATAAACTGAATCACGTGAAAGAGCAGATTATTTACGGATGAGAATTAAAAAAGAGCCGTCAGGTGCTAAAAAATAAACCTTAGACTCAAACGTTAGAACAGGCTTTTCCCCGCAGCACGCCGTGTAATAAATACTCACAAAGAAAACCGCGCCGTTACAACTTATGTCTAAAAATGTGTAGTTTCATGCATCAGTTAAAACACTCAACTCCAGGTACATGACGCGCAGCTGGAAACACTTCCTGCAAGACGAGCTGCCCGAGATTCACAGAATTTACAGAAAATGTTACATTTTTATGATTTATATCGTTATCGGACGATAGATGTCTTAATATCGGGATTTTGGTCATATCGCACAGCCCTAGGCTAAATGTGACTTACATCTGTATTAGCCTATTACCCTTCAGTCCAATTTCAAGAGCCGGGAAGTCGTTCATTCAACTTCTAGATCACTTTACACTGATATCACGAGCTAATCGCAATCTTCTTGCTATCAGCCACAATATCTAATTTGATTGGTCATATTTTTGATACGATGTCAACAACAGAGCAACTCTCGTGACAGAATTTTCTGGCTTCTCGGGCTGTTTTTTTTCCCAACTTCAGCTGGTTTTCATGGAAACTCATTTCTCATATTATACTGACATCACATCAATGCACAGAAATGTAGACAAACCTCAGACCAAACTGCAGGTGGTCAAGTTGCATCGTGGGCAACATAGACATCTGATTTTGACAAGGAAGAATGTGTGACATAATAACCATTGCAGTATGCTGCCAGTTTGCTAATTTTCTATTTTAATTACCACACAAAACCAACAGACCAGCAGCAACATGTGTTTTTACTCATTTTATTTATGCAATCTTTAACTCTTGTTAGCTGCTGGTTTCACTCACAAAGATAATGTCGCAGGATGATATTAAATCACATTATTTAACTACAAGAAACTGAAAAAAACTGCCTTATTAAAATAAGCAGTCATGTGCAGGAAACTACAACTCTTTTAATTGGTATGTTTTCAGTGCCACTTGCATGTCTTACTATTTGTCAACAAGATTAAAGAAAACTAACAAGCAAGATTTCATAAAATTGGGCGGAAAGGTAAAGGAGAGGAACCGTTGAAATTCTGATGTGGGTCCAGAATAAGGAGTGAATCAACATATGGGGCAGTTTTTGCACAGAATTTCCTTGTCGATTATTAAAGTAATCTGATTATCTATCAGAGGAAAAATGACAACTCATTACATTTTGGTGGTGATCTGAATGGTAAACTGTGGGGTATATACTGTTTCGATGTTTTTACCTTCTCAGAGAGTTGTTTTCCTTGTTCACGAGGCAAAAAACATAACTATACATAGATATACAATCAGAGACAAACATAAGAGAAAAAGCTCTCTGTCCTGGTGCTGGCAAGCCTTTGCTAAGCTTTAATACACCTGACTGCTGCCTGGTTACAGCCAACACCCATGCCAGGCCTTACCCATACTTTTCATGCTCACTTTCCCAAACTCTCCACTACACAACTGGAGAAGAATCACCTCCATATGTGCAACACATGCTCATCACAGAGAACAAGGCTTTGTTCGTCTTTCACACTTTCAGCTCTATTTGTCCTTTGTACTCAGATCTCTTTCTTTTCGCCCTTTGTTCGTTGTCTCGCTGTGAGTTTGCAGGAACATGGAACAATGTGTCGTTGCTTTACTGAGACAAAATGCAAGGAGTTGAGGAGATTGGACAAGAAGGTGGAGAAAATATGGAAGCAGACAGAATGAATACGTGATCATGTTTCCTTTTTTAGCTTTATAAAACGACTGCTCTGTGTTTCATTTGTTTTTAGTGACTCCTGTGTACTTACTTCTCAAGTAAATCACATTTTGCTTCTTTGCCAGATTTCAGAGTTTGGCCTCCACACTCTGACACTTCCTTCTGCAGTTCTTTAGCTATAAGCACTACTCACATTCTCCAACATTCTCGGTTCCAGTACCTTGTCATCGGCACCTACTCATTATATGCTTCAGACCCATAAAACCCTCAGACAAGCTAACACTACTGCTAGCTAACAGCCAGGATTTAATGCACTTCAAGGTCAATTGTTGTAATGTACACACAAGTTGATAAACGGCATTTTCTTAAACTTAAAAAGATCTCTGGGATTTTTTTTAAATGCTCATTATCCTTCCCAACCCCTGCTCTCTGTTTTCCCTCCAAAGCTTGCTAATGAATTTTTGGAGTGCTGAACTCAGATTGCAGGTTCCAAGACGATCCATGTGCACTTCTCCTTCCAGCTTTGTTCTTATAAAGCTTTTATTTAATTACAATTGGAGTTTCGCACGCATGTATTAGAAGAGATTAGAAAAAAAGAGAACTCAGGCCTGCAGCAGTAAACTGTGTGGTGAAAACGGTCAGTATTTGTTATTTTGAAAAGGTCTGGCTATAAAAAAGTTGGTCTGTCAGAGTGAGTCGATCACTTCAGTGTGAGAACACCCACACACACACACACACACACACACGCACAGGGAATGTTTGCGTTTTTCCTCTCGCTGCCTCTTTCTCCGTCTTTGCGTCCCCCGTGGTGACTGACGTGCTCTTTCATTCAGTCCAGCACATAACTTGAGCACCATGGTTACAGCTGCAGAGATGTTCCTTTCCCTTCCCGGGGGACAATATTGAAATAACATCTCCCCTACCAACACAACCAATCATGGTCTTGACATCTCGCCAGTTGTGTCCAGATCTGTCTGGTCCTATGTAAAGAAAAGTATTGAAGTTGGCTCCATAGCAAAAATCCTTGCAGGTGTGCAACGTTTGCCAGCTTCTGACCCTGAGTCTGGCCAGGACCTACTGGCCAAGAGCCCTGTGGGTCAAGGACATGGGGCAGTGGCAACTTACTGGCACAAAATCAGCTTCAACAACAGCAAAATTAGCTTGTCTGGCGATGACAAGCTAATTTTAGCATTAGCTTGTCATATCATAGCATTAGCTTGTCATATCATAATCATATCTCTTAGCTAATGCTAAGAGATATGATTAGCGTTAGCTTTAGCATTAGCTCCATTAGCATTAGCTCCTCTGGGTCTGGCATCACACCTCAACGTTACCTGGAGTTTAGAACAATGAACCTCACTTCTGATGCAAACAAAAATTGAGTCATACAGAGTCATTACTACGGCAGCAGTGGGGCTCCTGGATTTGAGAAGTCTTGTGTTAAAATATAAGCTAAAGAAAGCCTCGAAGTCATATGTTTACAGAACTGAAATGGGCACTCTTATGTGCCTCTGGCAGGGTGACAGCACGGTGTTGGATACAGCTGAAGAATATGCTGGATGAAACATGTCAAAAGAAATATATAAGATCTGACTCCTGCTATACAACAGGAAGAAAGGCACAGAGATCAGGCCCTGGCAGAGAGATAAGAGGAGGATGCAGTAGACAAAAAAACAGGATGATGACAGAGTTATGTGTGCCGTTAGCTCATCAGTTGTCTCCTTGCATTATGAAACAAAAGCAGATTAAAGTGAAAAGGAGCCCACAAGACTTGTTAGCAAACACAATGACCTCAGAGAGAAGGAGAGAGAGTCACAAGGTTGAGCTTAGAGCTCGGTTGTGATTATCCCAACGTAAAGGTTACATGGAGTTGAAACATGCCCAATATGGGCATATATGATTGCGAAAACACTGCTTAATTGCAGGAATTACGACTTAAAAATTTGGACATGGGGCTCAATCAGTTGTGCAGCTGTATCGGTCTTAAGCCGCTCTACAAATCATCTGGGGCTGGATGCTGACGTTCTCCCTGCAGTATTTTCCAAAGCACTAGTCAGGTTTCTTGGCAATTAGGATCACAGGCATGGATCAGTCTGGTTTAGTTCGAAGGTTGATGTTGTAATCACATCAGCTGAAACTGCTGTCTTATTGGGTGCAATGTAGAACTATGTGAATTGCGATACAATACAGGAAAGAAAAAATGTTTTCCTTAAAATGCACCTCTGGTTCCTGTAAGAGAGCTTTGCACTGACTGTCAGGTCGGTCTTGATTGCCAGGCCAGTCAGAAGTGGCGTGAGATTGTAGAGGGTGGGAGCAGGGAGATTAACCCCTGGTGTCTAGGACAGCTGTGGAGGTTTGGGGCTGGCTAGCGGCTGCACGCTATAAATTCTCTCTAAAGAGGGTTTACTTTCGATTTTAATGGGTGCTATAAATTTTCTGCAACCTGGTCCTGGTGAAAGAGAAAGGAGGCTTATTTTTAAAGGGCCTCTTTCTCTTTCAATCTCTTCAGCTCTACCTTTCTTCCCTGTACTTTCTTTCCTTCAGGAAAAAGTCAATGGCTCCTTGCCATGCATTTTGTGGTCTGCTTTTACCTGTAGTCAGCTTGTATGAAAAGCGTATGAAAGTTTCCTGAAAGAAATGAAAACCCTGCAAAAGAATAAGTATTCTGCAGCAGACACTGAGTATAATAGCTTCATTGTATATTAAGGTCAATATATTTTTTAAAGAGGAACACTGGCTACGCCCTGCACAATTTCTACACCTTTGTGGCAAATTCCTCTTGGGTGCACAGCAGAGGAAAACTGAGTTTGTGGATGCAGAAAGTAACAGCGCCCTTCGTATGTTTCCATGTCTCTACCTGTAGGTGCTGTTCGCCTTGAACCAGACGCTGCTGCAGCACGAGGGTGTTCGAGCGGGCAGCCTCCAAGGTTCCTACACCACAGAGGACCTCATTACACACTACAACTGTGGTGACCTCAGCGCTATCATCTTAAACCATGACACCTCACAGGTTGATTCATTTAAGGACTGCTCAACCCATTGTAAAAAATATCATCACTTGTGGCTTTTTAGGACTGATTTCAACAGCTTTGTGTCAAAATTCTTCAAAACCAGATAAAACGAGTTTTTCGTGGCAAAAAGAAACAACATAAAGACTCTAAATTAAATTACCTGCCTAGTATATTACAAAGGATCTAATACCGTTAATCCACTTTTTCAAACCTTACAAAGTTTTACAACATTTCTCACATATTTCCAAATCCCAAAGTTTTGCACGGTCAGACAGCAACACACTGGTAAAGTTGGAATGTTTGGCTACAGTGAAAAGGTTGGATAATAAGTTACTTTCATGCTGGTATCACATTACCAATGTTAGGATTGTTACTGAAAAAAGTAAGATATTACACGGAAGCGTAGAGCTGCCACCCAGGCAAAAGAAAAATACAATAACGTGAAAAGTTTATTGTTCTAACAAGATACTATCATGTTTGTACAATATAAATATTATATTGTACGAACGTGATAATTATGTATATTGTAATAACGTGATATTATGTTGTTCAAACGTGAAAGGTATATTGTACAAACAGGAAAAGTATCTTGTTAGAACAATAAACTTTTCACGTTATAACGTGATACACTTGTATTTTTCTTTTGCCTGGGTGGCAGCTCTACGCTTCCGTAATATTACACATTACAGGTTACTTTTCTACATTACATAATCACTTATTGGACAAAGTAACTAATTTGATTACTTTTGCATTACTAAGTAAAATGACCTAAAATGTACTGTCACATAATCCGTCGTTTTTTAATTTCTCTCAGCCAGTTTTAGGCAAACTAAGCTGTTTTGAAGATTCTGCACTGATCTCAACTCACTTGCATACTCAGCAGTACAGTTTACCAGATTAATCACACCTGTGCGTGTAACATCATCCTCTGCGCACTATATTTAAGCTGCAGACCTACACATTCATTCTTTTTCTGTCGAGAGAACTGAAAAGAATGGGAACCTGCATTCGCTGCCAAACAATGATGAATGGCTCCAGGTTTGCTTCCAGTCATAAAAATATGTTAAACTATATGAATATGAGTTTTAGGTCATGTCACTGATTTTTTCTTTCTTTCTTTTTTAATAGTGACCTAAAGTATCATGCAAGTGAGACTTGTTTTGATACCCTGCTGTAAACCTTTAACCATCAAAGACAACTTTCTTAAATTCATTTGCAGAATTTTAAACTACCAAAATATTTATTTATTAACTTTTTTAAAGCAGAAAAAAGGGTAAACCTTTGAACTTCTAAGTTTGCTGGAAAAGGGAATCGTCTACTTATCGTTCCTGATTCACTAAAAATCCTCACAGAAAATACTACCCAGTGGTAGCAAAACATCTGTAACAGCGCTCAGAACTTGAATCTGTCAGATCCTTGATTTGAGTTGGCGAACTTCTCATACCCACTTCTGTGCCATTACACTATCGTCACCTCGAACTTTTGGGCTTACACATCAATTCCACAAATCTGCACGTTGCCATATTAATCCTTCTCAGCCTCAAGTTACTTGATAGTCTGACACTTTAATAGCTCTGGACTCCACTGTAAATACACCATCTAACCTCCAACTTATTTCCTAACATAGCCTTTGCTCCTTTGGTGATGGTCTCTTAATCAGTCTTCATACCCAGCTGTCAAGAGGCCATTCGGCATTAAGTACACGCACGCACACACACGCGCACACATACCTACAAATGCATGTGGTAGACACAACATGTAGTGGCTCTCAATCCATCTCTGCCTTTTAAATGCAGATTTGCTCAAACGCTCTCCTCATAAGTCAATTATGCTGTGTCAACCTCCCTCACTGATCCTTAAGTCCCATTAAACCCAAAAGACCATGTAACCTCAACTCACTGCTCGAGTTCCACATTATATCCACTAGAGACACACACTATATGAAAAAACGTGTACACACAAACTCACAATGCCTTTACAATTCAGCGCTGACAAATGACATGCGATTGCTTTTTCTTCTCCGTGCTTCTATGCCTGTCTCTCTCATTGTCTGCTTTTATACACCTTTTTCTTCCTGTGAGCCATGAAGGGCTTGTTAGCCACAATTTCACCTGCAGTTTAACTCATACCAGTTCGCCCCTGCTCCTCGTGTCATAATAACATGTATTAACATTCCCCAACATATGCTACAGCAATCAGATGCCTGACTTCAGAGCCCACTTCTGTAGCCTGATGATCTATTGCAGGTTTGTGTGTCTGTGTGAATGTGAGCTTCCAGAGCTGTAAAAGGACAGGTGTTTTTTGATAGATAGGACTTAATCCACTCCAACACCCCTGATGCTCTTTCAGCTCAATCTTCTTCAAATAAGAAAGAGGCCAATGGCCGGCCAGAGACCCCAACTGAGTGGAACGGTGTAAGAGAGGTTAATGTGTTTCAGCATTTAGCCGGTCCCAAATTCATCAGAAAAACAGAGTACAAGTGAGACAGAAGAAAAACTGAAATGCAAAAGAAGTAAGATGAATGCATTCATTTAAGTAAACACATTAAAAAAAATGAAGAAAACAAAAGACATAGGCAAAAGTTACCTGGAGATGTAAACCATCAAAATGTAGACTGATGTGCCAAGATGAAAGATTATGTCTCAAAGGTTTAGTTTTCCACATCTGTTATGTTTCTGCATAATTTATATGGTAATATATGACTGAAAATGTTCTTAAATGCCGTATTACTCTGGGTTGTCCCTACAAGTTGTTATCACTTCAGTGCCACGATGATATCAGAGCTACAAAAAGAAAGAAAGAACAGAAGAGAAAGGGGATTTCAAACAGCTGAATCCGAAGGGAAAGGAACAAATAGAAGTAAAGGCTGGCAGGATATGTACGAGAACATGAGTGCAGAGCAGTACCAGTGGTGGGGAAGGGAGAAAATATCTTGCTGTCACTCTGTGTTTCCTGTGGACGTTGGGATGGAGAGCAGCTAATGGCTTTTCATGTGATAACTTATCTGCGTTTACCGTTACACTCCTACCTCGACCCCTCTTTGACCGAACCCTTTTTCTCCTCGTCTTGAAACACTCACACAATCCTCTCTCATCAGCCATGAAGTCTTTCTGCACCTTTTTCTTCAGCTCTCTCTTTAAACTTTTCCATAACTTTCTTCCAAGTTTGCATTATTTTATTTATGAATCGTGTAGAGCTGTCAATCTGGGTAAACCTGCGTCATTCACCCTGACAAAACACAGATAAAAAAGGCCTTGGGCTACAGATTATGTGTAAATGCACTTTTGTTTCTTTCTGCCTTTTTCTTCTACTGCTGGGTTATAACAAAAAGCACGTATTTTAATTCAGTGGCATACAAACCGTTCAAATCTAATCAGACCCTGAATTTGAGGGAAAAGTTCTTTTCTTGATCTTTTATTCTAAAACTGTTTTCACACATAAACGTTTCATAGTTTCTGAAGAATGAGGCAAAGATATTTTCCAAAGCTGTCCTTTGTCACATGTAGCAAACAGTGTTGGTCAAGTTACTTGAAAAAAGTAATCAGTAACTAATCACCGATTACTTCCCCAAAAAAGTAATCCCGTTACTTTACTGATTACTTATTTTCAAAAGTAATTAATTACTTAGTTACTTAGTTACTTTTTGAAAACACGATTTACGACCTGAATAGGTGATAAAGCGATAGATCTTTCAGCCCAATTCTACTTTTTCTGCATAATCCATCATACAAAATGTAATCAAATGGAAAAATCTCTTTTTAAAACTTGTTTTATTAGTTTTAACCATTTAACTTTATGCATCAAGCAAAAATTTAATTATATGCAACATTCTCTGACTCAAAGAAATTAGTTTAATAATAATTTGTTTAATATTTAAACCTATTTTCTGCACATTCCAGCACATAAAATTTTTTTTTGGTGTGTGTTTACACTCAGTCTTTCAAATAGATGCAAGTAAAACACAGCAGAAAATAAATAAAATCACAGACTAGCGGTCCTGTTGCTCTATTTTCACCTGTAAAGCAGGAGTGGGGTAGGCGGAGGTTTACCCTGGTGCAGGTGTGCAGCGGTCAGTGGAAGAATCCGCGAGTGTCTCTGTGAGTTTCCCATTACGTCGTAGCTACTCGGTGCTTGTTTAGGGTTTTTTTTCGCTGTAAAAAGAAGTTTTCTTCCCACGCACAACGGACACTAATGTTTTTGTCACTTTTTATGGAATCAAACTCAAAGTAAGGTCAGTACTTCCACGCTTTAAACGCTGCACGCTCATACTCTCTCCCGCACTCGATATATGATCCATTGTTGATCTGCACACAGCTGTTGTCACGAACGTCGCACTCGCTTACGTCACTGTCATGAGACATTCTCGCAAAAAAATCACGGTTTTAGTAACGCAGTAACGCAGCGTTCCTACGGGAAAGTAACGGTAATCTAATTACCGTTTTTGCAATAGTAATCCCTTACTTTACTCGTTACCTGAAAAAAGTAATCAGATTAACGCGTTACTGCCCATCTCTGGTAGCAAACACGAAGGAATAGTCCACTGCGCTGCAGCATATACACTGTGTGGTTTAGCTAAGGTAGCTGGCTGGATAGATGTATTCATGCATGAGGCCGTGCATATGACACCAATTAACCAGCAGTAAATGAAGTATTGATATGATCTGCTTGGTTTATACATCAGTTCAGGCCAACATTGTACAAACTCTGGAGAAGTGTTCTGACAGGTCGAAAACAACAAATGTATGACTTGACTACGTGAGGCATTTGAGTTCTCACATGTGGCTCCGTCTTGTGAGACCTAGAAAAGATCAGGGCCTCAGTACATGTGTGGAAATGTCTCAGGTTTATGGACAGCACTTACGTAAAACTTCCTTTTAGCAGCTGGCCTTTATTTTTTTTTACTAATATCACAATATAACAGTACATAAAGAAATATCGCCACTGGAAGTGGTAGTACATGATGAAGTTTATCACATTTGTAAAATATCCATCCATCCATCCATTCGCTTCCGCTTATCCTTTTCAGGGTCGCGGGGGGTGCTGGAGCCTATCCCAGCTGTCATAGGGCGAAAGGCGGGGTACACCCTGGACAGGTCGCCAGTCTGTCGCAGGGCCAACACACAGGGACAGACAACCATTCAGACTCACATTCACACCTAGTGGCAATTTGGATTATCTAATTAACCTATCCCCACAAGCTGCATGTCTTTGGACGGTGGGAGGAAGCTGGAGTACCCGGAGGGAACCCACACAAACACGGGGAGAACATGCAAACTCCACACAGAAAGACCCCGGCCGGATGTTGGAATTGAACTCAGGACCTTCTTGCTGTGCGGCAACAGTGCTAACCACCATGCCACCGTGCTGCCTATTGCCACCGTGCTGCCTTTTGTAAAATATATTTACAAAAATCTCCATAACTTCCAGAAGGTTAATGAAGCAGTGAAGATTTATTTGTGGATATAATAATAGTATGAGACATTTATAGAAGAGCAGAGTAATATATATTCCAACTGTAGACTATGGAAAAAATGACAAACCTCTAAATCCTGGCATGAGAAAATGTTTACTAATGGAAATGTATATTTGTGTAACAAACAAATGAAATGTATCCAATGTTCTGTTGTAAATTAAGATAATTGAAGTATGAATCAAAACAGACTAAAACGGTGCGACTGAAAGGAAACATCGTATAGATTCTGAAGTGCACCTCGTTCACATGTGGTACAATAAATCCCCTCATGTATTCAGGCCTGTCACACACACATACACATGCTAATTCACGCACCATTTGCAGCTGTTCTACTGTTGTGTAAACTTGTAGCTCAGTTCTAGACAGCAATAGTATGCTTGCATGAGTGTTCCTTGTCACAGTTAAATACAAATCCAGATTAAACACATCTGCATATGTGTAGAGTATGAAAACCAACCTCTTTGTTTCGACATTCCCACCATTATTTAAATCTGTCCTACTTTAAAGTAAGATTGGGCTATATACAATGACTTTGTACAGAACAGACTGGAAGATATAATAACAAACCGTTAGGTAATGATTAGTTTATATTAGTGTGACTGCATAGTAATCACTTTCTTAAGTAATTAAGTCAGCCGCTGAGTGGAACAAACTGCTAACAACTTTACTAACTAAATAAGATCTTCATCACATTTTTATGTTGCTTACACTGTGTCCTCTGTAAGTAAAGAAGAGCTTTGAATGAACGCCTTATAATTAGACCCTTAGTAAATAACCAGCCAAGGAGAAAAGCCTTTCCATGGAATTCCAATTTTTTTGTTATGGCAGATTTTTATTTACCTTGGAATGTAATGAGAGATATTGGGAAAAAATCTAGCTCAATAAGAAAATAGTGCTTACATTTACAAAACTCAGCATGGTGGCACGGTGGTTAGCACTGTTGCCGCACAGCAAGAAGGTCCTGAGTTCAATTCCACCATCAGGCCGGGGTCTTTCTGTGTGGAGTTTGCATGTTCTCCCCGTGTTTGCGTGGGTTCTCTCCGGGTACTCCGGCTTCCTCCCATCGTCCAAAGACATGCAGCTTGTGGGGATAGGTTAATTGGATAATCCAAATTGTCACTAGGTATGAATGTGAGTGCGAATGGTTGTCTGTCCCTGTGTGTTGGCCCTGCGACAGACTGGCGACCTGTCCAGGGTGTACCCCGCCTCTCGCCCTATGACAGCTGGGATAGGCTCCAGCGCCCCCCGCGACCCTGAAAAGGATAAGCGGAAGCGAATGGATGGATGGATTTACAAAAATATCTTTATTACTGTCAGTGTGTGATAGATCTGCAGAGGGAATCAATCTAAAAGTATGTATTCAAGTTATATAAGGAGGGCGAGATACAGAGAGATACATTTTCTATCCTGGGGCTTAAGGAACTGGACTTCTCAAATCCTGAGTCCACCTCCAACCCCCCCACTCATCTTCACAGATTAATGACCTGATGGAGGAAAAAGTGGAACAGAGTCAGGTCTCTCTGTCTGGCTCCTAATGTATCAAACAGTAATTAAACACATTTACACTTCACACTATATTGTACTGAGGCATACACACTTGTAGTGTCTTTCATGTAGCGCACATACCACACCTATAAACACATTTGTGTAAACAGTTTTCGTTTGAAATGTTAAACCTATATACATGCACAGATGGCGCTGACACTTCTCCTTCCAACTCCTTCATTTGTTAATGCTTTCTCATGTAAAGATCAGTCTACAGCGCAGGGCGTTGCGTTGGTCATTTTCTGTCACATCAGAAACACTTCTGGCTGCCAGGTGTCACACTCACATGGGCACCAACACCACCATTCAGCCCTCCTCTTTCTTTCCATCCCACTTTTCTTTGACGCTCTTTCTTTCTTTTTATGTTTTATTTCAAATTTGAGTGATTCATTTACTATTAATTCTGCCACGGATTTTTACCACAAAGGCTTTGAAACTCCTTTTTTCTCACGCTCTTTTTCTTTCTTTCAGCTGCCTCACTTCATCAACAGCTCTTTGCCAGCTCATGACCGCATGACGGCTCAGCAGATTGACAGCTACTTCCGCCAGGAGCTGATCTACAAACGCAACGAGCGAATGGCACGACGAGTTTCTGCCCTGCTGCAGAGAAATCCCAACCAGACTTACTTTTTTGCTTTCGGTGCAGGTAAGACTCCGAGGCACTCACGGAACTCACACAATGACCTTTGACCTGCTGGTTACGAGATTCTTCTCTATTCTACATGTTGAGAGCAACTCCAGGGAGTATGCATTTGCATGTAACTGAAAAATGGAATAGATCAGGTTTACTTTGGTCTGGAACAGAGAATCTGTCAGTTTTAAAGCGTGCTTACAGTGAACAAATTTGCTCTGTTTTCTGCTTGAAAGCAAAACTGGAGAAAAAAAAAGCAGGACAATAATAGTGTACAATAGTTCCCAGATCTCTGGCATTCAAAAACTGTGAATCTGTCCAAGTGTACACACACGTGCACACACATACACAGAAGTCTCAATTACAGCCAACTCCCATCTCAGAAATGAAGAAACTGTTGTTTGTTTCGATTAGCATTCCTGGCTAATGCTGGTAATGTTTCCTGAATAGTGTAGTGTGTCCTAAGGAAAATGTGTGTGTGTGTGTGTACGCTTGAGAATATACAAACACACGTGTTTGCCCACAAAAACAGGTGGTGGGTGGGTATCTTTGTTTACTGTATGGCTGTGTGCCTGCGTGCATTTGAAAAAGGGTGGCGCTACTTCTAGGATGTGTGTATGTGCATGCATGCGAGTGTGTGTGCACCACAGTGAATGATTAATACTGAATGCCTAGCTCCTTTCTTTGTTACTCCCTCTGCTCTTTGTGCAGTTTGGGCCACTGTTGCACCATCCAGCTGCTATTTGTGTGTCCGTGCAGATGTGGCTGAACACTGTAAGTTAGTATTTGTGCTCAGACTCTGTGGAGAAAGGACTTTCTGTAATATTACTAAATAATAAATGGTGTACATACATGAAGAAAAAACATATCAGTGGCATGTGGTGACTTTTACAAAAAGACAAGCAAAGATACTGCATTTTAGTCTCCCATCAGTCATCCATTAACCCTTTAAAACCAGTCAGAGCGGGCACGCTCCGTTTTGCGCAACTACTTTTAAATCCTTGTAGCTCTGCAACCACATAAGCTAGCGCAATAATTTTTTTTGCATAAACTGGAGGAGTTGTACTTACATCTTATGCCATCAGCTTGTCCAAGGTCACAGTTTCCTTCCACATATAGCTTTGCAAAAACTGCATAAAAAGCGCTTGCAGCAACACAAACATAATATTCCAGAATCACGCTTTGCTGATCTGATCAGCTGTTCATAACACTCCCTAGTTAGAATAGACGTCAGCGTGAACTATCGCATGTCCGCCATGACCTGCCCGAAACCGGAAGTGACGTCATTTTCGCGGAAATGTAGTTTTTTACCATCAGGACCTCATGAGCCTATACTGGTGTTTTTAAAAGTAATGTTTGACTTTATGACTTTCTGTGTTGTTTCTGGGATGCTTAGGACTCATATTGCACTGCTGGAAATTGTTTATTTTGATGCATATGCTGCTTTTTTGCAAATTTGCACTATAATCTTTATTTTTGTTTTTCCTGCAGTTTATAAAAATTGGTGTATTTCAAAAATAAAACTATGAAGACACTCAAAATAAATTTCCTGTGGTAGGAAACTAGTTTGTGTATTTACAGTTTTGAGGGATAAGCCTCTTAAATTTATTAACTAGAAATATATGTTAAAAAAACAAAAACAATTTTCAATTTTTTTGTAGTTTATTGCACTTTTTTGCAATTTATGTCATTTCTATGCACTTAATGCAGACATATTATTAAAATCTGGGCTATAATGGTTGTATTGATGTATATCAACTTGAAATGCTCCCAAAAATGGCACTACAGCATGTAAAAATATAATATAAGCTCTGGCGGACTTGGTTCTGTGGTAGGTCTTAAAGGGTTAAAGAAAACATGTTTATCCACAATGTGAGTGTACAAATAACCAGAAGAAGCTGCTGATCTGTCATCTCGCCCAATTCAAGCTACTGTTAATGGAGAACACCCATAAAATCGAGATGCCCTACAGGTTCTAGTGGAATTGGAGGCAAGCGGAGGAAAGATGAGACAAATTGCTACCACAAGATGGCAGTAATTTAAAGGGCGGATGCAAAAGAGCAATGGCAGACACTTATGGTGTCTATATTTAATTGTAGATTTCACTGGGCAAGCAATGCCCACCTGCCTTGCCCCGACAGAACACGACTGGTATATAGAGCAGTCTGTCATATCATTAAAAACCATCTGCCTAACATTGTGCAGATCCCTTTGTGGTGCTAAAACATCTTTGAAGCCTCAGGGCATGGACCAGGGAATTCTGAAGGCTGTCCTGTGGTGTCTGGCACAGGATGTTGGCAATGCATCTTTTTGGTTGTGGATTGGGGTTTTCATGGAAATGTAGGGGTCAATCTCTGGGCTCTTCTTCTCGTTTCTTCAGCTATTTCTGAGCCGTTTGGCAGGTGTTACATGTTAAAGTAGATCTAAGCTTTCCCAGCAGATCATTGCGTCATAAAGAGATGTCATTCACTTTACCTGTCACAGTTTGTAGTGTTGTGTATAGAAAACATTGAAAAAGAGCGAGAGAATGTGAAAACAATTTTCCAACGTTTGAATGAACTTCTGCCAAGGCACGTATTTCTCAATTCACCATCTAAAATGAGTGTTTTTCACAAAGGAATTCCTCGACGTGAGTTTGTATACAGTAACTAAATGAGCAGAGGGGCAGTAAAGAAGCCATCTGTAACTAAATATGTCAGCATGTGTGGCTGAGTGTCAGACTAAGCCAGCTTACATTAAACAGACTACCAGCGGTTCATAGCAACAATTCTGAATACGAGTAAAACACTGGTTTGCAGCACATAAAACTGAAATTATTCATCCCTCACTGCTTTAATGATATATAATAATGCTATTTATTACATATATATATCGTTTCCAGGATGTTGAGGAAAATCTGGGTCTTAAATTATCTCGGACAGTTAAAGCCACGATTGGGAATTTGCATTTTTGGTCTATTAAGTCAATTAAAATTATTTTTTAATGCAGCTTTATGTTCAAGATTAGTTTCTATTAAACATTTTAACTTTCCAGTGTGTTCCGCGTGGCCTGGATAGATATGAGGTGAACATGTGTTTCAGGTCACCTGCACGCTTTAGGCTTGTGTGTAACAAAGTGACAGCAGGTGTGAAGTGATAGGAACCATTACAGTTAGACTGCGGGGTCCACACACACACACACATTCCACAAACATGCATACACTAAGATTCATACAGGTTAGTGGACTTTATAACATGTACAAATGAGCACATTCACTCACACATACAATAAACACAGAAGTCTCGGTCAAGGCTTTGGAAAATAACAGGTATCAGTGAAGAGCATATATGTATGTGAAAGAGCCGAGGAAATGTATGTTACGCTGTATGTTCCGTCAATTTGCTGTTCACAATCTGTATGTAATTAGTGTTTGATTTATTATAGCGGCAGCTAATTATGTGCTCGTACTAGAGATCCTTTCTTCAAAAACGGTCACATTAAATTGGAAATGCTGAGTAATTACAGTATGGGATTTTACAGGACTGTTCTATTACAGAATACTTTTGATCAATTATTACTAACTTTTAGAGAAATTTGTCAAACCTAGCACAGTGGAAGCCATAAAACATAGATGCTATTTGAAACTTAGATAAATATAGTATGTGTAAATGAAGGGGAGTTCAAAAGGCCACAAAGTTGTACAATACTGTTCAATACTCTTAAGCCACCCCCACTTTTTTATATTTTGTTTCCAAGGGACCAGACTTTTTGGATTTTCTCCAGGTAATAGCTCTCCAGGCTTTATAAAGGTACTTTTTTCTTTGCTTTTTCACTGATTTTCAGTTCAGTCCTTGTACCTGACCTTTTTCAGATCAGTGTTTCTTGGTTTATTTGTTTTTTATGTCGGGCCTTAAATTATCTACAGCAGATGGACAACTACAGTAATGATACAGTAGAAGAAAAAATCCAGCAGATGCATCTCTGAGGACCTGACAGATGAATCTGACCCTTCAGATGATGCATCTACTGGTCACTGAGGTCTCAGTGGAAGGGTCGCTGTCAACAAGCCATCATCAACATGTGCCGGGGAGATCAGGAGAAAGGAACTACACTCTATAAAACACAGCGGAGGCTCTGTCATTGTTTGGGGCTGAATTTCAGCCAGTGGTTTTGGGGATCTTGTCAAAATTGGTGGAATTACGAATGCAGAAAAGTATCGTCAAATTTGGATTCACTGTGCATTAACATTTGGAAAGTGCCGGACTGGCAGTAGCTTTATTTTCCAGTATGACAATGATCCCACACACACTGCCAGTGCAGTAAAAGCATACTTGGGCAGAAAAACACACAATGGAAGACTATCAGTTATGAACTGGCCTCCCCAGAGCCTGGACCTTAACATTATTGAAGCAGGGTGGGATCATCTTGACAGAAAACAGAACAAAAGGCCAATATCAAAAGAAGAGCTTTTAAGAATCCCAGTGAACTATTCCTGAAGACTACTACAGAAATCCTATAGTTAAAGAGTGAAGGTGGTCATACTAAATGTTGACTTTAAAGCTCATTGAAACATGGGCAAACATACGTGTTGGCATATGTTTCCATAAACTGTTAGACCTATTTCCAATTTCCTAGAAAAATATAAAGAAACAAGGGATGGCTCAAAACTTTTACTCAGTATTGAGTTTCAAAGAACGTTATGAAGATTAAATATTTTCCATCGAAATATTTCAATAATATCACCACACAAATCTTTACTCTTAGAGTGACAGGCCATAAATATGCAACTAGTGACCACAACTAATAAGACTTAAGTTCTGTTTTCAGGAAACAAACCACCTTTCTCATGCTCTCAGCCGAAGGCTTCCACATCCTCATGTCTTATATCTGTGTTCAGGATATTGACTCATGTCTTTACGGTCCTGTAACTGTCCCTTTTAGTCCCAGTTGTAACCAAACATGAAATTTTATCGCTCAGTGATGCCAGAACGTATTAAGTGACGACACTGGCTCCCAGAAATGTGGCCCCGCCCACGTTTCCCTTGAAGATTTTCAAAACCTCTTGAGGTGAGCGGGCCTGCTTTGTCAATGGTGTTCTGCTTATGGTCTAAATATAATCTAACCACAGACCATAGTTTGAGTAATAAAGGGAAATTAAGAAGACGGGGGGTGTGAGGGTTAAGATTATCCAGACATATAAAATAAAGACAGCCCAGGGAGATGAATTACAGCTACTTTCAGGCCAAACGTGGGCGTGCAATAATGTGATCGCATAAAATCCAATCTTTATGGTTAGATCTCAGAACTCACATTAACATGACGTGTTTTAAACCGAAGAAACTGAAGGCAGTGGACTATATACCTTACTTCACAGCATTTTGTGGATGACAAAACGGAATAATCTCAACATGTGACTGTTTCTGACAGAGCCACGATGTGTGCTCATGTGTTTTTGTATTTATGCTTTACAGCAGATACATATTAGGAGCCGTTTTCAGCAGCATTTGCCTTGGATCACTTACTTCTAGCATTAACTATGTCTATAATGTAGTGGACAAACAGAGCTTGTGTGAGAGCGAGCAGGAGCCCCCCTAAAGTTACAGATGTCATAGTTATTTTTTTCTTTCACAGGGTAATTAAAGTGTACGATGTGTGTATTAAGTGGTTCAGTCAGGAAATCCATCTCTGCTCAGCTCAGCACCCTCTCAGCCTCCCCCATGCCCTTGCTTTCACTGCACACATACACCTTCCTGTAGCACAAGTGCCTTTATGGATAAAATGTGTGCTTTTTTAACTGCAAAAAGAGTTTTTTTTCCTCTAATGCTCTCAGTTTTGAATTCTGCACACACATCTGCAAGTGCACGTTATAACGTTTCATTTTCTTCACTTTCAGAAACAGCTTATTCATATAAATTCCAGCAGGCATAACTGAATTATCCCAGGCAATATAAAAGAAACTGACTGAGAGGTTTTACTGTCTCGCTGTTGGGCCAAGACTTTATGATATCGTGGTTGATAATGACACCTCCAAATAAATCATTCACAAAATACTCATACATTGTTTGATTCTTAACCAGCGACTGCACTGTAGACATTTAATACACTAATAACACTCATTAGTAGCCTGTTTTCAACGGCAATACATATTGATTATGATTAAAGCAGTGTCTTTTTGATTAAATGTACCATTTACTGCAAAAATAGTATGTATATATTTCCCCCAATGAAAACAAATCCACAAAGTTTTGCAAAGTTATCTTAAAGTTTGGGGTAATTATATAAAAATTTCAAGTTAGGTATCTCAAAATTTTGATTTACTAACTCAAACTTCTAAGTTTAGGACCGAAATACATCAGTGACCTCCTGACCCAGTATGAACCTTCCAGATTCCTCAGGTCATCTGGATCCGGTCTTTTATCAGTTCCCAGAGTCAGAACCAGACACGGAGAAGCAGCATTCAGCTTTTATGCTCCTTATATCTGGAACAAACTCCCAGAAAGCCTCAGATCAGCTGAAACACTCAGTTTATTTAAATCCAGGTTGAAGACTCACCTGTTCTCAGCTGCATTTGAATAAAGCACCAAATCCACACTTTTAAGCTTAAATTTCAAAATTTACATTTTAACTACTGATTTTATCTGTTTTGATTTTATCTGTTTTGATTTTATCTACTGTTTTGTTTGTTTGTTTGCTCGTTTTAATCAATTTTAAATCATGCTTTTTATTTGTTTTTGTTTCTAATGTCTCTGTAAAGCACTTTGAATCACCTTGTTGTTGAATTGTGCTATACAAATAAACTTGCCTTGCCTAAGATAAGAACCCAAAACTGAGCAAATATCTCAACATTTTAAGTTATTAAGTCAAAATTTCAAGATAAGAACCCAAAATGTTTATTTTGACTGAATATAGCAATATTCTGTTTTGTTTTTTTTCCAGTAGCCAAAACAAGCTTCCAAACTGAAACAGCTCTAAACTAGGCTGGTTCTAGCTGTGTGAGGCGGGTAGTTCAGCATAGCTAGACAGTACATCTTACCAGTCTAAAGAAAAATCATTTTGGGTTTTGGTTAGCAAGTGAAAAAAGTATTGATTCTAACCTCTGAATTGGTTTGATCGCCTACAGTCCACAGTCTCCCACTCACATACACATAAATGTTCCATTTTACCTGTTGTAGATACTTCTGAGACGTTAGATATGTGTACTAACTTCCTTCATTTTGTAGCCAGCGTCACAGTGGACCTGAAGTTATTCCCACGTCAGCATTGGCTTCATTTTCCAGCTCTGGAGGTTTCCCTTTGGGAAATGTCAAACTGAGTTTTAGCTTAACTTACTAACTATGTCTAAATGAACTGATCATGCGCTCTTCTTTCCCCCCGTCTCCTCACCGTCTCCCATCCTGCTCCTAAGCACCACTATGGTCACTGCTGTTCACTATTGCTATCAGTATTATGTAATAGGGACCAATCACGGGCACCCACTGTAACATGACGTAGAGTTCTTTGTAAGGATCAGTGAAAGCATCAGAGTTTCCCCCATGGACAAAATGACACAGCAGCCCCAGATGAAAGCAATAAAGGGAAAGTCATACCCACAGACAAGTCATACCCACAGACAAGTCATACACAGAATACTTGGTCTGTTGCTATTGCAAACAGATACAAAGCTTAACTATTTTCCATCACTCACTCGGCAAAATGCACTCTCTGTCGCCTTCCTCTCAGTCGCACACAAACTAAAAACATACACTTAAGCAGACTACATGCAGAGTTATCATTTGTGCTGAGGAGTGCTGTGAGAGCATGGCCGTGTGTTGTTCGAGCTCTGTGGTGTGCTTCAGCAGGTTTTCATTTGCCAGTTCCCTGGCAGCCGCTGCCCGTTCTTATTAAAAACATCCCATGGAATTTCCTGACGCTGCCACGGCCTAGACACCGCTTCGCACACATGCGCACGCTTACACGTATGTTTATGTTTGTGACACAAAGTCCCATGATCTGCAGATATTTATCACCCGAAAGAGCAGTTACTGTCAAAAGTCCACATGTAGCGCTGTTTGTTTTGGAGTCTGAGCCACTTTGGATCTGTTTGCTGGAGTTGATTTTTATGCATATGTTCTGATGTGCAGACCTATAATAGCCCATTGTGCAGGCAGACTGGACCCATGTGTTTTGCAGTCACTTGTGGCGTTGTGGTGTCGAAGTGATGACTGAGGCAGAGAGCCTGCCTGGCGTGCGTGTCATTTTGTCTCCGTGGCTCTTCCCATCTTAGTCCGTATCTGTTTTTCTCAGCCTCTTCCCCTCATCCGACTGTCTCTGCCTGCACACCAGTCTGTCTGCACGGCTCTCATTTCATCTTTCTCCCCAGCTCTCCGTCCTGCTTCTGTCGTTCTGGTCTGCACTGTCAGTCCTTTCCATCTGTTGCTCTTTTTCCTTTATTAAACCAACACCATTCCTTGATGCTGTCTATCTCCATCTTGCTTCATACTGTCTTTCCTTCCACATAGTGCGGATCTATTTTATGAAGTGACAGACATGCAATGCTTTGGATGTTGGGTGTGTATTTCCTCTTCTGTGGAGAAGACAGATAGAGACAGAAAGATATTAGAAGTGCTTCCTTGCTGACAGTTTGGGCCTAACACGCATTTAAATGTATTTTTAACGTCTGCGTGGTTTGTCCTTGAAGCCAACGTTGTGTTTTTTACAGGAGCATCTGGTGGATGAGCACAAGGATACTTGTGTCTTTCCTCCTCAAAGCCAGATAACTTTAATCCCAAATACGATTCAAAACTAAACAAGGATCATTTTTCGTTTGGATCTCTTAACTGTGACCAGTTACAATAGCATTCGACTGCTGCAGGAACAGAGTAGGCTCGGTTGTTGTATCCATGTAAGGTTATGCCGTCTTGTAAATTTTCAGGAATGTAACTCTGTGAGTTTGCGTGAAAACATCTTATGGTAACTCTTAACTGCACTGGCTGCATTTCTCATCGTAATGAAATCAGTATAGCTCATTAGCTTGTTCAAAGATTACACACTTCATTAGCAGCTGGAAGAACGTCCAACTGCCTATTAAGAGCCAATGACTTTAATGCTACGTTTCATAAACACGTGAATGCTTCTGTCTTTGATCTTTTGAGTGTTAAAATTGACCTAAATGCACACAACAGAAACTATGTAGCCCCAGGAATGTAAGAATATTAACGTCCCCGTTTAGAGACTCATAATGCTGCAGGTTTTTCTACTTGGTGAATGACTATATTCACTGTTAGCTAAATAACAGATCTGATTAAAACATTACTGCAGAAAATTATTTTCTACGGCCTTTATGGTCACCAGATCTCAATCCCGATTAAAGACATAAGACAGAAACATAGTGCCAGGCCTGTAATATCTATGCCAAATGAAATATAGGAATCATTAATAATGAGATGGAGATATAGTTAGAGAGGCAAGATTGGGAGGGTTTGGACTAGGGATGGGTACCGGTATCCGGTGCCATGATGGCACCGGTTCTGACATAAACGGTAGGAACCAGACTGAAAAGCAGCGCACATTTCGGTGCTTTTTTTTCCCTGAGCTGTGATACACTTTAGATTCTAGCCAATCATTTTACGTTTCCGAGGATAGTAGGCGGGCCCAGGTACGTACGTTCTTTTAGAGCAGAGCTACAGATTAAAAATGCCCAAAGCGAAGCGGTCAAAGTCTGGCTGTACTTCACAGCAAAATATGCAAACTCAGCAGCCTGCAACAAGTGCTTTAAGGTGATACTGTGATACTGTCAAAGGAGGTAACACCTCAAATCTGATGAAACACCTGGCGACGCATAGCGTTTTTTTGAAAGCCGAGAAATGCGCTGTATTTGATAGCTTGCTGCGAGACCTCACACCGAGCACATCTACTGCGGGTGTGGTGCCTGTTATCGGACCAGGAGTTAGCAACATCCCCCAAGAACCCGAAGAGGAGAGTCCTGGCCCCTAGCCCTGCCAGTGTAGCAGAAATGATGAGGATGATGATGGCAGCAGCAGCCGTTCTTCTCTACATGAGTAGCTTAATGTTGTTCGTGTGTAATTTACGTTGAGTAGGCTAACCACGTTATTACATTAATGCATGTAAGGTGAACTAGCAAACATCATCGTAGCTACATGCGGCTGTCTTCTTGTTTGATGGCAGATACTCCCTTCACCCTGGCCAAAAAGGCTAAAATGACCAAAGAAAAAGTGGAAAACAGTTAAACATGAGAGGTTTTTGGACAAAGTTTGTGTTTTTTCCATTGTTTAAGCACTGCTTCCAGCCAAGAATGATACCATGTATGCCCTATAGCTGCAGAAAAGGCTAACATTGTTATCTTTTTACAAAAAAACAGCTGAACATGAGAGGTTTTTGGACCAATTTTGTGTTCTCCATTCTTTAAGCACCGGTTTGAGCACCGTTTAAGCACCAGCACCGTTTCAAAAGTACCGGTTTGGCACCAGTATCGGATAAAACCTAAACGATACCCATCCCTAGTTTGGACATGTGCAGATGAGGGATATAGGCTATGCTGAATATGGGGCTGCCATGCAGGAGTTGAACTGGTGTGACAGAAGAGGACAGGGTGAGATGGAGGCAGATGATCTGCTCTGGTGACTCCTAAAGGGACCAACTGAAAGATGAAGAAGATTTTCCGCTACTGACATTAAAACACTAAATTAAAATGTACTTTTTGGTAGAATTGTGTTCTTGTCTGAGAGTTTTAGACACCTGTAGAAACAGAGGTTCACACACCAGTGTTGGTGCATCTAAAATGCCATTTTTCTGTTTGCCACAGTGAATAACTTTGGGATTAGTGTCTTGCCTGAGCCAAGAACCAATCAGCTAAGTAAATAGAAACGACAGCCTGTCATTACTTTAAGAACTGAAAGTCAGTCAGTCTAGAAAATTGCTCACACTTCGAATGTGTCCCCAAGTGCAGCTGCAAAAACCCACAAACGCTACGATGAAACTGGCTCACATGAGGATTAATTCATCTGAGTCACACAGCACCTCAAACTAGAGCCCAGATAACAGACTCGTCGCTACATCAACTGTTCAGAGAAGACCAATCAGGTCAAATAGCTGCTAAGAAACCACTACTGAGGAAAAGCAACAAGCCAAAGAGATTTGTTTGGGCCAAGAAACACAAGTAATGCACCAGTGGACCAGTGGAAATCTGTGCTTTGATGAGTCCAAATTTGAGATCTTTGGTTCCACCCACCGTGTCTGTGTGACACAGAACAGGTGGTCTCTACATGCATGGTTCCTACTGTGAACGAATGGACGAGGAGGAGTGATGTTGTGGGGGTGCTTTGCTGGTGACACTGTTGGGAATTTATTCAAAATTAAAGGCACATTGAACCAGCATGGCTACCACATCGCATCCTGCGGCGACATGCCATCCCATCCAATTTTCCTTTAGTTGGATCATCATTTATTTTTCAACAGGACAATGACCCCAAACACACCTCCAGGCTGTGCAAGCTCTATTTGACCAAGAAGGAGAGTGATGGAGTGCTGCACCAGACGGCCTGATGTGATGTGATGCTTTGGTTTCTGCAAACACAAACAGATCCAACTCAGAAAGATACACTCACATTTACTCACGTGCACTTTCTTTTATCTCTAAGCTTATGTGTCTGTGTGGTGTACGCCAGCAGCACACACATATGCACTCCTCCATCCATCCATCCATCCATCCATCCATCTTCATCCGCTTTATCCGAGGCCGGGTCGCGGGGGCAGCAGCCTAAGCAAAGAGGCCCAGACCTCCCTCTCCCCAGCCACCTCCTCCAGCTTATCCGGGGGAACACCAAGGCGTTCCCAGGCCAGCCGAGAGATATAATCTCTCCAGCGTGTCCTGGGTCTGCCCCGGGGCCTCCTCCCGATGGGACATGCCTGGAACACCTCACCCAGGAGGCGCCCAGGAGGCATCCTTGTCAGATGCCCGAACCACCTCAGCTGGCTCCTTTCGATGTGGAGCAGCAGCGGCTCTACTCTGAGCCCCTCCCGGATGGCCGAACTTCTCACCCTATCTCTAACGGAGAGGCCAGCCACCCTTCGGGGGAAGCTCATTTCTGCCGCTTGTATCCGCGATCTCGTCCTTTCGGTCACTACCCACAGCTCGTGGCCATAGGTGAGGGTAGGGACGTAGATCGACCGGTAAATTGAGAGCTTCGCTTTTACACTCAGCTCCCTCTTCACCACGACGGACCGGTGCAGCGTCTGCATTACTGCAGCTGCAGCTCCAATCCGTCTGTCGATCTCCGGCTCCCTTCTCCCATCACTCGCGAACAAGACCCCGAGATACTTGAACTCCTCCACTTGGGGCAGGAACTCATTCCCGACCCGGAGTGGGCACTCCACCCTTTTCCGGCTGTGAACCATGGCCTCAGATTTGGAGGTGCTGATCCTCATTCCCGCTGCTTCACACTCGGCTGCGAACCGTTCCAGTGCGAGATGGAGGCCCTCACCCGATGAAGCCAACAGAACCACATCATCCGCAAAAAGCAGAGATGAGATTCTGAGGCCACCAAAGCGAAAGCCCTCCGCCACTTGGCTGCGCCTAGAAATCCTGTCCATAAAAATTATGAACAGAACCGGTGACAAAGGGCAGCCCTGGCGGAGCTGCACTCCTTTAGATCATAATTTATAGATTATCATTCCTTCTCTCTGTAATTTTAACTGATGGATGAAGAAAAACAAACCAGTGTGAAAGGTGAAAGACGAACATCATAAAGACGTTTTTAGAGCAGAGAATGCCACATCTTCCCTTACATGTATGTACGATGAGATATCAGAAACAAAAACAGTCAATAGCAGGGGGATTTTTACTTTCTTTGTGTCTTTGTTTTCTACATTTTCCACTACTTCCTCTTTTTTTTTTTTAAACTCTCTGTGCTTTTCTACTTTTTCCTCACCACACTCAGCTTCTCACTTTCTGCCCACCAGGAGAGCTTTACAAACTTAAGCAGCAAGCATATGCAGTCTAAATATTTGAAAGCAAGGAATGGCTTTTAAACACTCAACCACTGAGCTGAGCGAACCTTCCAGTCTCTCCAACATGGATGTGTGTCAAGCCCGCCACATGCAGCGGTCAGCCTCTGGATTTGATCCCTGAGACTTTCTTGATCTCCGTATTTGACCAGAATTTCAACCTTTAACAGTCCCGTCAACAGCTGTCACTCACAACACCTCGGGGTGTGTGTGCAGTGCAATAAGACAGACAGACGTCTTACTGCATGCATAGGAAATGAAGTCATTATGGAGATGAGGAATGGGTGATTGCCTTTACTTCTCCTTCGAGAAACTCAGAGCTCCCTGAGAAGAGAGGTGGAATTTACACATCATGTAAAAGCCGTGGTCTGTTTTTCCTGAACACTGTGGGTAGCTGTTCCTGTAGCTCCGAACTGTTAATTCAAATTCTGCTGTGTGATTTATAGAGGGATCCCGTTCCTGTTAAACGGTAGATGGGAATGCACAGTGAGGCCCAGGGATGCCGACCTTATTAAAATCTTTGTTGCATTACTCATATTGTGCTCAAGGAAATAGTCTTAGTAGAAAAAGTGGAAAAAGGCACTTTCCCCTAAAACACAAACAGGTGCACATACATACATTATATGAGCACAACTTGCAGGGAGAATGCGAACACACACAGGTTCACGCACAAGCAGATCGCACTGCTAGTGTGTGTAATAATGATAATAATAATAATGGATTGGATTTATATAGCGCTTTTCAGGGCCCTCAAAGCGCTTTACAATACCATTATTCATTCACTCTCACATTCACACACTGGTGAAGGCAGCTACAGTTGTAGCCACAGCTGCCCTGGCTGACTGTACTTATTCCCATGATGCCCGCATGCAGAAAGAAAAGCAGTGAAGCATGAGTTGCATTCTCCTGGGAAAAATGTCAGCATCCTCATAACATCTAAACGAACTTGACAGATTTGGAGCTCCTTAAAATCAGATTCTCCACCGATGAAAAACAAAAGCAAAGCAAGCTTTCTGTTTAGTCTATCTCCTCTTTAAGATCATATTCTTATGTACCTGTGGAGCACGTCCAGCACAGTATGTGCTCAGAGCCACCCAGCTCCACCACCCCCACAGTTGGATCTGTGTAATTTTGTTTCCTAAGTCAACAAAACAACTATGAGAGAAGTTGTAATGTTTAGACAGTGCTTTTCACCAGCATCGTCAAAACACTGGGGGATACTGTGTGTGTGGGTGGGGGGGTAGTGTCCTTCAGTCCAGTAGACTTCACGTACTTTATTACAACATTGAAGTTATTCCTTAGAATCATGGTGGCCCAGCACCTTACATATTTTCCTTTAACTTGTCACCTATTTAACACCTACACACATTTACAAACATGTGAAGATGAGAGTAACATTTTCCACATTATCTCTGTCTGCGCTTGCCCTCGTCCTGGAACATATTTCCATACAAACCAAAAGTGGAACACACCCATTCACTGGGTATGTCTCCTGGATGTTCGCTTTTCTTCTCTTTTTAACTCATCTTCCAATTTCTCGATCACCCATTTGTTTAAATTGCTCTGAGGGAACTGCTCGTGTTTGTTTGGACCATAATGTAGCAACTATGCCCAGCAGGCATTCTGCTCGGGTTGAGGGCGTACGTCAATCCGTCTCTCCCTCTGATCGTCCTCTCTATCCTCCACCCTTTCCTCCTTCTTTTCCATCTCCCCTCAAACCACTTGCCAATTATCTATTTCTATTCTCCTCCTCTTGTTTTCTCTCTTCCTTTGTGCTCCTTTTGTGCAATTTTCATATGAGGTGGTCTGCTTGTAAGCCATGTGGGATTTTTTTTTTTTAACCGCTAGTGCGTATCAGTTGATGCATTGTTTACACAAAGTAATTGCAAACACATTTGTTTGTGCAAAAACTGAAAAATAACATAATTCTCTTCCTGTGCGTTTTCTGCATTCTTGAAGCAATGTCAAATTCCTAACTTTCCCACTTTTCCTTGCTTTTCCTGCTTTGCTACTAGTGTCTCTTTTCTCTGACTGATGTGCAAAAGCATATAGAAAGAAAGGATGAAGAATTACGCATAAAGCGAGGCTCGGTGAGGTTTAACTTGGAAGGAAAAACAGGGAAAGGTCTGAAAGAGAGAGAAGGATGTGTGCAGACCAAGTGTTGACACGGTTTAAATTGAGCGTGAATGCCTAGACATGCTGCAATACCTCTTTTTTCTTTTCAAAACACACTAATGCATCCCGCCCGAAAAACTTGCATGCAGGGAAAAAAGAGAAAAACTGAGTGTAAAACAAATGCAAAATGGAAGCTAAGAAGCTTAAGAAGCCTGGACATGGCAGATAAAGAGACAGGCATATGTACAGAGGCAGATGTGGCAAACACAGAAAGGTGAATGTGCAAGTGGAGTAAATTAAGTCATTGCTGCTGTAAGTGGAAATCAGGATGGGATGGTTATTAAATAAAGGAGTTGCTGGTTTATTAACTCTGCTCTCTGTAGCCACGGGAGGGGAAACACCCTGTAAGAGGGTGTATACACAGCAAAAACTTGCTCCTACTTAAAACAAAATATTTATTAAGTAAATAAAATATTTGAAAAACACATATCTGCAGTTGGAGAAATGACAGCAGGTGGTTGGCTGATATATGGTAGTGGCTGCAGTTGGGCTGAAGCCACATTCCCACAAGCTATTCTTTTTATGTCGTAGGCAGAGCAGCTTGTCTACTGGAAGATTAAATACGACCCGTATGGAAAAGAATATTTAGTAAATGTTTATGTTTGTAAATGTATTTTGTGCGTTTTTAAATCTTTAAACAAAATTCCTGCCACGACTTATGTATGAAAGTGGCTTTTTGTTCATGCATAAGAAAAGTCATTAGAAACAAGTATTCATTATTTTTCCAAGTAAACATTATGGCTACGTTCACACTGCAGGTCTTGATGCTCAATTCCGATTTTTTGGTCAAATCCGATTTTTTTGTCTGCTCGTTCACACTACAAATAAAATGCGACAGCAAACGCGCTCTAGTGTGAACGCTCAAAGCGGCCCGCATGCGCAAAGGAAGACGTCACACACAACGCGCTCTGTTTAGACCCAGAGCAACAGTATTGTTTGACTGATGGCCCTTAATATAAAGACTTCGGACTTCACGTTTCCCAATTTTTGCTTTAAGTTATTTTGTTATTTACATAATAATGTAGATAACCTAATAATGATCCTTATTGCTGTTTTAGAGGAGCGCTGCTTCAAAGGATAGTTGCAGATTTCTGTCAGAATCTGCAGATTATACAGAACAAATAAAATGTTCACGTTTCTCCAACGTTGTCTACCCAACAGTTTCACCGGATGTCCAGGAAGTGTTCGCGATGTCTTCTCCGGCGCTGATAATCGGCGTCTGTCTTGTGTCAGTGACGTAAAAGACGGATTTAATGCGACTTGACCATCAAACAGCAGTCGCTTTCTAAAACATCAGATATGTATCAGATTCAGTACCACATACGAAAGTGACCCAGATTGGATTTGAAAATATCGGATTTGTGCCGTTCACACTGTCACACCATGATCGGATATGGGTCGCATAGGGTCAGAAAAATCGGATTTGATGCGCTTTCGCCTGCAGTGTGAACGTAGCCTATGTCGTATGAGTACAATGAGATGGGTAAATAATATAAATTATAATATGGATATTTTCCTTTGAGTGCAATGAAGCCAATGATGAAAACAGAAGCTGTGTTCCACTTCTATGTTAATATTAATGATAAACATTTTTAAAGTATGACTTTACACTGAGACAAATCTACAAAGTGATGAAGATGTAAGCAGCTTGGCTGGGTGAACTACAGCAGCACAAAGCCATAATGGATGCCACCTATCAGCTAAGAAACTGAGATGCCACAAACTGATAATATTATGTATGTATGTCTATGTCAACAGCTCACCAGTAGTGAGACAGTAGAAAACTGTAAAAGCATGTCGTGTTCTGATGAATCTGCTGCAACGTTCAGATGGTAGGGTCACTGTTTACTGCTTCCAGCATGATAACATGTCACAAAGTTCAAATCATCTCAAACTGGTTTCTTACATTTTACTGTAGTTTAATGTACATAAAATAACTTTCACAGTCCATCCTGTGCATGTGTGGCAACAGGAGATTCACGTCACAGATCTGCTCACTTTGCGTCATAATGGACCAAAAATCTTTGAGGAATGTTTCCAGTGCCACATTGATTTTATACCACGAATGAATGCAAAGCGTTGTCCAGCCCAATACGTTAGGCATCGTGTTTAAGCATCAAATATCCTTTGATTGAGGAGAATATTTTTATCTTCTGTCATGAGCACATGTTTACTTGCCATTAACAATTTTCTAACCAAAGCCACAATCTTTTCTCAATATTATCCAAGAGTTCTGATTGCTTGAAAAAAACCATAAAAACTTTAATTACGGAAAAGAAGGAAATGTTCTTGGATGTGTATCTTCAAACAATGTGCAGATGGGGGCGAGACAGCTAAAGACATTGGAAAAAAGAAAAACATTGCTTTCTCTTTTTTACATAATAGCGAGTCAAAGGAGCTCGCAAAGAAAAGCGTCTGGACTTCTTTAAGTTGCTTGAAGACGTTTCACCTCTCATCCGAGAAGCTTCTTCAGTTCTAAGGTCAAATGGTGGAGAGTCCCAGATTTAAACCTAGTGGGAGGGTCCCCCCACAGAGGGACAAAAGGACCCCCTGATGATCCTCTAATCGCCTGAGCCAAGTTGAAACCTGGCCCCACCTTATCATGCAAATTCCTGAGCTCACCTGAAACTCTGGCTGATTGGGACCCACACCCAGTTTCACACCTTGGCTCAGGCGATTAGAGGATCATCAGGGGGTCCTTTTGTCCCTCTGTGGGGAGAAACTCCCACCAGGTTTATGTCTGGGACTCTCCACCATTTGACCTTAGAACTGAAGAAGCTTCTCGGATGAGAGGTGAAACGTCTTCAAGTGACTTAAGGAAGTCCAGACGCTTTTCTTTGCAAGCTCCTTTGACTACGATGACCTGGATGACTGAGAACCTTCACAGACATTAATAGCGAGCATTACACTGCAACGATTAGGGTGTCACTAAGTACTGCAACTTTAAAACAGAGTGGCATGTTTACAGTGAGCTACCTGTGCGGTCAGCCCACGAGCGCTACAAGCAGCAGGGGAGCAATTAGGAGTCAGCTGACCTCTTATTACATTTAAGCCAATTGAGCTGTTTGTTAAGACTGCTCTGTGCTTCAGAAGCACCACACTGTTTACTGTCTGAATACTCCACAAACAAACACACTAGCTCAGCCTCCCACACGCACCTTCATCTGCTTGGAAAGAGCTATTATTTCTCTACCCAGTCGCTCACCCACACACAGGCACGAACCACAAACCTACAATGAAACAAACAATGCACATGCCACTGTTGTCAGATGAAAAGCTTGTGAATTAACATTTTCCAAAAGAATGGATTTGTAAGAACTTGGAAAAACGTTTTGTTTGTTCGACAAACGGAGCCAATTCATGAAGAAACGTGCAGTCCCTCACTTGAGAGTTACCAACATTTCATAAGTGTTGGTTCTCGTTGTGAGAAATATTGCTTGCTTGTGTGTGTGTGTGTGTGTGTGTGTGTTCAGTAGGCTGTTTAAGCAGTGGATGCAAGTTTAGCATCCAAACCAATTCTCCCTCCTCAGAAAACTGAGTGGCAGTTTTACAGCGAGTGTAAAAATGGAACCCATATGGTTGTTTGTTATGTTATCGTCCAAACAAAGTTACGCATAAATATACACGACTTTGTCGAGGTGTGTTATGAATGATGGCAGAGTAGAGGAAATCAAGCCAACACGCGAAACAGTCAGCTTGACCTCACACCCAGCAAACGCGCGGTCACATGCTCTTCTTTGCCCCGAGCCCACTGAGTTTAATGAAATAGCTGCTTGACACAGACATGAAGGAGGTTAAATCTGTCAGCATGCAGTCACTGAACGAGCTGACTTTGGCCCCGAGATCTTGTTTGAAGGAAAGCGTGAAAAGAGAAAGAAGAATGCTGTTCTTTTCAATTCAGTTCAGTTTTATTTATACAGCGCCAAATCACAACAGCAGTTGCTTCAAGGCGCTTTATACTGTGAGGTAAATACCCTGCAATAATACAGAGAAAACCCCAACAATAAAATGGCAACAGTGGGAAAGAAAAACTCCCTTTTAACAGGAAGAAACCTCCAGCAGAACAAAGCTCAGGGAGCAGTGGCCATCTGCCGGTTGGGGAACAACAGTATTATCTGTTTATCCTGGTACATAACCAAATAACAAGAAGTGTAGAAATATTCCCAATTGTCAGTATAATTATCCTTTGACCTAATGGTGGTACTGTGCAAAAGTCTTGTGCCATCCCTCATTTCTTTATACCAGTATGTTGCTGACCAGTGTTGGTCAAGTTACTTGAAAAAAGTAACTAATAACTAATTACTGATTACTTCCCCCAAAAAGTAATCCTGTTACTTTACTGATTACTTATTTTCAAAAGTAATTAATTACTTAGTTACTTAGTTAGTTACTTTTTAAAAACACAATTTACAACCTGAATAGGTGATAAAGCGATAGATCTTTCAGCCCAATTCTACTTTTTCTGCATAATCCATCATACAAAATGTAATCAAATGGAAAAGTCTCTTTTTAAAACTTGTTTTGTTAGTTTTAATCTTTTAACTTTATGCATCAAGCAAAAATTAAATTATCTGCACCATTCTCTGACTGGAAGAAATTTGTTTAATATTTAAACCTATTTTCTGCACATTCCAGCATATACATACATACATACATACATACATATATATATATATATATATATACATATGTGTGTGTGTGTTTACACTCAGTCTTTCAAATAGATGCAAGTAAAACACAGCAGAAAGTCAAAGACTAGCGGTCCTGTTGCTCTATTTTCACCTGTAAAGCAGGAGGAGGTTTACCCTGGTGCAGGTGTGCCGCGGTCAGGTGTGCCGCTGTCAGCGGTCAGTGGAAGGATACGGCAGTTTCTCTGTGAGTTTCCCATTACGTCGTAGCTACTCTGTGTTTGCTTGGAAGTTTAGGGGTTTTTTTCGCTGTAAAAAGAAGTTTTCTTCCCACGCACAACGGACACTAATGTTTTTGTCACTTTTTATGGAATCAAACTCAAAATAAGGTCAGTACTTCCACGCTTTAAACGCTGCACGCTCACATTCTCTCCCGCACTTGCTTACGTCACTGTGTTGAGACATTCTGGCAAAAAAATCACGGTTTTAGTAACGTAGTAACGCAGCGTTCCTACGGGAAAGTAACGGTAATCTAATTACCGTTTTTGCAATAGTAATCCCTTACTTTACTCGTTACTTGAAAAAAGTAATCGGATTAACGCGTTACTGCCCATCTCTGTTGCTGACAAAAGAGGAAACGTGTAGTTTATTGAAACATGTGTAGATGGTATTATATGGTTGATCAAATTCTGACAGTTTTTTTCTCAGTTGGTTTTTCCATCCAGTTGGCGAGATCCCAAACACGCTTGATGAAATCCAGCCCACTGACAGAGTCTCCACCATGTTTTACAGATGACTGTGAACACTCACTGTTGTGCTCTGTACATATTCACAACGGTTTGAACCAAAGATTTCAAATCAAGATTCAACACTCGTTAAGACCCACTGCCACTAATTTATGTAACCAGTTTCTGCTTCTGTTTCCCCATTACACTGACATTTGTGGCAAGTGGAATAATGCTACATAAACACTGTTACATTTACAGTCCAGTTTTTGTATAATTTCAATAACATCATCCATTTGTCCCCGTTTCCTGTCAGAGCTTTGCTGGATTTTTTCCCCCGTATTTCTTAAGGACACGACTTTCACTGTTTATTTGCTGTAGATTCTTTGCAGTCCTGCCACTTCTCCTTTTGGCTCCCACATGTCTAGCCTTGCCAGTTTTTGAATTGCTTGTGTAAAAATAAGACTCTAGGTTTGTCAAACTGTGCCATCTTTTGTATTTTTTCTAGACAAAATTGAAAAAGGTTACATGTAGACGCCATCTCTTGGTCCATCTCTTAATTCAGTTGCCTTTTTTATGCTTGAATGATTCACAGGTCACTGTTAAATTACTTACCAAATATGAAAATATTCCCTTAAACATGGTTGGGCACAGTGTTGGGGAGTAACAGAATACATGTACCGCCGTTACGTATTTAAAATACAAAATATGAGTAACTGTATTCCGTTACAGTTACCGTTTAAAAAGGTGGTATTTAAAATACAGTTACTTTGTTGAAATAAATGGATTACACGGCGGTACTTCCCTGTTTCATATTGTGGCGGGTCAGGACTGTTTGGGTTTTGTTTGACAGCTACGTTCTGTTGTTCCAGGCGGCAGCGTTACGGTTGCCATGGTTACAGGGTGACGCTCTCTCTCTGCGTGTTTCCTGGGTGAGAGAGGCCTTTTTGTCGTTGTTGTGCTAAGCTAACAGGCAGAATGCTACAGGTATAGCTCTAAAGAATGTAGCATCATAGGCAGTGTAGTCCGTGCTGCAGGGAGAATGGACTGCCATACACGTTATGTGTCTGTGAGCGAGGGAGGGAGAAAAAGGAAAAGTAGGAGCTGTCATCGAGCAAAAACGGGAGCTGGAAGCATGTAAATATAATAATAACCACTGCAGCCAAGAAGAGAGCCTGACGAGCCCAGTTGTAAGTAAGCTATTAAGACTCGACTGTACACCGTGTTCGTGTTTTCCTCCAAAAACAATAAGTTCTGTTGCAGCAGCCTTTCAACTCCTCTCTCTGTCTCTGCTAGCAAAGTTGACCCAGACAACAAAGTAAAGCTAGTTTTCGGCTACGAGCCCGACACAGAACCCACCGTATTAGCCAGAGGTCCCTTTACTACGGGTCGGAGCCGCGGACCTTCAGTAACAGTAATAAATCACAGCAATAGTACATTCACGTAGTTGTAAACAGCATGATAATATATTAAGTAATCCAAAGTATTCCGTTACGTTACTCTCATTGAGTAACGTAACGGAATACGTTACAGAATACATTTTGGGGCATGTATTCTGTATTCTGTAATGGAATACATTTTAAAAGTAACCTTCCCAACACTGGTTGGGCACAATGACTGGACTGAAAAAAAGAACGAAAAAGCATACAGTGTCCAAAGAAAAACTTTGAAATAGCTTCAGAAAGCCTGGATATGTATTGCTCAAGAATACTTGAGCAATACATATACACTCAAACCAATTGAGTTTGGCTCCTTGGAAGCAAAATATAAATGAATAAGCGGTGGCGCAAGACTTTTTCACAGTAGTAGTTGTCAAAGTTGAAGGACGTGAACTGACTCAACAAATACTTAAATAGTACCGTACTGTACCTTTGACTTCACAACAAAATCATACGCTTTCTTCCATAAAAACTTTAAGCCTATGAACATGAGAAAATGTCATCGCTTCTTATGGCAATATGTAAGTATAATAAAAGAAGAACACAAGCACACACACACTCACCGTCACCCAGACAAAAACTCACACTCGGCCCTCTGTGTAATCCCATCTGATCTCACCGACGCTCTGTTGTTAGAAGCCTCCTCTCACTCCGCGGCCTATCCCAGCACTGCCTTTGAACTCAGCTGCCAAGAAAGTGTAACACCGCGTGCCTCTTTCTTTGACTTTCAGGAATGATCAGGAACATCATAATGATAAAATTGGCAGGGGGTGAGGAGCTGAGTGGGAGCAGAGGGCCTCGACGGAAAGCAAGAAAGAGGCTCGAATATTGTCAGCGTGTTGTTAATAAGCGAGCCGAGGTGTGCGAGCGTGTAAAATTCCTGCGCGTGTGTGCGGGTATGTGTATACGTCTGCGCACAAATATGAATTCCTCTCTTAGGGAGTGCGTGTTGGTGAGGGTGATGTCAGGCTACATTATGGCTTATTGCTGGGTTGACTGACATGCAGGATTATCAGCTGATGGGATAAATTAAAAGAAGAAAGAAAAAGCTTTCATCTGCATGCGGCCGGGGCCTGAATGTTTGATGTTAGACTGAAGGAGTCATACGCAAGGTGATGGAAAGTGAGAGAGGGCTGCAAGGGAGGCAAGAGGTCGAGTGCCCGATAGATAGACCAAGTTTTCATTTGAACAATCCCTGTTATCTTGCAGATTCTTCACTTCGCTCTATGTCTGAGTTGCAGACAACTTGGCTGAGAAAAGATCGTATTTAATGAGGCAGTCCACAGGAAAATGCGAGAAATTTAGACTGACACGGTTTCTCTGGTATTTGTCGGACAAATATGGACATTAAAATGTATAGAAGCACTTTTAGGTTTGCTTCCATTTCTTGACCAAAGCTATAGTTGCCTGTTAGGAAGATATCGTCTGTTACAGTTGTTAGATAATAAGAGTTCAGATCGTGGGCCACACAAACATGTTATTGGTATGTTCAGCACCGCAATGAAAACAAAGCTAAAATTTATGGAAGTTTTGTTCACTATATAATAATTGAGCGCTTTCAACTTAAGTAAATATCCATGAAACATAATCCAGGCTAGATTTACTCTTGAAGACAAATGCATGCGCCGCAAGAAGCTGATTTTGAGTCTTTTTTTGTTTTGTTTTGTTTTTCGTTCACTGCTAGGCCACTTTCTGGGGAACCACAGCGTGCTGGACATCCTGAGGCAGGAGGGCTACGAGATTGTCCACATGGACTCTGATCATCAAGAGCCAGCCACAGAGTGAGTAAGCAGACAAGAGTGCGCAGCAACAGATGACGGAGCATGTCATTTGATTAAATGACTGTGGTTACAAAGAGAAAAACAAAAATAAGTTGCTGAAAAATAGAAAAAATAAGTGTTTGCTTGGATTACTCTTTAGAAAAATTTGACTTTTGGATGATTCCTGTTTTGACTGAGTAATCGGCCACTTTGGAGCTATTTAAAACTCTTTACTTGTTAAAAGTGGGACTTTTTCTAACCAGACAAGATATTTAATGGAAAAAGAGAACGTGATTTTCTATGTGCACGAGATTGATAATGTTATGGCAGTGCAGACTGTGAAGCAGAACATTTGTGCACTCTTACTGTAGATTTTGGCAGGGATACAGATGCACATCCACATGTATCTGTATCGAAACTTATTCTGTCCACATCCGTCTAATTCTCTTGAGAGTTGAGGCATTTTAACCTCAGCAGATTTATTGAAGTGCAGATACGCTCCAAATTGTGCTATGCAAGAATCCTTTGATACCTCATCATCTCCCTCACCTGCCTGCTTCTGCCCCCCCCTTTCTGGAGGCTGCCAAAGGCCACTTGCCAGAGTGGTGGTTCTGTCTGCTTTCACTGCAACACACAAACACATGCATGCATGTATGCAGGATAAATGTAGAGATGCTCAAAGAGAAAAATTGGCTGGGCTGCACACAGTCAACACATACACGACTCAGAAAGAGTCTTGGCTTCGCTCCTGTGGCCTTCTACAACTCTTCTTCATGCCTGTTAGTGTTCAGGCCCAATCGCTGGCACACAGCACCTCCACTCTCACCTAAGGGTTTGACATGGGCCTATAAAATAATAAGAGCAGTCGCTGGAATCGGGGTGAAAATGGAAAAACGAGGCATAACAAGAACAGTCTTTTTTCTAACAGTGAAAACAACTCGTCCCTCCAGCTGAAGCTTTTCACAAACTTCTCACTGCAAACTACAGCTGTAAATGTAGCCGCCCTATCGCTCGCCATCCTGTTTCCAGGCTTGTGGGCTTCAACCAGTGGTTCATGGTTTAAAAGCTGACAAGTGGACTGACTTACTGTGGTCACGAAACACTTGTGTCTACAGCGTGCACGCACACACACATGACCACACACTTGCCTGCAAGCTGACACTTCTAGCTCCCCGATACAAGGTGATCTGACAGGCGAGGAAACACACCACAGGACGGCTGGATGAGAGGTGTTTATGAAAGCTGTTAGCCTCAGACCTGGAGTGTTTTGAACCCACTGGCACAATTATATGACTGACAGAGCAGCCCAGAGCTGGGTTTGGCTGTGCAGTAGCTTGACCGCAGGCCTGGAGCTATCATCGCACTGACCAAGCCATCAGGGCCTGGGTGAGACAAGGTTGTTGAAACTTGTGAAAACAGAAAGGCAAACCGACAAATTGATCATGACCGGTGAGACAAACTAATCGTGACTAAAGCCTGCGATTTCTACTGCTGTTTATTTCATTCGAAAGGTCTTGAGTGATGTGTAAAACATCTTTTTGATGCTCTACTGAAACACAAAGTCACATGCGAGCCATATTGACAGGAAAAGAACAAGAGAGAAGAAAGTATGAGTAATGGCTGGAAGAAAGAGCAGCATGGCAAAAATATTTGAAGACAGGAGATTCTGGGTGGTCTTCTTGGTCAAATGTCAGCTCTGATGCACAATATATCGCCATGAGAGTTCCAACTTCCTCTTACGTTGTCTGCTGGGTCTTTCAACTTTTAAAGGACGCCCTTCTGGTGTTCGTGTCCTTGACTGAAGTTACAGGGTGTAAGTGGAAAGCCATGGGGTGGTCAGAAACCACAAACAACACCACTGTCTGGTAGCACATTGGAAATCTTGCGAAACAGTACAGAAATACTAAAATAAACTATTTTGATCTAATATTTGGGTAAAAGTCTTTCTGTCCTGTCCTCCCTTGCTCCAGGGCAGCAGGTCCAGACCTGCTTGCAGCACCAGAGTCCAGCAAGGAGAATACGGACACTAGCACAGGATCTCCCATTGGCTGGCCAACCAGTCCAGAGATGGAGCTGGAGCTCGAGGACCCAGAACCTATGCCTGGCCTTGGAGGGGAGGAGCTGCCTCACATGCTGCTCCCTGACAGCTTGAGCCAGCTAGAGGAGTTTGGACGCCATAAACGGCCACGCAAAGCTCACCGTGGCCACGGGAGACCCCGTCTCTTCAGTGACCTGTGGGTTCGCATTGGGGATGGGTGAGATATTTATTCTTGTTGTACCTCTTCTCAGTTCTTTTCCAGTCCAGCTAAATTCCTCATAACCTAATTTTCCCCCTCCTTTCTTCAGCACCACCCCACCACCAAACGTGAGGATAATCAACGGCTATGTGACAGTGGAGCCTCCGCTGACCTATCAAAAGCATCGCAGGCGGATGGAGATCTACGAGATAGATCGAGAACCCAGTTCGCCTTCGTCCACTTCACCGAGCCCCAGCTCAGCCCAGCTAGCTCACAGCAAAGTCACGCTGTCTTGTGCTTTAGCGTGGCTTTTATCACACATATTGTTCACCTCCTGACCAAAAGAAAGCGTTACCTCATGAGAAACATCGGACAATACTTCATCCACACCAGAGCAGTGGAGCGTACCTGATAAAGCCAAACAAGGAGCGATCGTCAGGGAGAAACATCTCAGTCGGGATAAGACGTCTTAACGTGGGACGACCCGGTCTCCACCATAGAGCGAGATCGGCTTCAGGCTGCTGAAATGTCTTTAAAAACTTGCCAAGTCTCATAATGTGTGGAATAAGCTCTGTGCTGCGTGAGAAGCAAAACGTGGACTATGTTGAACTGCAGTGGGGTCAAGTCCAAACCTCCTGAAAGTATTGAGATAGAATAACAAACACAGCACAATGAAGAATTGTACATTTAAAGAGCTGGAGTCTTGTACCTATAAAACTGTAATATTATGTAGAAAAATAAGACTGACTTTAATAATGAGAATAGGTCATACTAACAGTTATAACTCTGTGAAACAAAAACGAGTTGAATAAACAAGGTACTGTGTGAGGCCTTTACCTTCACACAGAGAAGCACTCGGATGCCACTTTGTAAATTGTGCATTTTGTTCATAAAGAAATATTGTATATTTATTATTTCTGGAAGAAAGAGTATATTTTCTTGCTTTTTGAAATAAAACGTAAATAAATACAGTCTGTAAACTAATCGAGTGCATCGAGAGGTCTTTCTTTCTTTCAGCAGACATAAACTGTGTGTTTAAGAATATGTTTATAACACCACCATCTGTTCTTTATTTAAAGTGAAATTATGGATTTTTTTGTCATAATCTAATGAAGCATATACTTCGGAATTGTCAAAAACATTTAAATATGACTATTATCTGTGAAAATGAATAAAAACTATAGTGGAGCTACACGTTTTTAACGAGGGAAACAAGCAACATGTGAGTTGAGTCTGCCACCTGCTGGCTAATACAAGGAAAACATGAGGAAAACAAACCTCATAATGAGTCTTCTGTCAGTTGTGTCTCCATTATAAAGCTCACAAACAGGACTGTGTAACTGTAAATGCAACTTTGAGAAATGTGAAAAGTATATATTATCACACAGCAACAAAAATAAGGATATTAGCCTTTAATCAAAGTTCATACTACATTTAAACATTTTAACAAAAGGAGGAAAACGGAGGCAGTTGAGCTCTGAGTGTTAACAATTAACCAAAAATGTCGAACTCCATCACTTCCCTTTTTGAAGCTGCTTGAATGATGAAGCTTCACTTTAAATATTTCCAGATTGGATGCTTCCTCTAAGCTCCATAAAACATAAGAATCCTTTCAGTCGTCACATACTGCGATTAACCAGATTACAATTCTCTTAAGGGAATCGTTGGCAACAGACAAAGTGACTATTCATTTCAATAAAATTGTTGTTGAATGATGATGATGATACTGTAGTGTATTATATTGCAGTGCTCACAATATCAGCAAAGTTCATCATGTTTGCTGTGATCTTGTTGCGAGGGAACAAAACAATTCTGTGCAAACTGTGTTGATTCCTGATGGGCTTCCTGCTCTGCTATCTCACAGCAAATGTAAATGCAGTAAGACTGTGTGATTTACAAGGACATTTACAAGTGCAATAAAAGTTGGAAAACAGAAGAACATTTTAACAATTATTATATAAAACAAAGACAACTTTCAGCAGAAACTGCGACACACTCTGAACTCTCACAGCAGCAACTGAGACAAGTTTCATTAATGATGCCCCGGTTCAATTATGTATGATGACCAGAATGCACGAATCATGTTGAATGAGCTTATCTACATGGAATTCAGTTTTATTTCAACATAACATTTCCCAGAGTTCATAACAAGATTGTCTACTTCGAAACAAGGTGGTACTTTGAGAGTAAACAGGGGGAAAAGCTGAGACATAATAATAATAATAATAATAATAATAATAATAATAATAATAATAACAAATGCAAAAAGCATTTCACAAATAGAACAGAATTCATTATTTTAGCATCAGCAGGAAAATACAGCATTGACAGGGAATGTGAAAAACAGAAGCTCTCCAGTGTTTTTGTGTTTTTGTAACTATCTTCTTGCTGTCCTTGTGCAGGACATGTGAAACATGAAGTGCTCCATTTGTGGTTGAACGTAAAGAACCTATCAGGTGTCAGAGTATATGTATGTTCTGTCTCATACCAGTCTTATCATTTAAATCTTCTAGTCTTCTAGAGACACTAAGCGGCTGCGCTGCTGCAGTTAGCACTTCTACCACTAAATGGCGCTAGAGTCGCATAAAAACTTGAGCAACAACAAAGTACATAAAGCTGAAAAGCTGGTTTGAGGCCGCACAGAGCCTGAGCACAGAGATGGGCACAGAGGCGGGCAGGCACTGGCTTAAGAATGTCCACACAGGTACGTAATAAATAATTTAAAACAAACTGTCAAGTTGTACATTTTAAGTCAGTGGTAATAAAATGTTTTATTTTTAATTCAAGGTTAATGATGCCACGCAGATACAATATACCCAAATTTATTCTTAGAAATATTATAATATTTATTTATTTATTTTAAAAAAATAGAGATTTAAACTAAACTTTTTTGCTCTACTGATCACATGAACCTGTTATTGCCAGACATTATTCTATAATTGTTGCACCATTAACTTTACAAAATAAACTAAATTATGTAAAACATGAATTTAAAAGTTTTTTTTTTTTTTTAAATTCAGTTTACTTATCTGAGCAGTTTTAAAATAAAAACATGTAAATTCAATATTTGTATAAAAAAACAATAAAATTTGGAAGATTTTGAGTGTTCGCATAAGTTATTGTCAGTCGTCTGAAAAAGTGACCAACACTTATGACCTATTTCATACATAAAACAAATTTTTTGGGATATTTATTCACACAAAAAATCACTAAGAAATGATCATTCAAATATATCTGTACTTTTATCAGCTTAAATCTTGCTTAAAAACCTTTAATTAAAAGATTAAAATAATATTAATATATAAATTGTAACTTCACGCTTACCTTTCAGGTTAGCCTACACTTTCTCTTCGTCTTCTCATAAGCATTTTTTTTAAAGAAAAAAGAGCAAGTTTTTTAGAACAAACAGCTTTTTCGCCCCGTAAGCCAAGGCAGGACAATATTTGCCTTAGCTAGAATACCATTTTCCCTGGGCTTTGGGGTGTTGTTTGAGGGAGTGGGGGCCTTGACAGGGTGCTCTGAGGGCTGACCCTCACTCTGCTGGGCACACGCCGCCAGCCGCATATAAATAAAAGATTACAGTGGAAAATCAATTTCTGAGCAAACTCATTAAAAATGCCCCTCACCTTAAATGATTCCCATTTCCTTCCATTCAACCTGTTAACGCCTTGCTGTCCCTGAAACCGACCAGCCTACCCCCCCCACCACCACCGCTGCCTCACCCCACCCCTCCCTCCCACCCTTCTTCCATCCTTCGCCCTGTTGCTCTCCCCCGGTGGTAATTACTTGCACAAGTCGTTTTTTGCCCTTTGATTTGCACCGTTTCACAAATGAAGGTTAAGTTTGTTTAACCGTGGTGGATTTGCCAGTCATGTTAAAGCATATAATGTGGCAGGTCCTCGGTTTCTCCGCACACCTCAGGCACCCCCTGGCCTGCCCGCCGCCCCCCTCCCCATCTTCTTCCCTGTTAGCCTAGGCCTCTTAGGGAGGTGGGAGGGTAGGTGGGGGCTCCAAGGTTAAGGCTTAGTGCGCCTTAGGAAGCCTGTAGTGTATCAGACTTCAGACCCATTGACTTGACTCAAAGGCAACCAGGAAGTTGTTAAAAATCACCTCTGGTAAAAGGATTAAGAATCAAACTGCCGCGTTTGCCCTGAGAGGACGTTAAGACGGTCACCGATAAGTTACAACTCACTGACAGATAGGGAGGAAAAAATAGGAGCATAATAAAGGACCACTAGTTAACTTCTGTTCAAGGTCTTGGACATCGATGCTGTAGGTGATGTACGTATTCTCCTTTGCAGTGTAAATCACTCATGTGGTGAAGATAACTGCTGAAAGCATAAAATGCACAACGGCAGAAGGTACAAGTGTCACAAGCCTCCTCCTCGATCGATACCTAATAAAGAGTGAAGTCACAGGAGCCGAGGAGAACATTGATCTGAGCTAGCTGGAGCTTCCAAGAGCATTTAAAGTCGTCGCTGCTTTGACTGTCGAGCTGCAGATTGCACACCGATCACAGCAATAGCTCATTTGTTATCACACAGTCAGGACAACAGATGCCTTTCGCATTCAGCTTTCTGTCTCTCTCAGTCAATCGAGTACATCCCAGTGACACGCAGCAGGTCTGTGTGGTCGTCGCTGAAGGATGTTTTTTAATTTTTAACACTAGATCTGTAATTACGAGTCGCAGGAAACGTCTGTCTACTGCAACCATGTCCTGTGTGGCGAGCGCGACCTCATATTTCACAGAGAGCTTTGATTCTCTGTCTAGCAGAGGGCAGCCGTAAAGCTTTGGGAAAACAAAAGCGTGCTTAGCCCGAGGGCAGATAGCTCTTCTCCCTTTAGATAATCCTGCTGATAGCGGAGGCAAAGCAGCGCTGTTTGGACAGCTCGGCTAACTCGCGGCTCATCTGTGTTTGTGCTGGTTGAGACATTATTTTCTCTCATTGTCCAAGTCCCCTTGAAGATGCGTAACTTTGAGCCGCAGGATTGAACCCATGGCCTTGTATTCCTCTAACAAGGGTCAGGTGCAAGTCTTAAAGGCAAGACGGCATCTGGTGATGTTTATTAAAAAGAAATATATATATATATACTACAGAGCTAAGGTTTGACTTTATATTTTCATTTTAATCAATCACCCAAAGAGATCTAAAGCCTGCTGAAATTTTATTTACAACTATAGTGACAAGAAATGTTGACGTATCCGATAAAACTGTTCAAATCTTGCTTGGATGAGGTTATTCTTCTTTCCTTTGTTGAACCCAAACAAAGTTTCTTATTCTTGGACACACTCGGGGATTTTATTTGCAGTCTCTGGCAGATATCACTTGGTTGATACAAGTTTTACATGCTTAAACAAATCAAGCTATTTCATTGGTCACCGTCTCTGTGACGAAGGAGGATAATCATCGCAACGCTAGAGCTTTTTCTTTGTTTTGGTGTACAGCACACAATACAACTTTCTCTTAAAAGTCTCTTCTCTTGTATTCCGATATAAAATTCAATACAATGTAACAAAAAATGTATACATTTTAAAAAAGAAGAAAAATGGAGAATTGTTAAACAATAGTTTGTTTTTAAGTGTTGAGGCAGAAGGAGCGAATGCGTACCAAGGAGAGCAAAGTAGTTACAAAGGAAAGAGGAATACCACGTGTGCTCGTATGTCCGTGTGTACATGCGCATGTGTGTCCTTGCGTGTGCATTGAAGGATGGTGGTGAGAGTGTTGTGTTTCACAGTTTTTTGCCATGATGCACTGCTTTATTATTCTGCACAAGGGGCACTTCACATGCGGAATGGGTTCTCTTTGATATCGACAGCAGCTTGAGGGAGAGAGTGCACTCAAAAACAGGCGAGGGCGAATTTATTCTGGGGGGAAAAAACAGATAGTTGTGTACTTCCCTGGCAGTGGTTGCCGCGCATAGGAAGAGCCAACCGCTTTGATGCTCCAGCGGTGACACTCCACACGCTAATGAAATATGGTAATTACAGCCACATGAAAGCCCTTCTAAACAGAGCTGGAGAAAGGGTATAAAAAACAAATATGACTTTATCCAAAGATACCCACTGTGATTAATTCTCCTTTTCATAAACATATATTTTATGCCGTTCAATTGTTACAAAGCAAGCGTGGGCCATCAGTTGACCCGGGAGCAGGCGAGGGGGAAAGGTCCGCTGATTAAGAACCCTATTGTTCGCTTTCAATAGAAGACGCAGTCTGCTGGAGAACACGGGACGGCGAGGTGTCAAAAAGAAACGACCCCGCGAATGAGTGCTCGCCGTGCTGTTCTAACTTTGGCTAGATTTGTATTTTTTTAATTAATTTCTTTTTTTATTTGAAATTCACCTAATCTAGACTGTAAAACTTGGCACAATCAAACACAACTTAGGAGACGTATTGGTGGAAAACTGGTGATGTGATTGACATGTAAAAGAAAGTATTGTGTTTAAAGTTTACATAATGGAAATTTGAGCAAAATGCTTGCATTTTTCACTCATTCTCTGAGAAACTGATTTCCAAAGAGACCCCAGAGCTCGAAACAATGTCAGTTACTTGTTTTGACAGCACACATTTATGATTGTGCTGAAGGCAGCTGACTGTGGCAGATTCTGGGTGACCTGTAAGTTTGGCAGCAGGTCTGCTGGAGATGAATGAACTTGCTTTTGGTTTCTCTGCACATAAAGACCGATTGCATGAGAGTAATTCGGCGATATATATATAGGGAACAAACTTGTTCATTCATCTAGGTGTTAACTTTTAACAAATGTGACTAATGCATAGCAAGTGTAGGTAGAAAAACAATAAATACCACACTTGTACACATAAAGTTTTAAAGCCAGGCAGCAAAACTACTTTCCTACTCCAATATTTTAAGGTCGTATTAGAGTGGAAATTAGTGACGTGACCTGATGCAATGCGTGTCACTGAAGAGGGGAGCAGGGAGACACTAGTGGATAAGAGAATTCAAGGGGTGGGGGAGGCTGTGTGTTTGACCATCAGTGTTTGCTCGCAGTCAGACGGCGTAGCAGCCCCTCATCCCGCGACCACTTTCGCCTTGCTGACTGGCTCTCCCAAGGGATGGCGCTAGAGGTCAGGGAGAAGGTGGGGGTCAAACGGGCTCTGATAAGTCCTGCTAATAGGACGGTGCGCGTTTTTGCGCGCGCGCCTGTCTGAACGGGGTTGTGTGGGTGTGACTAGCAACTGGGGCTAAAAGCTAAGGGAACAAACACACGTACACACAAAGTCATGCACGCCGTATGCATGAATCCACAGTCTTTAAGGTCAGAGCGTGGGGTGAGAATGTTAAATGGCCAGGCTTGGGACATCAAATATTTTCCTTCCCATCACTATCAGCAAACCATCTGCCTGAAATCTTTAAGTGTGTGTGCGCGCGTGTGTGCGTTTGTGCGCATGCAGCAACCTATACAGGTTTAGCTGATCAAACTATTGAGCCAAGTTGGCTTTATTAGAGCATGCAGAGTCAGAAGGACATGCAGACAGGCAGGCAGACAGACAGATAGGCAGGGTGTGGGCGCCAGCGGTCGCAGCGCAGCAGACAGACAGATGGAGTTTTGGGTGCATGCTGCTCAGATAGCTCATCCCACCCTGTGTTTTTAATACCCCCAGCTCCTTTTATCGCCCTCCTCCAGGTGTATCCAGGTAACTCCAAGGCCAGGCCGCTCTTAAAACCCCAACAGTCAAGGTAACAGGTAATTGCAGAATGGTACTCGTAAAACAGCCTGTTTGTCTACAGCTCAACTCCGCCCTGCTTGTTTTAGATGCCAAACTTGGAGATACAGGAAGTAAAAGTGTATAAGGCTATAGCGTGGTAACGCTGCTCGTTCTACACTTAATGTTTTAGCCCACTGCAGCTTATACTAATCCAAGTCCTCTGTCTGCTTCCCTCCTTTTCACTTTTCAGACTTTGATTATAGTTACTCTAGTTTTTTTTTTAGTCTTTCTTACTGTCTTTATCTCTCCCGCTCTCCCTTCAGTGCCCATATTTCTCTGACTTTATGAGTAACACCGGCTCCCTCCCTCTTTTAATGTTTGATTCCAGGCGATAAGAGAAGACGGAGAGATGAGTCTGACTGCAGCGGTTAATGTGGTCAAAGGTCATCGGCTGTGCTGGGGAGTGGGGAGACTCTCTGCAGATAGTCCAAGCTAAAACTGGACCGCGATCCGTTTTTGGACCGTGACTTGTAGATGCTGGCTCGCAGCCAAGCTGTCTGCACACAAGCCAAGAAAACATACACACTGAAGCAATTGTCCATATCTGCGCGAAGAGTCATTATCTGACAATCTGTCAAGATACTGATCGAGAGTTTGTGTAAATCTACTGTCACGTGTGCTTACCCTCTAAACAGCGATAAGGTTACTGCTTCTCTTTGCACACGGGCCAATAGATACACAAGTGTGCACACCTGTACGTGCATATGTTCTACCATATATGTATGGTTAAAAAGAAACGCCGTGCGCAAACAAATACGTGCACGTTTACTGTAGAGCACGAGCGCGCAGACTGTACAATCTACTGTCAAACAAAGTCACAGTTCATCTCCTCACCCCTCAACAATCACTTGTTTGTTCCACACCACATACAAACAGCACACTCCCCCACATAGTGGTCATTGACACAGACCAAAACTGAACCCTCCTCTGGCTCTTTGCTTTACGCTCCCATGCTCTCCATCTTTTCACAAACCTCTCTCTTTGTCCCCGTCTTTCTCTCTCTCTCCCTGTGCTCATCTGATTTCATTCCTCGTCCTGATCCGGCCATTATAAATTCATCGTATGCCGTCGTGGCTGATTGAAGTGATGGGCTGATTCCTCAGAGCTTCCTGCCTGATGGAGGGTGCTATAGCAAATAGCCCAATGGGTCTGTTTAGATAACACTGACCTCTCACAAACCATTGCCACATCTGCTGTGAGTGAGGCTTTGTGGGACTCGCTGTCATCGCCGAGTGAAAGGACGGACAAAAAAAATTGAAATGGCAGAATGAAAAATACAAACAATAAACAGGAACAGACTGAGCGAAAGAAAGACAGAAGATGTTGGGGGAAAATTAAAAGGAAGAAAGACAGAAGACGAGGGCGGAGGGGGTTAGAGAGTAAGAGCTAAGGGGAGATCTCGGGTGGGCAATGATTTGAAGCGTATTGTCACTCCCACCTGCCCTCTCCATGAACAAAAGTGTTAGTCATCATCAGGGTGAATTGTGAGGGGAGACAAGGGGCCGCTTCGTTGGTCCCCCTGATCTGCATTCGGCCCATGGGGTTACCAGGGTAACGAGTACAGTAGACAGAGGGAGGAGGAGTGAGAGGGGGGCATGGAGAGGGCACTCACCCTTTTCCTTGGAAATGGATATTCATGCCTTTGTTCTGCTGGGGTTATGATCGTGTTGATTAGGATAAAAAAAATTGTTTAAACAGCCCGCCCTCTCTCCTGGCCTCAGATATCGTGTAGCCAACCGGACTTCACCTGGTGAACAGATCATCATTCAAACACCAGTACTCGTTAAAAACGGGGAGATAATGGAATGCAGACTATTAAACAGCAAATCGTACATTTTATTTGGCTACATGAAAGAGGAAGTGACCAGCGGTGGCTCCATTTTCTTCATTTCTTTTCTCCAATAGACCTTTGACTGATAATTCTCTGCAAATGTACCTGTTACTTGAGCTTACGTCGGTCCAGAAGGAATACACTGCGTTGTTCAGAGATAGCCTAAATATTTCTTTAAGTATTTGGGGCCAACGAATGTTCTTTTGAAAGATCTTGAAAAACAAAACTTTGCAACTCCAATGTAGGGAGTGAACACCAAAAGATACCTCATGTGGGTTTTGGATAACGGTAGTGGAGAGTGGTGTATTACACACTGGTCCAAATTCCCCCAGAAGCGCTCGACTGGCCAGAGGTCTAGAAACTGCAGCGGCCACAGCACATTCATACTCTAACCATTCAGTGGCCCCTCGTGTCCCTGTGAATGGAGGCATCCTGGAAAATGGAAGATATCAATCTCATAAGGACTTTGATTGCATCATAATTTAAAGGTTTTCAGTCAGAACTGCTTTGCACTAATTTGCTAATTTGTGTCTCTTCCTCATAAGTTCACGAGTCGACCTAAACCATGCCATCAGAAGACGCAGTGTCCTAAGGGAGGTCATGGGCTGGTAACGACTCCTCTGAAATATGAACAGAACATAACTGAAATAAAGTTTAAAGTTTACTTTCTATTCTTTTAATAATGGATGGAAATATCTTAATTTTTGCTACTTACCATTTATTCTTAAGCTCCAGTTACTTATTGTTTTGGAGATGTTGAAATAATAATATGATAAACCTGCTAAAAACATTAAGTTATAGATATTGTTAGGGATGCAACG